>NC_044311.2:135100739-135411655 GCF_007474595.2 Lynx canadensis | reverse complement strand
TGTTAAACAGTTAGTGAGGGCTGCATTTCAAATGCAGAATCGCACAGCATCGGAACCTGGGCTGCGTACATACTGGCTCCACCTCTTAGCGTGGATCAATAATGCTCTTGTTCTTTAACTTCAACAAAAAGGGTGTCAGCACACTGATCAAGACCATATAAATATTATTTCTTCTTTCATCAGCTAGAAGTATGAGCAATATTTCTGGATAATAGTCGATAAGCAACAGAGATTTTATAAGTAACAGCAACATTTTTTACATGATATTCAGGAAATTTTTCCTCTTGAATATAGAAAATATATTTGGGGACGCCTGGGTGGCTCAGTCAGTCAAGCGTCCAACTTCGGCTCAAGTCATGGTCTCACAGTTTGAGTTCGAGTCCTGTGCCGGGCTCCATGCTGACAGCCCAGGGCTTGGAGCCCGCTTAGAGTTCTGTGTCTGCCTCTCTCGCTGTCCCTTCCCTGCTCACGCTCTCTCTCTCTCCCAAAAACAAATAAACATTAAAAAAATTAAAAGAAAATATATTTGGAAAATTATGGAAAGCAGGAAGAAATTAGGTCAACACGCAATCCAGGCACTTTGTATTTAAAATTAAAGACTAAAGTAAAAAGAATAAAGTAATTACAGCTTTGAAGTAAGTTGAAAGACAAAAATTTTAATGTTTAAAAATAATTAAATGCTCGTCCGTTTTCACATAAGACTAAATACTACTGTAAGTAAATTTTAGGAAGTAGTTTTCAGAACATTTTGCAATTGGTTTACAGTCTCTAAATTTCGTAAAAGAATTACAAAGGTGAAAAACATGTATAGTTTTCGACTGTTCTTCATCCACTAAAATTAATTGACCATAAATTTGTTAGCAGTTGGACTTTGAAGTGGGATGGAACTAAGGCACCGGTACATATTATTTTAATGAACAACGATGTGTGAAACGAATCATAGCCATGTCAACAAGATAATGGTGAATTATAGCCTATTCGTGGATGAAAGGCTGTGTGACAAGTATGTGAGGTAGTTGGTAAAAGATGCCGGTTGAGTTTTGTACTTGAAAAAGGAAAAACTAGGCAGCCTGCAGCTTTTAAGGCATGCCCACACAACAAACACACTGAAGCCCCGTTGTGAAGATTTTGGATGAAACAGAACATTTTATTGCTTTTCCATTGTTGCTGTAACAACTTTATCATGAACAGTAGCTTCAGACAATACAAATGTGTTGCTGTACAGTTTCCCGGGTCAGGAGTCTGACGGGTCTCACTGGACTAAATGGTGTGGTCAGGGCTGCATTTCTTTCTGGAGGCTCCAGGGGAGAATTCATTTTCTCCTTATTTGGATTGTTGAAAACAACTCTCGGTTTCTCGCGGTTGTAGGTCTGAGATCAACTTTTTCTTGCTGGCTCTCAGCTGAGCATTGTTCCCAGCTTCTACAGGCTTCCCTTGTCCCTTGACTCATGGCTCTCTTCCTCCATCTTCAATGCCAATATAAGGATAGGCTGAGTGCCTCTCCTTTCCTCTCATCTCTCGAAGCCAAAAAAGATTCTCTACTTTTAAAGGTTCATATAATTAGGTTAACTAGGTCAACCAGGATCTCAAGGGCCCTCCCCTTAATCACACCTACAAAGTCTCTTTTGCCATGTGAGGCAACTTAGTCCCGGGTTCCACTGCTTAGGGTGTGGACATCCTCGTGGGAGACATTATTCTGCCTATTCTGACTCTGATTCTTGACATCAATTACTTTATCCAGGGTATTAGTTTGCTGGGACTGTCAAACAAAATACTTGAGGCTGGGTTGTTTAAACAACAGAAATTAATTTTCCTCACAGTTATAGAGGCTTCAAGTCCAAAATCCAGGTTTCAGCACGTTTGGTTTCTTTTGAGACCTCTCCCCTTGATTTGCAGATGGACATCTTGCTGTGTCCTCCCCATGGTGTTTCTTCTGTGTGTGCACATTCCTGGTAACTGTTTATATGGCCAAATTCCCTATTCTTAGAAGGAGACCAATCAGATTGAATTAGGGCCTACCCTAAAGGCCTCGTTCTAACTTAATCACTGCTTTAAAGAGCCTATCCTCAAATGCAGTCACATTCTGATATACTGGGGATTAGGACTTCAACATATAAACTTGAGGGAGACACAATTGAACTCAAAACAGTAATTTTAGGGCTTTGAAAGCTAAAAGGGACTTTAAAAGCCACTTCCCCAAATTGTGACTGAGGAAACTGCTAATCAGATAAGCCAAGTAGCTCAAGGATGTAAAGAATTCTAATCCACTACACCACATTTACATCACAGACTTCATTATCTCATTCTGCCATGTTCCTTCTCAACACAGAGTCATATAATTTTAATATATACATTTCCAGATTTCAGTAGCAGTGCTTGATTCTGAAAAACATGAACATAAAAGAACAGTAATATGTGCCTATATACTGTGTATACTGTGGTTTTTGAATATACATGTAACACTCTGGTTTTTTGTTTTGTTTTTATAATTCATGAATGTGCACAGACTTAAACTTCTGACTACTCTGCTCTCCCTTTTGTTTAGTTTTGACTTAAAAAAAAAGAGCACTTTTTTCAGGACTCAAGGAAACACTTCTTCACACTAAATATAAACTAATATTAAGAATGCGTATATATATGTGTGTGTATATATATGTGTGTATTTATGTGTGTGTACATATACACACATAGGTATATATATGTACCTATACATATATATATACATGTGTATATATACATGTATTTGCCATATACATGTGTATATATAATAGCCTAACATAAAATAAATAATTCTGGTCCTGATTTTAAATAACAGTGAATTGACAAGGAAACTGGAAATCCCAGTACACTTGGTTATGTACTATGATTTCGGGTGGTCCAGGCTTCACACAGGAAGCACACACACAGAAGGAAACAATGTAGGGAGGGGGCACAACTGGACAGCTAATGGAGGAGCTAACACTAAGTTTGTCAGGTGAAGGAAGGGAGATGAGTGGAGACAGACTGAATAGAACAATGGGAATTCAGCAAGTACAAAGCTCAGAGGAGAAACAGCATTGCCAGTTTAAAGACTTGAATGTAAGTGGTTCATTCTCCCTAGAACCTGGAGTAGTAGGAGTGGGTCTGGCAGGTAGAGAGAAGGGGCACCCACTGGCTGGGAGAGGTACACCAGTGGAAAGGTATGAGACAATGTAAACAAGGTGCTCAGGATGAGAGGCCTAGCATGCTCTCAGAAAACGTTAGGATTTCATCTTGAAGGCAAATGGGATTTCCTGAAAAGCTGAAGGTAGATAACTGGAATGATCACATTTACATTTTATCAAAACAAGTCCAGTTGATGGGTGAAGGATAAATGGGAGTGGAATCTGAGAGCATGAAACAAACAAAAAGCTGCAGCAATAATACAAAATAATTAATACTCATTGTTATTCTAGTGGATGCTTAAATGATGCACCTCCTTTAGACTTAACTCTTTGAGTTGGTATTCTTTTTCACCTTTAATACGGAGACTTTAGATGACTTTTCCCCAACAAAATATCTGTTAAGTGATAGTGGTATGGTTTGAGCTCTGGTACTCTGACTTCTGAGCTCATGCTCTTAAATGTTACACAATCCATACCCTTAAGGAAGGTAAGACAATGAAACAGAGAAAAGTCCAAAGAACTGGAGACATATATAGGATGGACAAACAAATCTGTTAATAAATTGAATCTGAAAAGTGAAGGGGAGGGGGAAAAATCCCACATAATTTTCTGGCTTAGGAAATCCATCTTTACAGAAACCTCTGTTTTCAGTGGCAATTTGTGTATTCTTCAGGTGCAAATGTTTTCATTTTTACTTTTAATTTAGGGATTTGTTTTCTCCTTTTGATATCTGACTTCAAATTCTTTATAGATAAGGATTAAATTTTATTTTTCTTTATTACCTCTACCTAGTTCCTAGCATGGTCCTTTCCTTGTAGTGGTATATAATAATTTTCTTAATGGGAAATTAGCCTTTCTCATTTCTGCATTTACTTGCTATGAGCTACAACTATATACACTGTAGACTGGCTTTTTGCATGCAATGTGGACAATGATATTGTGGGGACAATAAAACAATCCTGGCAATCAAAGACCCCTCTTACATTCAAATGAAAAGAAATTTCCTAAAGAATTATATATATATATACATATATATATATATATATATAATATACATATATATAAAATATATATAATATATATATATATTTTTTTCTTGGAGAAGGAAGGGAAAGTATATATAAAATAAAGATATTTCAGGGTGCTTGGGTGGCTCAGTCGGTTAAGTGTCCAACTCTTGATTTTGGATCAGGTCATGATCTCATGGTTTGTGAGTTTGAACCCCACATCAGGCTCTGTGCTGACAGTGTGGAGTCTGCTTGGGATTCTCTCTCTCTCTCCCTCTCTCTCTTCTTCCCTTGCCTGTGTTCTCTAAGTAAGTAAGTAAATAAATAAACTTAAAAAAAATAAAGTAAAATAAAGATATTTGTTTTTTTTTAATTTTTTTATTATGTTTCTTTATTTTTGAGAGGCAGAGAGAGACAGAGTGTGAGTGGGAGAGGGGCAGAGAGAGAGGGAGACACAGAATCCAAAGCAGGCTCCAGGCTCCAAGCGCCGAGCTGTCAGCACAGAGCCTCATGTGGGGCTTGAACTTACAGACCTTGAGATCATGACCTGAGCGGAAGTTGGACGCTTAACCGACTGAGCCACTGAGGCACCCCAAAATAAAGATATTCGTTAAAAAGGATTGTTAGATAGGGGAGCCTGGGTGGCTCAGTCGGTTAAGCATCTGACTTCGGCTCAGGTCATGATCTCACGGTCTGTGAGTTCGAGCCCCGCGTCAGGCTCTGTGCTGACCGCTTAGAGCCTGGAGCCTGTTTCAGATTCTGTGTCTTCCTCTCTCTTTGACCCTCCCCCATTCATGCTCTGCTTCTCTCTGTCTCAAAAATAAATAAACGTTAAAAAAAAAAGTGAAAAAAAAGGATTGTTAGATATGAACCTAGCACAATAGTGAGAAGACACATGCATTATAAAGGAGACCTTAAAAAAAAAAAAAACCCTGTTAAGTATGTATTATAGAAAGATCAGTCAAGCAAAAAATATTTGAAATGAAAAATTAATCTGACATTTTCCAAAACGTAAGTAGATGCTCTTAAGTCACGTAACCTGACAAACTCATTTACACCCGTAAGAGTACATTTTGCAGATAATTTATTCTGAAATATCCATCAAGATGTACTTCTACTTGAAAGCAGATTTTCCACTACCATCTTGCTCCCGTATGTGCATAATGGCCAATTTATAACACCTGTTCTTAAATATTTTTAGTTCCAGATGGTCTGTTCCAAGCTTTATGGGGCTGAACTTTGGATCTCAAACCGCACATGTCAAAATACTTAACTGAAACTAAAACTCTTTTTTGAGGGGAATATATATATATATATATATATATATATATATATATATATATATGTTGTCTAACCACAGGCATTCTGGTGTCCTATGTCCCTGGAAAAATGAACTAGCCATCTGTCTGAAGGAGAGGTCAAGTCAAAGTCCTAAATTTTCATAACAGCATATCAATAATACTACCTACATATATCTTCTATAAAACACATGAGTTATCTTTTACTCATCAAGATGGAATACTGACATATTAAGCTCTTGGAAAGAATTTAGCCAATGAATTAGTTGTAACCTTGTGTTTCCTGAAGCTTGTTTGACACCTTTAGGATCTAAAAGCATTTTCTATTTTTCTTTAGGCCTTCGAAGTTCTAGCCCTCCACTAAGCTGTATTATTAGAAAGCAGTTTATATACATTATTTATGTTAGTCTCCATAGAAACACACTCACTGAGTGATGGCTAATATTTCATTTTTTGCTTTTCTAGAGACATGAGAAACTAGAATATTTGCCAAATTTTGTCATATATGATCAAAAATCATATTTTATGATTTTATGAATGTCAAGTTGATAAAATTCTTCCAGAAATCATTTCTAGTTGAAAAGGCCTAGCTCTCATAATGTAATTAACTACTCTAATCAGGCAGTTCAAACTCTGAAATGCAGCATGCCTTTCTTTTTTTTTGTTTTTTGTTTTTTGTTTTTTTATTTATTTTTGGGACAGAGAGAGACAAAGCATGAACGGGGGAGGGGCAGAGAGAGAGGGAGACACAGAATCGGAAACAGGCTCCAGGCTCCGAGCCATCAACCCAGAGCCTGACGTGGGGCTCGAACTCACGGACCGCGAGATCGTGACCTGGCTGAAGTCGGACACTTAACCGACTGTGCCACCCAGGCGCCCCGCAGCATGCCTTTCTTACTCTGTCTTTATCGGGATTCTCAAAGCTGTTTTCAAAAAATACTTATTCTAATGAGTTTTTTTTTTCAAATATACTCTTTAAACTAGCCCCCCCCCCCAACATGTTTGAACTTGTGCTGATTAATTTTATGTGTCAATTTGGCTGGGCTAAGGGATGCCCCGATAGCTGGTAAAATATTTTGCAGTGTGTTTATAAGGGTGTTTCTGGAAGAGCATGTGATTCAGTAGACTTGAGTAAGGAGATTCACCCTCCCCAGCGTGGGCAGGCACCATCCAAGCCACTGATGGCAAGATCGCAACACAAGTTGACAGAACAGTGAATTATCTTTCTTTTAGAGCTGGGACATCCACCTTCTCCTGCCCTCAGATGCAGGCCTTCCCTGGTCCTCATGGCCTAGGCCTGGGATTGAGTTACACCATCAGCTTTTCTAATTTTCCAGTTTTTAGACATTAGACTGTGGGACTTCTCAGGCTTTGTAACCCCATGAACCAATTCCTATAATAAACCTCTTATTTCTCTCTCCTCCCTCTGTTTCTCTAGAGAACCCTGACCAATACAGCACTTTTCCTAATTACTATTATTGTTGTTCCTAAGTGGAGTGGACTTTGCAGTTAGGCCCTATGCATTCATTGCCTCACTTAATCCTGAAAACAAAACTGTGAAATTGGTATTCCTTGCTTTATAGATGTGAGAACAAATATAGAGGGGTTAAGTGACTTGTCAGACATCACCAGTAAGTTTCAGATCCTGTCGTGAGTAGAAATCATGCCCACTTGTGAAGTTACGTGGCCACTGGATTAGATGTTGGAAGGGAAGGATGAGGTCAGATGTAATCATTCCATTTTTCTAGTTGAGGACAGAAGATACAATAACAGAACAGGTATCAAAATCCCACTTTAATGATCTCAGTATGCCAATGCAGAGCTCAGTAAAATGAGATTTAGGTTTAAAGCATAACTGGGGGGGCCCCAACATGAATTTAAATGATCACAGGGTCTGAATTAATAGGCAGTTGAGAGAGTGAGTGAGGTGGAGGGAATTATACAAAAAAAAAACAAAAAAAAATAGTAGATAATAAATAAAACCAACAATAATAACTGTATATCATAAGGAAAAAAAAAACAAGAAAAATGTATGGGCTTGATTTTTGATTTTTCTAACATACAGTTCATGCCCTGGGCTCTAAATCAGTCATTTCAGGAACTTCTCTTCCCTTAGCAGACATTAGAAAAAGAAGACCTGGAGAGCATGATGATCTGTTAGAGCAACAATCAGAGAAGCTTCTCCTTCTTCATCTTCAACAAATATGGATGTTAAATTTTAATTAGTTACCTACTGGGGCACTGGAGTGGCTCAGTTGGTTAAGTGCCTGACTCTTGATTTCAGCTCAGGTCATGATCTCACGGTTCATGGGTTTGAGCCCCACTTTGTGCTCCATGTGGCAAGTGTAGAATCCTATTGGGATTCTCTCTCTTTCTGCTCCTCACTGCTTGGCTGTGCATGCACGAGCACTCTCTCTTTCTCAAAATAAATAAACTTCAAAAAAAGTTACCTACCGAGAGCATGAGCCATTGACAAGTTACTTAATTTTGTTAATTACATCATTAATTACACATGAACCTAAGATGATAAGGAAGATTTTACCTTCAGATTAATAAGTCTATATAAATGTAACACCTAGCACATGCTAATTGGTTAATAAATGTTAATTATCTTTCCTTCATTGTTTTCGTTCAATCAGAAGATAAGTTGTCATCTAATAGCATCTCCAATTTTCCCATTTCTAAAAAGGAAAGGTAAAGCTGAATTCAGGATTAAATGGAGTTAATGCAAAAATAACGTATTATAATATTAAGCTATTATTCAACTAGGATCTCATGTAAATAGATTCTGTGTCAAACACATTTGTTCATAAAGCATAGATAGCCATTTTAGCATATCCTACCACACTTAGCATCACTCCCAACCAGGAACTGTGTCACATGCTTGCACGGACAAGGGCCACATACTTGGTTTACTGCTCTGCTGCTGATGTCTTGAAATTTTCTGAGAATTTTTGAACAAGGGGCCCTATTTACATTTTTGCATCAGGCCCTACAAATGATGTAGCTGGTCCCACTCCCACCTACCATAATATAGATAAGTGGTACTTTCTTCCTTCCTCTTCCAGCATGAAATTAAAATTAATGAAATCAAAACCCAGCAAATGCTATTTTTTACAAATAGAATTTGAGAATTCCAGAAAATCACAAACTCCTAAATGTTCATTAAAGTTAGATACATTTGTCAGATTTTTTTTTTAAACTGGTCTGTGTCCCCAGGCCAAGGGGTCTTCTCCAAAAATCTAGGCTTCCAGGTGAATTTGGTTTTTGACTGAAAATTTTACCACTAGCATTGTCAGAATTCAAATTCTAAGTATCTCCTCTGTGCCTTATACTATCTCGAACACCTCAAAGTTAGGTGTTATTTTTGGTCCATATATTAAAAAAGGGGGGGGGGAGTGAGAAATACTCTCCATTTTTTGCCTGTAAGTTCCTTAAGTTCTTGTTCCCATTTCTGCTTCCAACCTCTCTCTGCTGAGTTGTAGATCCCCCTTTACAATGGTTTTCCCTTATCCTCTTGCTAATCCAGTTGTAAAATACAGCTCTCATCAGTGGATGCCCATATATTAGAAATTTGCAAACAACAAAGCCTTTTGCACTGTACAACTTACAAGTGCAAATTAAAAATATTATTATTATTATTATTGTTAGGAAAACTTTGTTCTTTATCAAGAATTGTTCTATATCAAATTACTTGGTCACTCTACAAATCAAACCTTTTTCCTAAATCAAATTTCCTCATAAAGTCTAGCTCCAGACCATGGTACTTACACTACTTTCATTTTTATATTTTCCCCCTCTTTTGGTGTCTAATCCAGACCTCAAATTCCTACTCCTTTCTTATTCTACTCCTTCATTTCTTATCAATGTAACTTATCTGATTTCTACTTTTGTTGTCTTACACTCACCTAAATCAAACCACTTTTTAACAAAAAGATCAGTTTTACTTCTAAGAGTTAATCTGCCATAAGAAGTTAAAATAACACTTTGAAAAAGCTCTGTAAGTAACTGGGTAATTTAATATAGAAAATAACGTACAAAGGCAGAGAAGTTCAGGGTGCTATGGGTATCTTCATGAGAAGCATTTTGGGGGGAGTTACCATGGGCTGGCTTCCCAGTTGAGGTGGCAGGATGAGAAAAAAATGAAACTATTATGTTACACATAGATTAAGGAAAGGAAAGCATGAAACATCCAAGACAAAAGATGAGAAGGTATACTTGGAGAAATGACAGGAAGTCAATAGCCCTTGAATGTGGAGTCAGAGGAGACGGATGCAGAAAGGAGGCGAAGGTAGAGCAAGGACACGATCCCCAGGATTACTAGAAAGTTTGTGCTTTTTCCTAAAAATGAAAATGCTGGAAGAAATTTAGGCAAAGTGGTAACAATCTATTTTCTACCACAGATATTATACTATGGCTACAATATAAAAAAAAGATTGGAGGAAACAAATGTGAAAATTCCGAAATGAGGCATGGAAGTATTGTGGAAATCCAGATGATGAATGACTATGGTTTGAAGCTGGGTAACAGCATGGGAAATGAAACAGGAAGAGGTATGAGAGGACGCGCCATGCGCGAGGCAATGTTAACAAAAGTTCACTGAATTTTGAAATTCACTGCACATGAGAGAAATTTGTTGATTTCTGCTTTTGACACTAAAGGCAAAGTCTGTCTGGTTAAACCGCTGGTTATTTAAAAGTTTTTTGTCGTCCAGCCCTAAGATTTGATCTACACTTTGAAAATGACAGAAAAGATCCCTTTCACAATTTTTATTTCGATTTCCTTAAACAAAATACTAATCAAGAAAAACAAGTGAGTTAAATATTTTTTTCCCTCAAGAGAAATGATAGGATAAGGGATGGGCAGATTAGGTATGAATTTAAGACTTGTTTCTTTTATATTTTCAGAGAATGCCATATAGTCTCAGGTTTGGGAAGGACTTTAAAGCACATCCTTTTCATTTCCATATTTAATAAGAGGATTCCTTTTAAAAGCTTCTCTTCTAAGGATCACAGAACCTAGTGCTTCTCAAATTTCAAAGTGTACACGAATGATCTGGGGATCTTGTTGAAATGCAGATTCCAATTCCATAGTTCTGGGGAGGAACATTTTTAATAAGTTTTAATATAAAATTTTGCATTTTAATATTTTTCCAGTTGTTGCTGATATTCTTGTTTGTAAGCTATCTTCGAGTGCCAAGGATCTAAGTTATACTTGAAAACAAGGGCACCTGGGTGGCTCTGTCAGTTAAGCATCTGACATTGGCTCAGGTCATGATCTCAGAGTTCATGGGTTCGAGCCCTGCATTGGACTCTGTGCTGACAGCTCAGAGCGTAGAGCCTGCTTTGGATTCTGTGTCCCCCTCTCTCTTTGCCCCTCTCCCACTCTTGCACTGTGTGTGTGTGTGTGTGTGTGTGTGTCTCTCTCTCAAAAATAAATAATGAACATTAAAATTTTTTTTAGCTTATACTTGAAAATAATTCTTAGTTAAATCCAATTCATTGCTAATCCCAACATTTTGGCAATGTAAGAGAGCCGTGTTCGGTCTAGAATTTAGGTTAAATAAAAAGACTTGTCTTCATCTTTCATTGTATATACATTGCTGGACTACTCAGAGAGCCTACATAATAAGCTCAAGTTTCCCTGCAAAGTGAAGGGTAGATGGTACCTTCTCCTTCTGTAAAACTCATCAAATTAATTTAGGGTAACTGACTGATCTCCATAACTCTCAATCCGTCTTAGTGAATTAACATCAAAATAAAGATCATTTACTTTAGTTTCAAAGTGACTGTGTGGGCACCTGGGTGGCTCAGTCAGTTAAGTGTCTGACTCTTGATTTCGGCTCAGGTCATGATCTCACAGTTTGTGGGAGGGAGCCCCTGTATCAGGCTCTCTATATATCATAATATATATTAATATGCTATTATTTTAATAATAAATAAATATTTTTTAAAAAGTGACAGTGCAATATGTGTGTATCTACAAGCAAGTTCTTTTGCTTTTCTTTTGCTTTCTTTTCATATTTTACAACTGATAAAATCACAGATGTTTACAATAGCATTAACTTCACATTCAGAAGAACGGCTTCTATTGTCAAAGTTAGAAATTTAGAATGAAGGTCAAACCACAGTGTATGAATTCTGTAATTCACTCACAGAATCACTAATGAATCTGAATACTTTAACTTTGAATATAACTTGCATTTGAGAAGCTTCAATGGTTTCTTACTTATTTCATGTCTGGTATTCTTTTGAAAAATAAGAAAAGAAACCACAAGACAAATATTACTCTTTAAACTTATTGCTAGCCATCATTTCAAAATAAAATATTTGATGTAGCAATAATATGTGAATGATTACCAGTGATGAGGTCATAAATATAAATGATCTGGAAGAGTTCCACATAACGTAAAGTCCATTTGGGGAGAGTGAGAAAATTATTAGCCATGTCATTTGAGAAATATTCATGCAATTAGGTTGATTTTTCGTGTATTTGTTTTACATTTAAAATTTACTAACTGATCATTTATAAACTTTGTAACATTTTTCTCTGTTGTTCATGCTTCCTATTTAGCTATGCAACAGAATCGAAGATACATGAATGAACATAGTATTTTTTAAAAATTATTTGTCCATCAGCAAAGAGGATTCTAGTTTCTCTATTATTATGAAATTACTGGCTTAGATACAAGTAATACATGATGGCTTTACTAGGTCAGAACATGACAGTTTAGATTTCCCAGCTCACAGAATTAAGCAAATTGGCATTTTTGCTTGGACAAAATAGCTTTAAAGAAAACACTAATAAAAACAAAATAGAAAAAGTGAGTGCTTTTATCACCACCTTTACATTTTTAAGACTCGTCTAAAATTTCTTGTTGCCATTACATAAACATTATCCAAAAAATGTCTTTATTATAATATATATGTTAAATATAAATATTATCTTGTTAAATTTGACGTTTAATTTCCAAGTAATCAATTTACTAACATTAATTACTGACATCAATTTAGTAAGCAGAGGCCTATGAACTCACTTGAAGTAGCTAAATCCACTTACACAACTACAATCCATGTAAAAGCCAACATTCTCACCCACCATGATGTTTTATTACAAAAATTTTCAGTGACAAAAAAACCTCATCTTTTACAAAATAAGGAATTTTACTTTCTAATTTAATAGCTCAATGAGGTAATGACAGGAATTATTATTTTATTTTTTTAAATTTTTTAAATGTTTACTTATTTTTGAGACAGAGAGAAACACAGCATGAGTGGGGGAGGGGCAGAGAGAGAGGGAGACCCAGAATCTGAAGCAGGCTCCAGTCTCTGAGCTGTCAACACAGAGCCCGGTGCGGGGCCTGAACCCACCAACCCTGAAATCACGATCTGAGATTCTCAGACGCCCAACCGACTGAGCCACCCAGGCGCCCCCTAGAATTATTATTTTAAAGAGGAAAATCACTGGCCCTCCTTAGTCTACAGCTCTCTTACCTAGACCTTGAAACATGGGAATACTGATTCCAGATGGCCTTCTACTGAAAACAAAACAGAACAAAATTAGGTGCTTGCTCTGTTAGGGAAAAATCTGTTATATGATGGCCAGCAGGACTGATAAGGGAATTTGAGTCCCTGACTGTAGACCTCCCTTCTGGGTTCTTGTTCCCACCCTGCTTGCCTCAGGCACCAAATTACTACCAATGAGGAATGTGGAAGTAACAGACTATAAATTGTCCCCTCTGTTGATGCTCTGGGCTCAGACCTCTGGAGAACGATCTCCTCTGAGCCCACTGGAGTAAAATAAACCTCCTGCCTTCCAAGATCTCCGAGTGCTGCTTGGTTCTTCTGCTGAGAGATCCAGACCAGTTTCTGTAACAGCTCCAGCAGCACATACAATTTTAAGAAAATTTTCCTTGGTATATTATGACATGTTAATTTTTTTAATGTTTATTTATTTGTTTTGAGAGAGATTGAGAGCATAAGTGGGGAGGGGCAGAGAGAGAGAGAGAGAGAGAGAGAGAGAGAGAGAGAGATAGTCCCAAGCAGGCTCTGTGCTGTTAGTGCAGAGCCCCATGTGGGGCTCTATCTCACGAACCATGGGATGACCTGAGCAGAAATCAGAAGTAGGAGGCTTAACCAACTGATCCACCCAGGTACCCCCAAATGTTAATTTTTAAATGATCCGTGTTTACCTTTCTTTCACTTTGGAACTCAATTTATAAAAAATACCTCAGAAAAAAAAAAGCACTTTTGGGGAGGCTGAGTGGCTTGGTCGGTTGGGCAAGGCTCAGGTCAGACTCTGGCTCAGGTCATGATCTCACAGTTTGGGGGTTTGAGTCCCGCGTTGGGCTGTGTGCTGCCAGCTAAGATTCTCTCTCTCCCTCTCTCTGCCATCCCCCATTTGCAAGCACGTGCCCATGCACACATGCTCTCTCTCTCTCTCAAAATAAATAAACTTAAAAAAAAGCACTTTTGGGGTGCCTTGGTGGCTCAGTCGGTTAAGCATCTGACTTTGGCTCAGGTCATGATCTCACAGTTCGTGAATTTGAGCCCCATGTCGGACTCTGTGCTGACAGCTCCGAGCCTGCAGCCTGCTTCAGATTCTGTGTCTTCCTCTCTCTCTGCCCCTCTCCTGCTATCTCCCCCTCTTTCTCAAAATTAAATAAAGATTTTTAAAAAGCCCTTTCATAAACTTACAAAATTATCCAGACTATTTCACACTGCCCAAGTTTATGTTAGAATTGTTTAATTATTTTGTCTTGATGCTGATATTGTCCTATGACGTAATTGTAGCATTATTAACATTTGCCTCAAATAAAAATGAATCCAGGCTTAGATATAAGGAAAGACTTTACTTAAAAAGACTAATACAATAGGGGGAATGTTTAGAGCTCAGAAATCTGCCAAGTATATGAAAATTAGACAGAAAAAGGCTTTTCTTTTACAGAGAGGTAAGCAGAGCTTAGCAGAAACTTTCCAGGGGAAGCTGGGCAAGGGGGATAAACAGCATAAACAGCTATTTTACTAACTCCATGTTAGGTGCCACCTAACAGGAAACGTGTCTGCAGAGTCGCTTGACTGGGGGATCGGTGATGAAAAGTACATATTCTGTATCTTAGTTCTTGCCCAAGGCTGGGGACAAGCCGTAGCTCAGGGGCCTGTGGGGAAGACAGAAACCCAAATAAAGTTTGGCCAAGACAAAGCAGAGGGTAAGAAATGAGTAATTGTGAATACTTAGTCAGGAGCTATTAGAATATACTGCTCGTTGAGGGGGCAGGGTTGTGCATTAATTGGTGGCCCAGTATTTCACTGTGCTGGTGGTATAACGTTGTGGTATTGTTGCAGGATTTTTTTTTTTACCTCAATATGTAGGGTTCACCGTCTCCTGCTTTGAAGAATGAAGAGGTAGACACTGAATAAAAGGAGCATCAGGCAGAAGTTTATTAGAACGGAATATCAGAAAATGAGAATAGCTTTGATGAGGGAGCATGAGGCAGGCTGAGGGGCAAAGCAAAAGCTAGCACCCCCCTTGCCCCCCACAACCCAGGTGGGATCTGTGTGATATTCCTTGGATACTCCCAGCTACCTAAGAACAAAGGATAAGAGTTTAAATGCATGCCAAGGTATTGTGGGAACCTAAGGGGAATGAAAAATTAAATTCCCTTACTGCCTACAGCCCATTGACATCTAGGAGCTCAGCTGCCTTGATGATGACACTTTGCTAGGGGCACTGTCCCAATCCAAGGAACCTGTAAATCTACTTCCTTTATCTCAACTGCCCCAGGATATACGCTGACAATCATGCTCCAAGTTTATGCCCCTCCCCATATGCATCTGAAGGGTCTCAGGACTGAGGTTTTATTACATGGTAATAAGTGGTATTTCCCTAGCAACAGCTAGCCCCTCAAGGTCCTGGAAACCTTGCTTCCAAAATTCCTTAGAGACTTACTCTATTCCTGACCCCCTCCCAACCTGAGGGTATATAATGAGTTACCCTTGACGACCCCAGTGCAGCTCTTCCTGCCATTGGTCCTGTCCCCATGCTTTAATAATATCACCGTTTTTGCCCCAAAGATGTCTTCAAGAATTCTTTCTTGGCCATTGGCTCTGGACCCCACGAACCCCACAATCACCTCAAAACGTCATCAGTATGAAAGCTATCCTTATAGAGAGGGAGTATTTGAAAGTGAATGCCCCCAAGTATAGGTCCTCAACTATATTCTATAGGGTTTTGGTTGGCTCCTTTCCTTTCTACCCTGTTTCTTCTCAGATCCTACCCTTATTGGCTTGACAACTTTAGGTTCTGGGTTGTCCATTCTTGATTTGCTCAATTCCATTGTGTGAGGAGTCAGACTATAGTCGTACAGTCCCTCTTATAACACAAGTTTTATGGTTTACTTATTTTAGTTAGGTATTTTCTTTATCAAATTTCTCAGGGGAGCCTAAGGGGGAGTAGGGGTGTCTGTTACATTCTTAAGAGGAACCTTACACTTGAGGTAGTTTGGGCATAGAAGATCTCATCCATTTTGGCTGTTCCTCAGTGGTATCCTTTATAATAAACCATCAAATATAAGTGTTGTCCTCAGTTCTGCGAACTATTCTAGCAAATATTAAATCTGAGGAGGGAGTTGTGAGAACCTCCAGATTTACAGCCTGTTGGGCAGAAGTTTGCGTGGCTTGGGACTTGCGATTGGTACCTGATGGGGGGTAGTCTTGTGGGACTGAGCCCCTTTAACCTGTGTGATCTCCAGGTAAACTGTCAGAATTGAATAGAATTGTTAGAAGACCCTCTTCATGTCAGAGAATCAGAGAGATAGCTGGTGTGAGAAACAAAATCTTTCAAGAATATAAGACCCAAGATTCAGTCTGTATTAAAGTTAGACAGTTTAGCCTTTTTTTCCCATTTATAAGCATATCATAAATCCTGAACCATTACTGAAATTCTACTGGTCATAAGAGGGATCAAATGAAACAGTGTTTAAAACTGTTAAAAGATATTTTTACCACTGAGAAAAATAACTTTAAGCACAAGTTTTACTGATGGGCCAGTGGTGCTACATTTGCATATGAAGGACAACATATTATTTTCACCTTTCAAGTACTTGGAGACTATTATCATATCTTTAGACAACTGATGCTTAACTAAACAATGCATTTTCAGTCCCTGCAATCTTTCTTCATAACTCAGTGAGTTGATTCCATTAATTATTTCTGCTCTTCTCAGAACTCTTTCCAAATCCCCGTGTGTGTCCGATATTAAGGTAAATAAAGCAGAAAGAAACAAATCTGGTGTCCTCAGAGTCACAAACTCCACATAATAGATTAATTCTTATCCTTGACTCAGGAAGTCACACTGGTCCATCGGTGGCAATGAGGAGCTTTATGGTTTTCAAGTGCTGTGCAGCCCAGCTTTTGGTAGGTGTGGGGTGAAAAGTCTCCTCTCCTGTGGGTGGGCTCAGCTCCACTATCAGAAAAATCCAAATCCTCACCTTTGGTGACACATGGAAGGATCCATTGCTTCAAATCAGTCTCCCCCCCCCCCCCAAGTTTATTTATTATTTTGAAAGGATGAGAGAGAGAAAGCACAAGTTTATTTATTATTTTGAAAGGATGAGAGAGAGAAAGCACTAGTGGGGGAGGGCAGAGAGAGAGGGAGAGAGAAAGAATCCCAAGCAGGAGCCAGTCAGCCTGGAGCCTGATGTGGGGCTCGAACCCAGGAAGTACAAGATCATGACCTGAGCTGAACCCAAGAGTCTGACACTTAACCGACTGAGCCACCCAGGCACCCCTTCAAATCAGTCTTTCTTTTTTTTTTTTCAAATTTTATTTTTTATTTCTTTAAATTTACATCCAAATTAGTTAGCATATAGTGCAACAGTGATTTCAGGAGTAGATTCCTTAGTACCCCTTACCCATTTAGCCCATCCAACCCCTCCTTTAACCCTCAGTTTGTTCTCCATACTTATGAGACTCTTCTGTTTTGTCCCCCTCCCTGTTTTTATATTATTTGTGTTTCCCTTCCTTTATGTTCATCTGTTTTGTTTCTTAAAGTCCTCATATGAGTGAAGTCATATGATTTTTGTCTTTCTCTGACTGACTAATTTCACTTAGCATAATACGCTCCAGCTCCATGCACGTAGTTGCAAATGGCAAGATTTCATTCTTTTTGAAATCAGTCTTAATAAAGACAGTCTTATTGTCAATACCCCAAAACAAATTACCCCAACTTCTCTTTTGATGACTATTTTCTCCCTTTTTCTAATCTCAAGAACTAGGTTACAACCCTGCCCTAATTCTATGGCTGGACCTCAAGCCCTTATATTTATGCTTCTATTCTTCAGTATCAAGGCTTTTTTCTCAAATATGGGACATCTGTATTAGAAAATATTTGGGGGGTGCCTGGGTGGCTCAGTCGGTTGAGCGTCCGACTTCAGCTCAGGTCATGATCTCATGGTCCGTGGGTTCGAGCCCTGCGTCAGGCTCTGTGCTGACAGCTCAGAGCCTGAAGCCTGCTTTGGATTCTGTGTCTCCCTCTCTCTCTGCCCCTCCCCTGCTCATACTCTGTCTCTCTCTGTCTCAAAAATAAATAAAAACATTAAAAAAAAATATTTGGGACACAAATCAGCCCTGAGGAAATGCAAAAAGATCGAGATCACACCGTTCATATTTTCAGACCACAACGCTATGAAACTCGAAATCAAACACAAGAAAAAATTTGGAAAGGTAACAAATACTTGGAGACTGAAGAACATCCTACTAAAGATTGAATGGGCTAACCAAGCAGTTAAAGAGGAAATTAAAAAGTATATGGAAGTCAATGATAATGATAACACCACAAACCAAAACCTCTGGGATGCCGCAAAGGCGGTCCTAAGGGGAAAATATATAGCAATCCTGGGCATCCTAAAGAAGGAAGAAAGATCTCAGATACACAACCTAAACTTACACCTTAAGGAGCTAGAAAAAGAACAGCAAATAAAACCCAAAACCAGCAGAAGACAGGAAATAATAAAGATTAGAGCAGAAATTAATGCTATTGAAAGCAAAACAAAAAAACACACACACACAAAAACAAACAAACAAAAAAAAACACACACAAAAAAACAGTAGAACAGATCAATGAAACCAGAAGCTGGTTCTTTGAAAGAATTAACAAAATTGATAAACCACTAGCCAGTTTGATCAAAAAGAAAAAGGAAAGGACCCAAATAAATAAAATCAAGAATGAAAGAGGAGAGATCACAACCAACACAGAAATAAAAACAATAATAAGAGAAGATTATGAGCAATTATATGCCAATAAAACGGGCAATCTGGAAGAAATGGACAAATTCCTAGAAACATATACACTACCAAAACTGAAACAGGAAGAAACAGAAAATTTGAACAGACCCATAACCAGTAAGGAAATTGAACTAGTAATCACAAATCTGCCAAAAAACAAGAGTCCAGAGCCAGATGGCTTTCCAGGGGAATTCTACCAAACATTTAAGGAAGAGTTAACACCTATTCTCTTGAAGGTGTTCCAAAAAATAGAAATGGAAGGAAAATTTCCAAACTCTTTCTATGAAGCCAGCATTACCTTGATTCCAAAACCAGAGACCACACTAAAATGGAGAACTATAGACCAATTTCCCTGATGAACATGGATGCAAAAATCCTCAACAAGATATTAGCCAACCAGCTTCAACAATACATTAAAAAAAATATTGACCATGACCAAGTGGGATTTATACCTGGGATGCAGGGCTGGTTCAATATCCACAAAACAATTAACGTGATTCATCACACCAATAAAAGAAAGGACAAGAACAATATGATCCTCTCAATAGATGCAGAGAAAGCATTTGACAAAATAAAGCATCCTTGCTTGATAAAAACACTCAAGAAAGTAGGGATCGAAGGAGCGTACCTTGAGATCACAAAAGCCATATATATGAACAACCCAACACTAATATCCTCAATGGGGAAAAACTGAGAGCTTAGGTCAGGAACAAGACAGGGATGTCCACTCTCACCACTGTTATTCAACATAGTATTGGAAGTCTTAGCCTCTGCAATCAGACAATGCAAAGAAATAAAAGTCATCCAAATTGGCCAGGAGGAGGTCAAACTTTCACCCTTCACAAATGACATGATACTCTATATGGAAAACCCAAAAGATTCCACCAAAAAACTGCTAGAATTGACTCATAAATTCAGCAAAGTTGCAGGATGTAAAATAAACACACAGAAATTGGTTGCATTCCTATACACCAACAATGAAGCAGCAGAAAGAGAAATCAAGGAATTGATTCCATTTACAGTTGCACAAAAAAACATAAAATATCTAGGAATAAATCTAACCGAAGAGCTGAAAAATCTATACATTGAAAACTATAGAAAGCTTATGAAAGAAATTGAAGAAGACACCACCCCCCCAAAAAAAAAATGGAAAAAGATTCCATGCTCCTGGATAGGAAGAACAAATATTGTTAAAATGTTACTACCCAAAGCAATCTACATATTCAGTGCAATCCCTATCAAAGTAACACCAGCATTCTTCACAAAGCTAGAACAAATAATCCTAAAATTTGTATAGAACCAGAAAAGACCCCGAATAGCCAAAGCAATCTTGAAAAAGAAAACCAAAGCAGGAGGCATCACAATCCCAGACTTCAAGCTATACTACAAAGCTGTAATCAGCAAGACAGTATGGTACTGGCACAAGAACAGACACTCAGATCAATGGAACAGAATAGAGAACCCAGAAATGGACCCACAAATGTATGGCCAACTAATCTTTGACAAAGCAGGAAAGAATATCCAATGGAATAAAGACAATCTGTTCAGCAAGTGGTGCTGGGAAAACTGGACAGCAACATGCAGAAGAATGAACCTGGACCACTTTCTTACACCATATACAAAAATAAACTCAAAATGGATGAAAGACCTAAATGTAAGACAAGAAGCCATCAAAATCCTCGAGGAGAAAGCAGGCAAAACCTCTTTGATCTTGCCTGTAGCAACTTCTTACTCAACACGTCTCCGGAGGCAAGGGAAACTAAAGCAAAAATGAACTACTGGCACCTCATCAACATAAAAACCTTCTGCACAGCGAAGGAAACAATCAGCAAAACTAAAAGGCAACCAACAGAAGGGGGGGAAGATATTTGCAAATGACATATCAGATAAATGGTTAGTATCCAAAATCTACAAAGAACTTATCAAACTCAACACCCAAAAAACATAATCCAGTGAAGAAATGAACAAAAGACATGAATAGACATTTCTCCAAAGAAGACATCCAGATGGCCAACCGACACATGAAAACATGCTCAACCTCACTCATCATCAGGGAAATACAAATCGAAACCACCATGAGATACCACCTGACACCTGTCAGAATGGCTAACATTAACAACTCAGGCAACAACTGATGTTGGTGAGGATGTGGAGAAAGAGGATCTCTTTGGCACTGCTGGTGGGAATGCAAGTTGGTGCAGCCACTCTGGAAAATAGTATTGAGGTTCCTCAAAAGACTAAAAATAGAACTACTTTAGGACTGAGCAACTGCACTACTAGGCATTTATCCATGGGATGCAGGTGTGCTGTTTCAAAGGGACACACGCACCCCCATGTTTATAGCAGCACTATCAACAAGAGCCAAAGTATGGAAAGAGCCCAAATGTCCATCGATGGATGAATGGATAAAGAAGATATGGTATATATATACAATGGAGTATTACTCGTCAATCAAAAAGAAGGAAATCTTGCCATTTGCAACTACGTGGATGGAGCTGGAGGGTATTATGCTAAGTGAAATTAGTCAGTCAGAGAAAGACAAAAATCATATGACTTCACTCATATGAGGACTTTAAGAGACAAAACAGATGAACATAAGGGAAGGGAAACACAAATAATATAAAAACAGGGAGGCGGACAAAACAGAAAAGACTCATAAATATGGAGAACAAACTGAGGGTTGCTGGAGGGGTTGTGGGAGGGGGAATGGGCTAAATGGGTAAGGGGCACTAAGGAATGTACTCCTGAAATCACTGTTGCACTATATGCTAATTTGGATGTAAATTAAAAAAAATAAAAAAAAAATATTTGGGGTGCCTGGGTGGCTCAGTTGGTTAAATGCACAACTCTTAATTTCAGCTCAGGTCATGACCTTATGGCTCATGAGTTTGAGCCACGTGTTGGCCTGTATGCTGGCAGCATGAAGCCTACTTGCAATTCTTGCTTTCTCTCTCACTCTCTCTGCCTCTCCCCTGCTCTCTCTCTCTCTCTGTCAAAAGAAATAAACAAACATTTTTAAAAATTACCCATTATTTTCATTAGTACGTGTCTGTGTTCATTTTTACATTAATATCAAAAACTATTCTAATTGTTAGTTTTTTGGGTAGAAATTTAATAAAATATCCTATTTCCATAAGTATTTCACATTTTTTCTTGAGATATTCACTTCAAATCAGTGTTGTTAATCATAATTTTTATGTTTTAATGTATTTTTAAAGTTTATTCACTTATTTTGAGAGAGAGAGAACATGCAAGCAGGGAAGGGCAGAGGGAGAGGAAGAGAATCTCAAGCAGGCTCTGTACTGTTGGCACAGAGGCCAGTGCAGGGCTCAAACTCATGAACTGTGAGAGATCATGGCCTGAGCCAAACCAAGAGTCCTAAGCTTAATCCACTGAGCCATGCAGGCGCCCCTTAATCATAATTTTTAAACATCCTTACTGAGATATAGTTCACGTATCATACAATTCACCCACATATAGAATACAATATAATGTTTTTTGACATATTCACAGAGTTGTTTAACCTCAACCACAATTTAAATTTAGAACTTTTAATCAATCCAAAGAGAAATGTTGGGTCTATTAGTAGGTTCTCCCCCTGTACTCCCCAAACAATTCTAGACAACAAGTCTATATTCTGTCTCTATAGACCTATGTATTCTGGACATTTCATACAACGGAATCATATGATATGTCGTCTTTTGTGAGTGGCTTCTTTCTCCTACAAAATTTTCAAGTTTTATCTATGTTGTAGCATGCAATAATAGTTGATTCCTTTTCAACAATATTTAATAATTAGCTGTCATCAATATTTGCTTATCTATTCATGAGTTGATGATGGGTATTTGTTGTTCTACTTTATCCGTATTACTAATAATGCTGTCATGAACATTTGTATAAGTTTTGGGGTTTTAGGGGGATGTGTTTTATTTCTCTTAAGTATTTATATATTTATCCTCATGTCAGTACACGTTGTCTGGATTACTGTAGCTATGTAGTTAAGAAATCAAAAAGTATGAATGCTCCAGGGACACCTGGGTGGCTCAGCTGGTTAAGGGTCCAACTTTGGAGTAGGTCAAGATCTCATGTTCACGGGTTTAAGCCCCATGTCGGGATCTGTGCTGACAGCTTGCTGACGGCTCAGAGCCTAGATCCTGCTTTGGATTCTGTCTCCCTCTCTCTCTGCTCCTCCCCCTGCTTACTGTCTCTCAAAAATAAATGTTAAAAAAATTTGTTTTTAAAAACCATGAATACTCCGACTTTTTTTTTTCAAGACTATTTTGACTAGTTTGCATTTTCATGTGAATTCCAGGATCAGCCTGTCAATTTCTACACACATACACAAAAATCTAGCTTGGGTTTTAACCAGAACTGTGTGGAATCTGTAGAGCATTCCTGGAAGTAGGGCCATCTTAAGACTATTAAGGCTCCTGATCCGTAAACATTGGATGTCTTTCCAGTAATTAGTATCACTTTATTTTTATAATAAAAGTATTTAATTTGGGGGCACCTGGGTGGCTCAGTCGGTTAGGCGGCCAACTTTAGCTCAGTTCATGATCTTGCAGTATGTGAGTTCGAGCCCCTCATGGGGCTCTGTGCTGACAGCTTACTTAGAGCCTGGAACCTGCTTCAGATTCTGTGTCTCCCTCTCTCTCTGCCCCTCCCCACCTCTCTCTCTCTCTCTCAAAAATGAATAGACATTAGAAAAAAATTGAAATTTCTAAATTTTATTTCTAGATTGTTCATTGCTAGTGTATAGACATACAATTAAATTTTATATATTGATCATGTATCCTGCTAACTTGAACTCATATTAGTTCTAATATTTTGTAGATGGATGCTTTAAAAATTTGTATACACAAAATAATATCAATGACAGAAGGCAGATGTCTTTGTCTTATTCCTGATCTTAAGGGAAGTCATTCAATTTTTAACCAATAAGGATGATTTGGCCATGGAATTTTATAAATGACTATCAAAGTTCCTTATTATTCTTAATATGTTCAGTGGTTTTATTAGGAAAACTGTCGGATTTGTAAATTGGTTTTTCTGATTTTATTGAGATTTCTGTTTTTTTCCTTTACTCTATTAATATGGTATATCACATCAATTGATTTTTTAATGTTAAACCAACCTTTTACTCCAAAGACAAATCTCACTTGTTCAAGTTGTGTAACCTTTTTTATATTTTTCTGGATTTAACTTACATTTTTTTGAGGATTCTTATCTCATAAGGAATATTGATCTTCTCATGTCTTTGTCTAGCTTTAGTTTCAGGATAAGATTGGCCTCAAAGAATAAGTTAGGAAATGTTTCACCTTCTATTTTTGGAACGTTTTGTGAGGGATTAGAATTAATTATATTATAAATATTTGGTGTGAAAAACAAGAGAAGCCATCTGAACCCAAGCTTTTCTTTGTGAAAAATTTAAAAATTACTAATTCAATCATTTTACTTTATACTCTAATCATATTTCTAAAAATTCTTCTGGTATAAGTTTAATATTTTGTGCTATCCTAGGACTTTGTTATATCTTCTAAGTTATCTAATTTCTTGACATACAGTTGTCTGTAATATTCTCTTACATTCTTCATTTCTATGAGGTCTGTAGTTATGTGCCCTCTGTTACCACTGATTTGAGGAATATGAGTCTTTTTTCTTTTTTCTTGGAGATCATAAATAAAGTTTTGATGAATGTGCTAGTTTCAAAAAATCAGTTTTGATTTCAATGAATTTCACTACTATTTTTCTATTCTGTATTGTGCTTACTTCCATGATAATGTTTATTATTCTCTTCCTTCTTGCTTTAAGTTTGGTCTCTTCTGATTTCCTAATTAAAATGAAATATTTGGCTACTGATTTGACTTCTTTCTTCTTTTTTTTACATAGGTGTTAGCAGCTGTATGTTTCTCTCTTGACATTTTTCAGCTGAAACCCACAAATTTATTACATTGTGGGTTTATCTAAAATTGTTTCCTAATTTTCCTTATAACATTGTTTGACTCACTGGTTATTATGGAATGTGTTGTTTAACTTCCATTTTGTATAATCGTATGTGTTTTAAAGAAGGGGAGAGAAGAAACAAGAGGATATATTTATATCATTCATTATACTAGTATTTTTATCTACCTTTGTTTTCATTTCTTTCTGTGTATTTGAGTTCTCATCTAGTGTGATTTCCTTTTCTACATAAATTTGTTGTCACTTGCCCTTTCTGTGCTCTGTCAAATATATTGTTTCTAAATGTTATAAACCCAGCAATATAATTATATACATTTTTAATGCAATTGTCTTTAAAATACGTCGAGGAAAAAAGGAAGGTCTGCTAGCAATGGATGCTTTAAGTTGTTGTTTATATAGGAATATTTTTATTTTATTTATTTATTTTTTTTTTTATGAAATTTATTGACAAATTGGTTTCCATACAACACCCAGTGCTCATCCCAAAAGGTGCCCTCCTCAATACCCATCACCCACCCTCCCCTCCCTCCCACCCCCCATCAACCCTCAGTTTGTTCTCAGTTTTTAACAGTCTCTTATGCTTTGGCTCTCTCCCACTCTAACCTCTCTTTTTTTTTTTTTTCCTTCCCCTCCCCCATGGGTTCCTGTTAAGTTTCTCAGGATCCACATAAGAGTGAAACCATATGGTATCTGTCTTTCTCTGTATGGCTTATTTCACTTAGCATCACACTCTCCAGTTCCATCCACGTTGCTACAAAGGGCCATATTTCATTTTTTCTCATTGCCACGTAGTACTCCATTGTGTATATATACCACAATTTCTTTATCCATTCATCAGTTGATGGACATTTAGGCTCTTTCCATAATTTGGCTATTGTTGAGAGTGCTGCTATGAACATTGGGGTACAAGTGCCCCTATGCATCAGTACTCCTGTATCCCTTGGATAAATTCCTAGCAATGCTATTGCTGGGTCATAGGGTAGGTCTATTTTTAATTTTCTGAGGAACCTCCACACTGCTTTCCAGAGCGGCTGCACCAATTTGCATTCCCACCAACAGTGCAAGAGGGTTCCCGTTTCTCCACATCCTCTCCAGCATCTATAGTCTCCTGATTTGTTCATTTTGGCCACTCTGACTGGCGTGAGGTGATACCTGAGTGTGGTTTTGATTTGTATTTCCCTGATAAGGAGCGACGCTGAACATCTTTTCATGTGCCTGTTGGCCATCTGGATGTCTTCTTTAGAGAAGTGTCTATTCATGTTTTCTGCCCATTTCTTCACTGGGTTATTTGTTTTTCGGGTTTGGAGTTTGGTGAGCTCTTTATAGATTTTAGATACTAGCCCTTTGTCCGATATGTCATTTGCAAATATCTTTTCCCATTCCGTTGGTTGCCTTTTAGTTTTGTTGGTTGTTTCCTTTGCTGTGCAGAAGCTTTTTATCTTCATAAGGTCCCAGTAATTCACTTTTGCTTTTAATTCCCTTGCCTTTGGGGATGTGTCGAGTAAGAGATTGCTACGGCTGAGGTCAGAGAGATCTTTTCCTGCTTTCTCCTCTAAGGTTTTGATGGTTTCCTGTCTCACATTTAGGTCCTTTATCCATTTTGAGTTTATTTTTGTAAATGGTGTGAGAAAGTGGTCTAGTTTCAACCTTCTGCATGTTGCTGTCCAGTTCTCCCAGCACCATTTGTTAAAGAGGCTGTCTTTTTTCCATTGGATGTTCTTTCCTGCTTTGTCAAAGATGAGTTGGCCATACGTTTGTGGGTCTAGTTCTGGGGTTTCTATTCTATTCCATTGGTCTGTGTGTCTGTTTTTGTGCCAATACCATGCTGTCTTGATGATGACAGCTTTGTAGTAGAGGCTAAAGTCTGGGATTGTGATGCCTCCTGCTTTGGTCTTCTTCTTCAAAATTCCTTTGGCTATTCGGGGCCTTTTGTGGTTCCATATGAATTTTAGGATTGCTTGTTCTAGTTTCGAGAAGAATGCTGGTGCAATTTTGATTGGGATTGCATTGAATGTGTAGATAGCTTTGGGTAGTATTGACATTTTGACAATATTTATTTTTCCAATCCATGAGCAGGGAATGTCTTTCCATTTCTTTAAGTCTTCTTCAATTACCTTCATAAGCTTTCTATAGTTTTCAGCATACAGATCCTTTACATCTTTGGTTAGATTTATTCCTAGGTATTTTATGCTTCTTGGTGCAATTGTGAATGGGATCATTTTCTTTATTTGTCTTTCTGTTGCTTCATTGTTAGTGTATAAGAATGCAACTGATTTCTGGACATTGATTTTGTATCCTGCAACTTTGCTGAATTCATGTATCAGTTCTAGCAGACTTTTGGTGGAGTCTATCGGATTTTCCATGTATAATATCATGTCATCTGCAAAAAGCGAAAGCTTGACTTCATCTTTGCCAATTTGGATGCCTTTGATTTCCTTTTGTTGTCTGATTGCTGATGCTAGAACTTCCAGCACTATGTTAAACAACAGCGGTGAGAGTGGGCATCCCTGTCGTGTTCCTGACCTCAGGGAAAAAGCTCTCAGTTTTTCCCCGTTGAGGATGATGTTAGCTGTGGGCTTTTCATAAATGGCTTTTATGATCTTTAAGTATGTTCCTTCTATCCCGACTTTCTCAAGGGTTTTTATTAAGAAAGGGTGCTGGATTTTGTCAAAGGCCTTTTCTGCATCGATTGACAGGATCATATGGTTCTTCTCTTTTTTTTTGTTAATGTGATGGATCACGTTGATTGATTTGCGAATGTTGAACCAGCCCTGCATCCCAGGAATGAATCCCACTTGATCATGGTGAATAATTCTTTTTATATGCTGTTGAATTCGATTTGCTAGTATCTTATTGAGAATTTTGGCATCCATATTCATCAGGGATATTGGCCTGTAGTTCTCTTTTTTTACTGGGTCTCTGTCTGGTTTAGGAATCAAAGTAATACTGGCTTCATAGAATGAGTCTGGAAGTTTTCCTTCCCTTTCTATTTCTTGGAATAGCTTGAGAAGGATAGGTATTATCTCTGCTTTAAATGTCTGGTAGAACTCCCCTGGGAAGCCATCTGGTCCTGGACTCTTATTTGTTGGGAGATTTTTGATAACCGATTCAATTTCTTCGCTGGTTATGGGTCTGTTCAAGCTTTCTATTTCCTCCTGATTGAGTTTTGGAAGAGTGTGGGTGTTCAGGAATGTGTCCATTTCTTCCAGGTTGTCCAATTTGTTGGCATATAATTTTTCATAGTATTCCCTGATAATTGTTTGTATCTCTGAGGGATTGGTTGTAATAATTCCATTTTCATTCATGATTTTATCTATTTGGGTCATCTCCCTTTTCTTTTTGAGAAGCCTGGCTAGAGGTTTGTCAATTTTGTTTATTTTTTCAAAAAACCAACTCTTGGTTTCGTTGATCTGCTCTACAGTTTTTTTAGATTCTATATTGTTTATTTCTGCTCTGATCTTTATTATTTCTCTTCTTCTGCTGGGTTTAGGCTGCCTTTGCTGTTCTGCTTCTATTTCCTTTAGGTGTGCTGTTAGATTTTGTATTTGGGATTTTTCTTGTTTCTTGAGATAGGCCTGGATTGCAATGTATTTTCCTCTCAGGACTGCCTTCGCTGCGTCCCAAAGCGTTTGGATTGTTGTATTTTCATTTTCGTTTGTTTCCATATATTTTTTGATTTCTTCTCTAATTGCCTGGTTGACCCACTCATTCGTTAGTAGGGTGTTCTTTAACCTCCACGCTTTTGGAGGTTTTCCAGACTTTTTCCTGTGGTTGATTTCAAGCTTCATAGCATTGTGGTCTGAAAGTATGCATGGTATAATTTCAATTCTTGTAAACTTATGAAGGGCTGTTTTGTGACCCAGTATATGATCTATCTTGGAGAATGTTCCATGTGCACTCGAGAAGAAAGTATATTCTGTTGCTTTGGGATGCAGAGTTCTAAATATATCTGTCAAGTCCATCTGATCCAATGTCTCATTCAGGGCCCTTGTTTCTTTATTGACTGTGTGTCTAGATGATCTATCCATTTCTGTAAGTGGGGTGTTAAAGTCCCCTGCAATTACCACATTCTTATCAATAAGGTTGCTTCTGTTTATGAGTAATTGTTTTATATACTTGGGGGCTCCGGTATTCGGCGCATAGACATTTATAATTGTTAGCTCTTCCTGATGGATAGACCCTGTAACTATTATATAATGTCCTTCTTCATCTCTTGTTACAGCCTTTAATTTAAAGTCTAGTTTGTCTGATATAAGTATGGCTACTCCAGCTTTCTTTTGGCTTCCAGTAGCATGATAAATAGTTCTCCATCCCCTCACGCTCAATCTAAAGGTGTCCTCAGGTCTAAAATGAGTCTCTTGTAGACAGCAAATAGATGGGTCTTGTTTTTTTATCCATTCTGATACCCTATGTCTTTTGGTTGGCGCATTTAATCCGTTTACATTCAGTGTTATTATAGAAAGATATGGGTTTAGAGTCATTGTGATGTCTGTATGTTTTATGCTTGTAGTGATGTCTCTGGTACTTTGTCTCACAGGGTCCCCCTTAGGATCTCTTGTAGGGCTGGTTTAGTGGTGACAAATTCCTTCAGTTTTTGTTTGTTTGGGAAGACCTTTATCTCTCCTTCTATTCTAAATGACAGACTTGCTGGATAAAGGATTCTCGGCTGCATATTTTTGCTGTCTAGCACCCTGAAAATCTCGTGCCAATTCTTTCTGGCCTGCCAAGTTTCAAAAGAGAGATCAGTCACGAGTCTTATAGGTCTCCCTTTATATGTGAGGGCACGTTTACCCCTTGCTGCTTTCAGAATTTTCTCTTTATCCTTGTATTTTGCCAGTTTCACTATGATATGTCGTGCAGAAGATCGATTCAAGTTACGTCTGAAGGGAGTTCTCTGTGCCTCTTGGATTTCAATGCCTTTTTCCTTCCCCAGTTCAGGGAAGTTCTCAGCTATTATTTCTTCAAGTACCCCTTCAGCACCTTTCCCTCTCTCTTCCTCCTCTGGAATACCAATTATGCGTATATTATTTCTTTTTAGTGTATCACTTAGTTCTCTAATTTTCCCCTCATACTCCTGGATTTTTTTATCTCTCTTTTTCTCAGCTTCCTCTTTTTCCATAACTTTATCTTCTAGTTCACCTATTCTCTCCTCTGCCTCTTCCATCAGAGCTGTGGTGGTTTGCATTTTGTTTTGCATTTCCTTTAAAGCGTTTTTCAGCTCCTCGTGACTGTTCCTTAGTCCCTTGATCTCTGTAGCAAGAGATTCTCTGCTGTCCTGTATACTGTTTTCCAGCCCAGCGATTAATTTTATGACTATTATTCTAAATTCACTTTCTGTTATATTATTTAAATCCTTTTTGATCAGCTCATTAGCTGTTGTTATTTCCTGGAGATTCTTCTGAGGGGAATTCTTCCGCTTGGTCATTTTGGATAGTCCCTGGTGTGGTGAGGACCTGCAGGGCACTTTCCCTGTGCTGTGGTGTATAACTGGAGTTGGTGGGCGGGGCTGCAGTCCGTCCTGATGTCTGCCCCCAGCCCACCGCTGGGGCCACAGTCAGACTGGTGTGTGGCTTCTCTTCCCCTCTCCTAGGGGCGGGATTCACTGTGGGGTGGCGTGGCCCGTCTGGGCTACTTGCACACTGCCAGGCTTGTGATGCTGGGGATCTGGCGTATTAGCTGGGGTGGGAAGGCAAGGTGCACGGCGGCAGGGGGGGCAGGCTTAGCTCGCTTCTCCTTAGGTGATCCACTTCAGGAGGGGCCCTGTGGCAGCCGGAGGGAGTCAGATCCACTGCCGGAGGTTTGGCTCCGCAGAAGCACAGAGTTGGGTGTTTGCGCGGAGCGAGCAATTTCCCTGGCCGGAACCGGTTCCCTTTGGGATTTTGGCTGGGGGATGGGCGGGGGAGATGGCGCTGGCGAGCGCCTTTGTTCCCCGCCAAACTGAGCTCTGTCGTCCGGGGGCTCCGCAGCTCACCCTCCCTTTGTCCTCCAGCCTTCCCGCTTCCCGAGCAGAGCTGTTAACTTATGACCTCCCAGACGCTAAGTCGCGCTTGCTGTCGGAACACAGTCCGTCAGGCCCCTCCGCTTTTGCAAGCCGGACTCGGGGGCTCTGCTTGGCTGGTGAGCCGCCCCTCCGCCCCGGCTCCCTCCCGCCAGTCCGTGGAGCGCGCACCGCCTCGCCGCCCTTCCTACCCTCTTCCGTGGGCCTCTCGTCTGCACTTGGGTCCGGTGACTCCGTTCTGCTAATCCTCTGGCGGTTTTCTGGGTTATTTAGGCAGGTGTAGGTGGAATTTAAGTGATCAGCAGGACGCGCGGTGAGCCCAGCGTCCTCCTAAGCCGCCATCTTCCTGCGCCTCCTATAGATTGTATAGGAATATTTTTAATTCACCTTTTTGCAAGATAGTTTTGCTAGTTATAAGATTTTTGGTAGACACTTTTTTTTTTCTTCTTTAACACTTTGAATGGCATTCTACGGTCTTGTGGAGTCACTGTTTCTTATGAGAAGTCAGCCATTAATCATACCAGGGTTTCCTTGTTGTGATGAATCATTTCCTCTTCCTGCTTTTAAGATTTTCTTTTTGATTTTAACAATTTGACCACGATGTGTAGATCTCTTTTTATTAATCATACTTGAAGTATGTTGACATTTTTGGATTTGTAGATTGATATTTTTTCAGATTTAAGAAAATTTTCACCCATTATGTCTCTGAATAATTTTTATGACCCTTATTCTCCAAACCGAGTAATGCCATTCTACATGGGCTGATGTGCCTAATGGTGTTTCATATTTCTCCTTGGCTCTGTTCATTTTCATTCCTTTTTTCTCGTCATATTATGTAATCTTTATTCATCTATCTTGACTTTGAGTATTCTTTTTTCTGCCAGATGAAATCTACTGTTGAGCCTCTCCAGCACATTTTATTCTAGTTATTGTAATTTTCAATTACAGATTTTAATTTGGGTTCTTATTTATAATATCACTTCCCTGACATTCTTTGGTGAGAAAGTCTTTAGATACATTTACCTTTCATTCTACAAACACATTTATAGTGGCTGCTTTGACACCTTTGTCCAATAAATCCAACACCGGGGCTTCTTCAAAAGCACTTTTTAATGTCCAGTTTCTGGTCTTCTCCTCTTCTCCTTCTCCTACATTTTTCCTTCCTTCCTCCCTCCCTTCCTTCCTTATGAGTCACACTTTTTTCCTTTTTTTGTCTGTCTCAAAGTTTTGTTAAAAACTGCCCCCCCCCCCCAGAACCTCAGAGGGGGTAGTGTGATATTGTGCTGTTATTGTTTCCTTGGGTCATGTTTTTCTTCCTTCCTTCCTTCCTTCCTTCCTTCCTTCCTTCCTTCCTCCCGCTCTCTTTCTCTTTCTTTCTTTCTTTTTCTTTCTTTCTTTCTTTTTTCTTTCTTTCTTTCATAACTTGGCTTAACTACACCTGTAGAGTCTTCTTCCCCATAGTGTGCAGCTGTAATGGCTCTTGGTAATGTTTGTTTTAAATGTTTTCTTTCAGTCTTTTGGTTTTTTTAGTCACTTTGTGGTCACACCTAGGTTGTTTAAGCTACTTTTTGGTCAAAGATGGTGCTTAAATATCCTTAGTCATTTAGATATTCATCCTTTACTGTTAGATGTGTATCTGACATAGAGGGTCTTATCACAATTTAAAAAGATTTCTGATTTTGTCCCATGTTCATCTAGCTAGCGACTAATAGTTTAGGATTTTCCTTTCTGAGAATTCCTAAGAGGGCACAGCCTAAGGCATATACACAGTCTTCCACTCTGCCAGCAATGTGTGTGATTTTATTTTTAAGCCTGGCTTCCTGAGATGTGCCCCTGAGTCACAGTAGTTTATTGTTCAACCTATGTTTTGTCAGAATTATACTTAAGTTCCTTGTGCCAGTGAGGATTCTGCCCTTTATTGATGAGTCTCTCTGTGGCTTGGGAATGCTTTCAAATCTGCCTCATGTCCAGCTCTGATTCCTCCAATGTTGGTGCAATCTAATATACACGCAACATTTCCGAACCCCATGGCTAACTTACTCCAAAGAGGGCTCTTCAAAGCTAGCTTTTCTCCTGATTCTCTGTGCTAAATTTCTTGTTTCTCTGCCATGTCACCTGATGCTACTATATCATGGTACTACCCATGTGCCCTTAATTGCTTCCCTTTAAGGTCCTCATGGTTGGCAACAACCTTATACATGGAATTCTTTGAGAATTCCAAATAAAGTCAGTCTCTTCAGACAGAGCTGTGGAGTTTTAAGTCATTATGGCTTGCCTCTTCCCCTGATTAAAAGCTTTGAAGTTCTGCGCAGAAGCTGGAGGTGAGCCAATGGCCCACTTCTTTTAGAAATGACATTCTAGCTCTGTAAGCAGGCGCTGGAAGCCGTTAGTAGCCCCTGGTCTTCTTGGCTTGCCCGTCCCTTCATGGAAACTCTGCCCTATGAGCAAACAAGCTGAGGCAATTCTGCCCAGTACTACTCTATCTATTCTGAAGTGGAGCGGGGTGGTGCCTGCATGCTATAATTAGATCCTGAGTAGAGATAACCAGCCTCAGTCTTCTGAGTTCTATTGTTTTGAATAGAGGTCTGTAAAACAGGACTAATGATGAGAAATGCCAGCTGCCTACCTCTTCTGAGGTGAAACCATAGCTCACAAATGGAGGTAGACTGAAGATTCCCATCCTTATGGTTATACCCTACTGAGGTAGAGCACCCAGAGAAGAGTTCCTTTCTTGCTTGCTATTTCTTTTTTCTTTCTTTTCTTCTCTTTCTCTCTCTTTCTTTCTTCTTAATGTTTATTTATTCTTCAGAGAGAGAGAGAGAGACAGTGTGAGTGGGGGACAGGCAGAGAGAGATGGAGACAGAATCTGAAGCAGGCTCCAGGCTCCGAGCTGTCAGCACAGAGCCTGATGTGGGGCTCAAACTCACGGACCATGAGATCATGACCTGAGCTGAAGTTAGACGCTTAACCAACTGAGCCACCCAGGCGCCCTAAGAGGTGAGTTTCAATACATGGAGCTGGGAGTAGGGAAGCACAGTAAGTCATGGCTCAAACTTCACAGTCTCCTGCTATTCTTATTGAGATTTAGTAAGTTGTTTTGTTTATTTCCAAAATAAGACCATTCCCTTAATCAAAATTCACGGAATTCATTCTGTAGGGGCCAAGGATAGGCCGCCCCAACATGGGCCACTTTGGCATGAAGATTATTTTAAAGTATAAATAAACAAAACACAGCAGATTTGGGAATAACTCTTTACCTCCATCCTCAACTGTCTAAAAAGAATTTAGACAACCTGCTCCAGGGAGAGAGCTATCACCATGAATACTACTTTGACGATATGAACGTATCTTATGGTAGGCAAGGAGGAACCTAGCAAGGTCTGTCTGATCCAAGTCCTCTCCTTTGCCCCATTGTTTCTGAGTGGCCCAGCACACACTTGTTTACCAAACATTTACTCTTTTTCATTTTTCTATGAATTGCATTTTTTCCCTTTGAAGTCCCAGCCACCTACCCCCTTGCTTTTTAGTTTAGAATGACATATACACTTCATTTTTGCCTGTCTTTGGAATTTCCATGCCTAAGTAGATTCCCCATATGTACACGATTACGTGTGATTTTCTCCTGTTTCTCCTGTCTCACGTCAATTTGATTTTTTAATCAGGCTAGAAGGACCCTTGAAGGGGATGGGAATTCTTACTCCCTGAAGATTCCACATTGCTATAATTTTTAAAAACATTAAAATGTATTTTTCATTTAATTTTGTGTTGAACTGACTTAAAAGAAACTTTAAACTATCAAAAAAGTGATGGCGGAATATTAAATACATTTAAGAATTTGTCTACCAAAAATTAAGAATATATAAAGCACCATTTGTATTTTCATCAGGGCTCTTTTGAAACACTTAATATCTCATATCTCTCATTTTCATTTTGCCTTCCTGAAGTATACAATTTACCAGCTCTATTGAGAAAATAAGCTTAAATATTTTCTCCTGCGATCATTGTGAAAAGTCAAGAATTTCTAAAGGCTCATCAATAGGTCACATTAAGAATTTTCAAAACAGATTTTAGGCTAATAGCAATCATTGAACTTGGTGGGTTTACATTAAAGAAGACCAAATATGTAATGGTTAATTTTATGTTACATATTCATAGAAAATTCCCTATGTACATTAAATATTTACATATTTATCTGGAGCCTAGACTACTTGTGGGAACTTTTTGTCACTCTGTCCTCATTCCTCTTGACTGTTTCCTAATTTTTCTGTTAAATGATAGAGCTGCAGAAATAAAAACAAAGCAGTAATATCATCTAATCCAATTCTTCATTTTACAAAAGTGAAAAACTATGTTCTGGAGAGAAAAATCAAGGTAGTATGACTTTTAATGCACATCTGAAACCTGGATGTCTCAAACAACTCCTCCCCAGTGAATTTTCTACTCTGTATGTAGCTGTTCCCCCAATATAGCAAAAGGTGGTGGGAACTGAAATCGTACTGCCAGAATCATACAGCACCTTCCTCATGTATTTCCCTACCCTACTGCAGTTCCAGATGTAGTGTTCTGAAATGGAGGTAACATTTTAAAATAGGTAATTTCCATGTTGGACACTTTGTTTCTGTTCACATCTTTTGAACATCCCCTATATTTCTGGAAGATCATTTTCCCCTAACTTTGTTGAGAGAAGAGAGAGAGAGAGAGAGAGAGAGAGAGAGAGAGAGAGAGATTTCTAGGACATTTGTGACTCTGATTAAGAAATGGAAGGCAGGGGCAACTGGGTGGTTTAGTCGAATAAGGGCCCCACTCTTGATTTCAGCTCAAGTCATGATCTCATGGTTCATGGAACATGGACCCCACTCAGGATTCTCTCTCTCTTCCTCTCTCTCTCTGCCCCTACCCCACTCACACTTTCTTTCTCTCTCTCTAAGTAAATAAACCTAAAAAAGAAAAAAAAAAAAAGAATGGCAGTCCAAGGTAGGAGAAGTATTCATAATTGAAGGGTATCCCCCAAAGGCCACAGAATCAAGTTAAAACAGTAATGAGTAAGGCCTACAGAGGACAAAATGCTTTAAATTGAGGGCATGACAGAATTTTATCCTAAGGTAACAGTAAAAGTGTACCTTCATAAGTTACAATTTCTTTCCACTGTTAGGAAAAAAAAAAGTAAAACTTTGATAGAGAGAATTGCCTTTGATCAGTGTATCTGGTTCATTGGGTGCGATTCAACTATCTGGAATAATATTCTACATCATTTAAAAATATTTTATCGACAAATAACTTATAAACAGATTACCTCTGACGTTCACTGAAAACCTGATTTCTTTTGCTATCTTTAAAGAGAAACTATAAGCAAATAATCTTTAAACAATTTCCAAAGTATGTTTGGAACCTATCAATGTAACATTGTGCGATGCTTGTTTCTTTTCCTAAAATCTCAGTGGGAATCTTCAGTCAATTGTTGCAATGATTAGATCTTAGTTTTGAGGCATGTTGAAGCACTTCAAATCAGGACAGAGGAGGAGAAGAAAGCTCTCTTAAACAGATAACTTGTATACAGCAAGGCATTCTTTTGTTTATGGACTTCAGAGAGAATTCTTTGTACTTGATACAAGTCCGCATTGTGAAGAACAAAGATGGGATTTCAAAGGCTTGCCTCTTTTGTGATAGAAGAGAAAGCATTTTTCCTCTGTAGGTGAATATTTCTAAGAAAGATTAATAAGTAGAAAAAAATCATCTTCAGAAAAGATCAGAGCTTGAACGGTACTGTTTGCACTTTGTGGTTTTATACATCCCCTCAGTAAGAGTGGGTTGTGCATGGAAAGGTCTTTTTTCTTCTTTTTTTCCCTCCAAACTTTCCTTGCCTCAAGTTAATTGACAAACATAGCTACATCTAACAGAGGGAAATCTGCAATTTAGTGGGCGTAGACATTGTATATATATTCTACTTTGGGCAAATATTCCCCAGATGCTTTTATTTTGCAGTTGAGAACATATCTTCTGCTATCATTCTCTTTTACTCTTCACGAAGTCATTTTTATACCCCCATATACACATTTTCAAGTGCTTCTGAGGAAGGACTTGGTCTAAAATATCCCCCTGTCTCAATATGACTTCCTCCAGCCTTAAAAATCAGACTGCCTTCGCTCTGACCACCCACTTAGCATCTTTGCCTGTGAAGAGTTTAAATATTCTATCTTCAGTCACTTCATATTTCTATGTATTCTATTAAAAATCAAGATTCTCCTGACAAATTCTGTAACAATGATGTTCTATTTCCTACTCTTTCAAAATAATTACCAGCATGCATTACCTCATGCCTGACATTTGTCCCTGTGTAATGTATGCCTGTCAGGATTGGATTTTTTAAATACATATTCTCTCTGTAGAGTTTAACCTACTGCAAAGTAGGTTGCTTAGCATTGCCATTGCATTTCATTTTATAAATAATATTCATAAATAATCATGAATAGTGCTTCTGTAGACCAAGGACAATTTACAGAGTTTTGAAAAAACTCAGTTGAGTAAATTGTGCTGTGACTATATTATATAATCAGCTAATGCTTTTTTTTTTTTTTTTTTTTTTTTTTTTTGGAAAATGGAATTCTAGGGTTTCTAGGAAATTCTGAGGAATGTAACAAATATTCCTAAAAATCTTCCAATGAGCGAACTTAAAAATTTCCCAGATTCTCATTTGTATAAAAATACTGAGAGAAATAATTGCATGATAGGAGGTATATAGCAGCCTCATTGCTAAAAGAAAGTGAGCCAAAAAAAAAAAAAATTGGATACACAGAATTAAATCACATGCACAGAAGTAATATGGCCAGATTATATTAAGGGCAGAGTACACTATCTGAAACAGAAGGTGCTGGAGTTGAAAGGGATGTCCCATGCCTCTATGTCCCTGCTTCCTTAAATGAATAAAATTACTCTCACGAAGAGCATCACTGTTTCCCATTTTTCTTGATGATGGGCAAGCTGTGTCAGGAGAAGGCATTTAAACCCATGAAAAGAAAATTTCTCAAAACAAATCAGTATAATAAGTAAAACACATAAAATGATAGATTGAAGCTTCCAGGAAAAGACATACAAAATAAGAAAGAGGCTGTGGGGTGGGGGTATGGATGGAGAAAGACTAGTTTCCAAGTCCAAGATTTACATGTATGGTCATACTCATGTGACACTGAGATGTGCAGAAAATATGTATTTTGCTTAATTCTCTAAAATTTCTCTTTCATTTGCGCTCTTCTTACAACAAATCTTCCAGGTATAAAAAGAATAGCGGGACACATAAGTTTAGTAAAAATGAAAAATTTGGTCTGATCCATTAATTTAAACAGGATCTTCAGATTGAAGTCAGCATCTCTGAGATAATTCAATCTTTTAAAAAAAATTTTTGTAACGTTTATCTTTATTTTTGGGACAGAGACAGAGCATGAGCAGGGGAGGGGCAGAGACAGAGGGAGACACACACTCCGAAGCAGGCTCCAGGCTCTGAGCTGTCAGCACAGAGCCCGATGCGGGGCTCGAACTCGTCAACTGCGAGATCATGAGCTGAAGTTGGACACTCAACTGACTGAGCCACTCAGGCGCCCCTGAGATAATTCAATCTCAAGGTTTCTTGTCCATCTTCCACTTGCTGCTCTCACGGTTGGCATGAGGGATATGAGGAAAAGGCTTATATGACTTTGAGGCATTTGGGGAAAGGGGAGCTTCTCACCTTATTTCCCAGGCTAGTCCTTGGATGTATACTGTCAAATAAAAACAAATCCAGGCTTCAGTGAGGAGGAATTTATTTAAAAATAAGGAAACACATATAAAAATATATATTTCAGTAAATATATATAATATATAAACAATATGTTATATATTATTCTACCACATATATTGCAGTAGAGGGAGGAAGGTTATTGTGATGGGGCAGGACACTTCAGGCAACAGGGCTGGGAGATCACTGTAAAATAGCAAATCCACCAGAATATCTGCAAGCATATCCACTGGCATCAGGGGAAAAAAAAAGGCTTTTCTTTTGCAGAGAGTAGTAAACAAAGCGAGAAATAGTCAGGTGTGGGGAAGTGGGATGGGTGGTGGTGTGACAGGTCAGTGGATGGGGTGGGGGACATGTTCCCCTGTCAGCCAGTCCCCAAGGGAGGCTGTGAAAGAGGGCTTATCATTACTGCCACGATCACGCAGTGGGCGAAGGTTCAGAGGCCTGGGGAAGGAGATGTCTAACTCAAGTTTGGTCAAGTTAGCAGGCCTTTTGTCCAGATCGCTCAGTGGCAATAAACAGTGCAGCTCAGCATTTAGGAGACAAAGGAGAATTTGGAGAGTTCTAGTGTGATCTTGTCACAGGCGAAGCGGGGGTTACCCACAGGTCTCATCTACGTCATAGCGGGAAGGGCGATTCTTTGCAGTTTGCCATTTCAGAACACAGAAAGGTTAGAGAAATTCTTGACTGTTGACAGGACTCTGGTACAGGTGAACAGTGTCACTACTGGTGGAACTTGGCTGGCAAGTGTTGCAAATATCCCCAGTTGGTGAACCTGCAGCCTCCACTTTGTCAGCTCAGTCAGGGCAGAAACACTAAGGTCACATGGCCCACGTTCCTACTGTCTCTCCTCGGAAGAGACTTTGGTGAGTATTGTAAAATGATTCTGCTACCATTTCCAATGTGAGGGCAGGGAGTTTCCCCACAGATGGAATTCTCCAGTATGAGCCGGGAGTTCAGCAATTCAATTCCATTCTGGCACTTGTACTTTGAGATAGCATTCGATCCCACAGGTTAAGGGCTCAGTCCCACAGGGTGTCCCCACCACCCTTCAAACACCAGTCTCAAGCCTAGGCTGTCACCTGTGCTTTTGATCAAGTGGCTACAGATTGGATGTTCCAAAGATGCCCTTCTTTGGTTCAATGCATTTGCTGGATCAGCTCACAGAATTTGGAGAAATATTTTAGCTACTAGATCACCAGTTGTATTATAAAAGAATATAATTCAGAAACACCCAGATGCGAGAGACGCATAGGACAAGGTAAAGGGAAAAGGCACAGAACTTCCATGCCCTCTCTGAGTGTGACACTCTCCCTACATTTCTACCTGTTCACCGACCTGAAAGCTGTCTGAACACAGTCCTTTTGGGTTTTTATGACAAGTGCAATAGATAGGCATGATTGCTCAAACTGCTGGCCATTGCAATTGATTCGACCTCCAGCCCATCTCCATTCCCCCAGGTGTGTGTGTGGGGGGCGCTGGGTAAGACTAAAAGTCTTATGACACTCTAATGACAAGGTTGGCTCCCCAGGCAACCAGCCCCCATACTTAGGTTACCTAGGTGCTTTCTTAAAGTCACTCCCTTAACATAATAAAAGACACCTTTGTTGCTCTTACCACTTAGGAAATTCCAAGGGTTTGGGGAGCTTTGTGTCAGATATTGGAACAAAGACCAAACTCACACTTCTTATAAATCATATTCTCACAATATCATATTCTCACTTTGACTCAGTCTGGATGGTCCTCTCCTCAACAATGACTCAGCCACAGACACTTACAAGTTGTGTCTTTCAATTCTCAGCTGAACGCACACACTGTGAAGGACCTGAAAAGAGGCAAACCAGAGGAGCTGGCTGCCTGGCCATGCTTATTTGTGTTCTTAATTCATCACAAACAAAAATGTTGGTACTGGATCACCCCGAACAGTGACATTTTCCAAAGTCTGAAGCAGTAAACAGACTCCTTGTTCACAACAGAGCCTTTCTAGAATAAAATGTACTTCCAATCAGATGTCTATCTTAAGCTAACCAGAAAGACAATAAATAGACGATTATATGGAGGAGATGGGGAAGACAGGGGAAAAGACAACATTTTTCTTTCAAAAAATAATACCTAGTTACTCTTACAAAGTACATATTCAGAAACACATAAACTAAAGACAGGTTTGCTCTATATCAGCCTTCAGGTCAAAAAAAAATAAAGAAAACATAGGTAATTAGACACCAATGGAATATTGATCAGATTAAAGGAAACTATTAATTATTTATTACATAGCAAGAGTCAGAGGAAGTAATCAGACACTCATCTAGGAACAGCTTTTTGGTAGTCAAGGTGCAGAACTTGGTGGTGACAAGGGAATTGAACCAACCCGACAACTGCTAATTAGGAAAGATTCTCTGTTGTAAAAAGCACAGGAATTGACATGGGTGGCTGAGCTGCTTTATTTGATTCTTGTGCACCCAGGAGTACTGCATGATGTAATCAGCACAGAACTTACCAGGAACTAATACAGCTGAAAATTCAAAAGCAGAATGGGAATGGGGGTTAGGCAACACTGCAGCTCTCTTCCAGAAAGTAGATTTAAACAGGCTTAAAGAACAAGGTGTTCTCTAAGTCTCACAGGATGGAGAAATTCAAGGGGTACTGAAGGTTAAGATAAACAGCTTTAGAAAAGTGTTTTTTTTTTTTTTTTTTTTAATTGGCGAATAAGTGCAAAGACAGGGAGAACTTACTTACCAGGCAATGATCTGAAGGAGTTGAGAAATAAGCAATGATACTTCAAAAAGGCTAGATAGTCAGATATGGATGATTATCGAACAAAAATATCTTAAAGAAGCGAGGAAATCTGGAGTGGAATACCTCTACAAACACTTACTGGTTACTTACGTGCTGGCCACTGGTATTATTTCATTTTTCCTTCACATGGAAGGGAAGGGAGGAGGAACAGTACAATATGACCTTGTACGCTATTCCCTTAAATGGGTTTTGTTGAGTATCCGCTGTGCCTCTCAGACACGGTCCCCTTGAGCCTCTAATGGATGGCCTATTTCCCCTAAGTGATCTTTCTACTTTCTAAAATGGATACTGGCTCTCTCCTAAAATCTTTCCCCTTTGTCCATAACATTTGGACCAAAGTCTGGACTCCTTACTCCAGAATTCCAGATGCTTCACAAGTTATTTCTCAATAGTTTCCTCATCATCACACGTTGAAACTCTCTGTGCTTCACCATATATCTCAGCCCTATCAATCTCGTTTAATTTCTTCACACAGGACATGTGCTATGGTGGCCAGTCCCTTCGCGCATGTTGTTCCCTATGGTTCGAAGGCCTTCCCTTCCATTTTTCATCTGGTCATTCTCTACTCATTTGCCACAACACATCTCATGCAGTTTTCTTTGTTTCAACTCAGTCGATGTAAAGGCTTTCCTCTAGACTTTTATTGGAGAATTTCTAATTCTACTAATTATTCTGATTCTACTACTAATTCTAATTTCTCATCTACTGCCCTTTTATCAATGTATCACACATGGTCATAAAAGTTACCTTTTTAGTTTAGTTTCCCAGTAGCACATGAGCTTCATTAGATCAGGGTCTTAATCTTGTATCTCTCTCTCTACCCCTAGTACCTATCCCACTGCCTGGTATAAAGTTAACCTTTAATTTCTAGCTTTTAAACAAATGCTGAATGGAATGATCGGCACTGACTCAATGACAGTAGAATATTGACCTAGAATATTGACTCCAGCTGCATAAATTCACTCTGAATGTGAGTGTATTCTCACCACAGCCAGTTTCCCCAAAACTGGTCTGGGGAAAGGAGAGATTTTATACACTGTCCTTTTAAAACATTATAAAAAACATTTATTCATTTTTAAGAGACAGAGAGAGACAGAGCACGAATGGTGGAGGGGCTGAGAGACAGGGAGATACAGATCCGAAGCAGGCTCCAGGCTCTGAGCTATCTACCAAGAGCCTAACGTGGGGCTCAAACCTACAAATCATGAGATCATGACCTGAATCAAAGTCAGACGCTTAATCAACTAAGCCACCCAGACACCCCCATACTGTCCTTAGATACTTCCTCAGCCTCAAGTGTTCCTCTTACTCCCACACAGGCCTTTCATGTGCCTGCTTCTCCCCACCTTCACTGTCCCTCTCTCTGAAGTCTGGACACACTACAAAATAGGATGCTGCTCTTTCCTCAAGGGTGGTCAGTGACTGTAAGGCAAGTCAAACTTCTTTTTTGCAGCTTTTCCTCTTATACCATTCTTGGAAGGATGTATCAAGCTTTACCGAATTTCTGAGTAAGTTAAATTTGATTACTCTGAAGGGAAAAAAATATTAAATGTGAAGTAAGATTTTTAAACATATAGTACAAAGGAAATTACGCAGGGAAAAAAAAAAAACATTTGGGGGAAGGGAGAGGATTCTTCATAATGCCATTCCCAGTTCCTCCCCTCACTCCCTTTTTTGCACCCGTGCTTCTCTGTGACAGCATTTTCCACCTTTAAAATCAACTCTGTGACTGTTCTACTTTGGAAAATCCACTTCCTATCCAAAAAGGATGATCTCAGCCCAAGTTACAAACTCCTCCTTCTAGGAATTCATCCACGACCTTGAGCTCTCAATCTAACCATTGGCTGAGCTGTGCACCTGCTCCCTTCACTGCTCAAAGTTGGGGCTAACATTTGAATTTACTAATCATAAATGCCAAAGTTCATATCACCCCTTGCTAGCATTCCTCCAAAACTTGCATTTCACTCAGATAGTCAGATGTCTTCACAAGCCACCATTCTGTTGTCATCTTAAATTTTTTTCTCCTGCTTACTCATGAGTCTCCAGACATCCTGGTCTTGTTTTTCTCATGGAAGCTGTCCAGCCTTAGGGGTTTTCAATTCCTCTTTTCACTGCCTGGGACAGTTCTCCTCCTAACCTTTACACATAGCTTCTTCTTTTGTATCAGGCATCACCCCGAGTGTAAACCTCTTATGAGGCATTTCCTGAGCTTCTAGTGCGAAGAACTCTGTTAATTTTGTATTATTTACTCACAGCACTTGTCATTCATCCTAATGATCTTGCCTAAATATTTGCTTACTTATATTGTATTCTCACCACAGCCAGAATATAAGCCTCAAAGAGCAGGAAACTCGTCCCTCTTGTTCACTGTTATATATACACAGGACACAAGACCTAGCACGTTAGAATCACACAATAGATGAATAAGTGACAAAATGAGGGTCAAGAAAATACTTAGTCATCTACATACTTGTTTTCTTTCTAAAGACAGAAATTAGAACTTTATTCTTCCAGGAACAACTATAATTGCTTTTATATAATAGATCAGTCATAATTATCACATTTACTATAACAACAAAGTAAGCATTATTGCCTGCTGATAGATCAATGGATAGACCCAGTGTCAAAAGGTTTCACAACTATGCAAAGAATGTTTCCTCAAAAGTTGTCTGAGAATACTCCTCAACCAAATAATTTCCCAGAAATGTATATAAAAAAATTTCCTTGATAAGAAGACTGGTTTTTAAATTTCAAATCTGTTAAGAACAGCAAGCCATTGATTGACAAACAGCTTAAAATGAGTTGAACTCTGAAAGTGCTAGAACATTATTCTGTCACACCTTGATACAGGGTATCAGTACGAGTAGCAGTTAATCAGAATGTATGGACCAAAGGGCATGGGGCATCCGAACTATCAGTATATGTTCTACCCTGTGGCCCCATTTATAATGCAAAAGCCCTATAAAGTGCGAATAAAACCAGAACTCATAAAGTAAAATTTAAGACACATCCCCAGAACATACAAAATGAAATTTTTAGCTCATTACTTAATCGCAAAATAACATCACTACTTACAGGCCACCTTTACTCAAAGATACATAGACACACAACATTACTTCTTAAGTTTCTGCAGGCCACAGGTTAAGACACTCACCAAAGGCATAAATTAAAGCAAGTATAATGTGAGAAGCATCTTTCTTGCAATTTTTAACAGAATTTTCCTGAGAACAGTTTCAGGAATCTTTTTACAGAAAAGCTGTCTGTATTGGACAGGCTTTGCTCCTATGCAAAGATGGTCTGTCATTTCTTCTTTGCTTTGACAAAACATTTAGTGGCCTCAGCACTATTCATTTTTGCTTTTTGTTGTTGTTGTTAGTAACAAAACCAGGAATTTATACGAGGTGTCAATGGATCTAGCAAAAATATTTCATTTTTCAAACTTCTTTTCTACTGCAGATGATTATTGAAAAATAGGGAAAAATACTGAGAGGTAATTTTCGGGAAATCAACTCAGAGTCATGGCCCTTTGCCCCGTGATCCTCCCCTTCTCCCTAATGGATTCACAACCACTTGACCTTCAGGATAGAGGTCAGCTACTCCATTATACACTATTTAACCTTCTGGAGAGAAGACACAGACTAACAATGATGAAGCAGATACAGTTAAGAAGGCTGTGTCGTCAGGGGCACCTGGGTGGCTCAGTCCTTTAAGTGTCTGGCTTTGGCTCAGGTCATGATCGCATGGTTGGGTGTGTGAGTTCAAGCCCCACATCCTACTCTGTGCCGACACTGCGGAGCCTGCTTGGGATTCTCTGCTCTCCCTCCCTCTCTGCCCCTCTGCTGCTTGTGCTTTCTCTCTCTGTCTCTCTCAAAAAAAAATAAACTTCCAAGAACAAATAAGCCTTTGTAATCTATCTCTCCACTTCATTAAGGTGAGAAAGAAAACAAACCCCTGAGTTTTGTTTTGAACCCATTACAATGGGGTCTTTAATTTTGACAGTCAAAAGAAAATTCTTAGTGATAAATGGGCTTATTTCCATGGACAATTTGAAGCTGCCCTATGATGAGAGGTCAGATTAACACAACCATGAAATCATACAAATAAGATATAAATAATAAAAAACAAAAGTGAGAAATAGTGATGGCTACAGATATTTATACAAAAAACGCTGTATTTAAAGAAAGAAAACAACTAACAGTGAAATATATTTTCCCTTTGAGCTTCCTGAAAGTTAAGAAAACATGGAAAATTTGATTAGTATTTTTTAAAGTTCCATGATCAAAAGAAAGTCTTACATCAAAAATGATACAATACTACTACTGTTAATAAGAAATTTTATTTTATTGAATGCTAAAATATTGTGCCAGCCATTTTATATTTCATTCAATTTTCACAGTAAGCCCACGTGGTAGACTGTTTTCCTACTTCCATTTATAGTTGATAAACAGAGGAACAGAGAGGTTAAAGAGTCATTAGAGGAGGCAAACCAGTTTGCTAAGCCTGAAACAAAAGCATTAATTTAAGAGTAAGGTTATCATGTTTAATACTGGGGTTTTTGTTTCTTAATTCCTAGCTGTGCCTACATTTCCCTATCTGAATATGGGAATAATTCAGTCCCTACCTTTTTATACTGCCATAATGATTACAATATTTAATATAAGTGAGAGGCATGCAGTAAGCCACAGTATTTTAGCTATTATTGTTTTTATTATAATTATGACTTGTATCAGCAGAGATTATGTTGTCAGAGCTTACAATCCTGTTCTTTAATGGTATTCTAACAAGTGGTTTGAAATTTTAGCAGAGAAACAGAATTTCTTTTTCTTTCTTTCTTTCTTTCTTTCTTTCTTTCTTTCTTTCTTTTTGAGAGAGAGTGAGCACAGGAGAAGGGGGAGGGGCACGGAGAGAATTTTTTTTGTGTGTGAAGGAGAGAAAATTGAGAGAGAGAGAGAGAGAGAGAGAGCACGCACAAACCAGGGAGGGGGGACAGAGGGAGAAGGAGAAAGAGAATTCCAAGCAGGCTCCCCCGTCAGCTTGTGGTCGGATGCAGGGACCATGAGATCCTGACCTGAGCCAAGATCAAGAGTCAGACGCACAACCAACTGAGCCACCAAGGCGCCCCCTGGCTGATCATATCTGGCTCTGGTAACTGGTCCTTTCAAGCATTTTCATCTCTACCTTTTTTAAGGCAATTTTTTTAATCAATATGCTTTGCAAAAATATATGCTTCTAAACATAAAAGTGTACTTCTAAAGTTCATCAACTGTTTGTAAGCACAGCACGTCATAAAACTGAATGAATACTTTTTTGGAAATGATTCTTGGTGGCAGCTCAGTGTTTATCAGCCAAGACCACCTGTACAATTGAGGAGACTGTGTTGGTTACCTAGTTGATGAGTTGAAGCTGACTCTGGGTGTGTGCGCATACACATGTGTTTACTCTGATGATCCTTCTCCAGATCTTTGCACTCAGCATTAAGAATATATTAGGACAAAAAAAAAATAAAAGAATATATTAGGTTAAATTCTTCAGTCACTGGAAAGTTAATAACTCCCCAGTGACAGTTAAGGCCACATTTGACATAGTCCGTAATTGTGTGCAGTTATTTAAGGTATCTTAAATAGAACTGTTAAGAAATACACTTGTGTTAAAAAAAAAAAGTCCCAGGAAATTGTTTGGCAAAGGATAAGAAGAAAACTCTTATTGTTTTGTAAGATTTTGCATGTCTATTTTTTTTTTAATCTAAAGCCGTCAGTCATATCAGTAGCAAGACTGAAATTCACCAACAGTCTCATTATAAAATAACCCATGTCTCAACTTCCTTGTCCTTTTATAAAAGGAAGGATTATTTAAACACATATTTCAAAAAGATATGGTATTGCTTTTGTGAAGCTTTCTTGAGGACATAAAATCAAAGAAATGGAGGTGTTTTCTATTCAAAGGCAGCTTATTGGCAAATATTTGGTCAAAATTTTTAGGCACTTTTGATAGGTTTTTGGAAATAGGTGGTGAATATATGAGAGACAAAATGTGGGCAAAGGGAGAAGTGAACAGGGTTGAGAGGCAAGATAAATTTTTACTAATTTCTATGATATTTAAGATGCTCTACTAACTACTAATAATGTACTAACCTCCTTTACATTGTTCAAAAATATATATTAAACATTTTCTTGCTTTTGGTCATTTTGGCATTTGAATTGGTGTTCATTCAAATGAGATACCACTTTGAAACCAGAATATCATTGAGACTGATTAGATTTAGGTTTACTTGCATTTGTTCAAGATATATTTCACTCTTGGTATTATCATTCTTGGTTTTGTTCTGCAAATCCCAGTGACATAGAGCAATAGCCCTTACTAATAACTCTGACAAGCCTCGTGTTTGCCGCAAATTGCGCTGATCAATGTGTTGGCCTGATCTTGACTGGATTTATGGGTCAGTGGGCAGCTGTCAGATCCACCGAGGCTGACTATCTAGGTTGCGCTGGGAACACTCACTGCTGTTCCACCTGCACCACTTAACCTGCAGCAGGCTGGCCTCGCTTGTTACCTGCCTGGTTTCAGGCTTCTGGTGGCATGAGAGAAACCATGTAAAGCCTTAGCAGCCAAGGCTTATAACTAGCATCCTATCACTTCCACGTCAGTCTATCGGCCAGAGGAAAATCCATAGCAAGTCTATACTAAAAGGATGAGGAGACAGATGTCAATTCTTTTTTTTTTTTTTAATGTTTATTTATTTTTAAGAGAGAGAGACAGAGCGCAAGCAGGGAAAGGGCAGAGAGAGAGAGCGGGAGACACAGACTCCGAAGCAGGCGCCAGGCTCTGAGCTGTTAGCACAGACCCTGATGCAGGGCTCGAACTCACAAACTGTGAGATCATGACCTGAGCTGAAGTTGGACGCTTAACCGATTGAGCCACCCAGGTGCCTCCAGACTTCAATTCTTAATGAGAGGAGCTTTGAGGTAACATTTCAAAGGACATTATCATACATAGGTAAAAAATGAGATTTTTCTGTAGTAATATGCTTAATAAAATGAGGTCTGTTTGTAAAGCATTGAAGCAGTTTAGACTTTGCTAACTTTCCCTTTAACAAAACCACTCTGATATGTTTTTTGGAGACAGAATGTTTCTTAGGGACTATTTAACTGTGATTTCATAAAATGAAGGCCTTAATTAATACATTTATGGTAAAAAACTTCTAAATTCTTACTATGTTTCAGGCAATGTGCTACAATTGGACAATAAATTTGGTAGGAAGACACACACCTCACACACACACACACACACACACACACACACAGAGAACTTTGCCTTTACTTGGTTTAGAGAATTGTAAACACCATAAATCAAAAAGCCACAAAAAATAAATATATAATTCAAATGTGGTAAGATCAAGAATGAGTAAGTCTAGAGTTCTGGAAGATATAAAGGTTTTAATCTAGTCTGTCAAGAACATTCCCTAAGTGTGTGGCATTTTAAAATGACATCAGAAGTCAGAGAAGAGATGTGGGCTGGAGTTTGTGATTCACCAACATAAAATTAAAAACAAAAGCCTTGTGTGTATGTCAAAAGGTTGCTCTGGAATAAGAGGAAGATAATATCTAAAAATAAAGCCATTCACACAATCACATGGTAAAGTAGGATTTTTCAAGATAGTACAAAGGTTTCCTCCTAGATGGGTTAAAAAACAAGTTCATGAATGCAAGTATGTTAAATTGTCTTAATATTCTAAATGCACTTGTAAAACTTCTGGGGATTTCTGTTACAGTTAATAGATATTCTCCAGAAATTCATGCAACAGAATTTCAGAGAATAAGAAAGTATGCAGAGAGGCACCTGGGTGGCTCAGTCAGTTGAGCTTCTGATGATTTCAACTCAGGTCGTGATCCCAGGGTTGTAAGATCCAGCCCCGAGTCAGGCATTCTCTCTTTCTCTCCCTCTGCCCCTCTCCTCCACTGGTGGTCTCTAAGGAAAAAAAAAAATAAGTATTCAAAAAAGCTGTTTTCTTTTGGGTCCCAGAAAAGTGTGTATGTGTATGTGTGAGACAGAAACAGAAAGAAAAAGAGAGAGAGAGAGAGAGAGAGAGAGAGAGAGTTTTCCAACAAACTAGATGCCCCTTTTTATTTATTGCCTCTTGGCTGTTTCTGGTTATACTGAGAATGAGGTTAGCTTTGCAAGTGTAAGTTTCACATTATAAAATTAATTACAGTTTTCTGAATTACTAAAATTACTGTCACTTGCTGGAGGGAGGCAGGCAGGAGATGTGCTAAATGGGTGACAGGCATTTAGGAGGGCACTTGTTTGATGAGCACTGAGTTTTATATGGAAATGATGAATCACTGAATTCTACACCTGAAATCAATTTTACCATATATGTTAACTAACTTAAATTTAAATAAAAACTTGAAATAAAAAAAGTCACCTGCAAATATCTGCTGTAGAAATACAGATATTTCTCTGTTACTCTCAAACAATAAAATTTATAACAAAGGATGTTCAGACAGAATACCTGTTCCTAATAGAGATACCCATGTAATACAAAAGTACCTATGTCAATGACATGCTTTTCTGTAGTAGGAAATTTCTTGGAAAAGAGTAACATTTTAAGTGACTTTCAATGATCGCTTTTTATAAAGTATCAATATACAATATTATGAAACATAAAATGAAATCAGCTGAGTCACAATGTATTTCTGTAAACTAATTTAGAATCAGAAAAATGTTGTTGTTCTATCTTGGTTTACTTAATTCTTTAACCAATGTCAATTCTGTTTTCTAACCTTCATTTTTTTCTTCAGGGTTTTACAAATAGTAATGTAAAGCAAAAATGAAATGTGTAAAGTTCTATTAGAACTTGAAATCACTGAAGGTTAGTTATCCAAATATTTTTTTCAAAATTATTTTTCAAAATTGCTTTTGCCGGGGCGCCTGGGTGGCGCAGTTGGTTAAGCGTCCGACTTCAGCCAGGTCACGATCTCGCAGTCCGTGAGTTCAAGCCCCGCGTCGGGCTCTGGGCTGATGGCTCAGAGCCTGGAGCCTGTTTCCGATTCTGTGTCTCCCTCTCTCTCTGCCCCTCCCCCGTTCATGCTCTGTCTCTCTCTGTCCCAAAAAAAATAAATAAACGTTGAAAAAAAAATTAAAAAAAAATTGCTTTTGCCTTTTGCATTTTTACACATACAGTAGAAGGAGTTTGTCAAAGTCTACAAAATGTTCTGCTGGGATATTCATAGGAATTGCCTTGTATCTATAGATCCTATTGGGGAGATCTGACATTTTAGCTATATTGAGTCTTCTGATCTATTAGCATGACATCTCTCTGTGTTAATTACATCTCCTTTTATTTCTTTCAACAATGTTTATAGTCTTTAGTGTACGGGTCTAACACGTGTTGTCTTTTAAAAAAATGTTTATTTATTTACCTATTTTGAGAGACAGAGACTGCAAGCAGGGGAGGGGAAGAGAGAGAGGGAAAGAAAGAATCCGAAACAGGCTCCAGGCACAGCACCAAGCCCAAAGTGGGGCTCGAACCTATGAACCGTGAGCTCATGACCTTGAGCAGAAATCAAGAGTCAGATACTTCAATGACAGAGCCACCCAAGTGCCCCCATATGATGCCTTTTGATTTGAGTGTTCAGACTAGCTTTGCTTAATAGGAATTTAATGTAAGCTCCATATGTAATTTTAAGGTTTCTAGAGTCACATTTTTAAAAAGTAAAGATAGGAGAAATTAATGTAATACTATATTTGATTTAACCCAATACATCCGAATACTATTATTTCAACATGTTAACAATAACAAATTTATCATTAATAAGGTAAATCTCATTCTATTATCAGTAGTAAATCTTCAAAATTCAATGTAGATTTTACATTTACTGCACATCTCAATTTGGACTAGGCAATGTTCAAATGCTCAGTAGCTACATATGTAAATAGGGCAGTGAGGATTTAGACCATTAATCTTTAATGTGACTTATTCAGGGATAAACCTACCAACTTTGTTTGATTTCTAGTCACTCATCTTTGTTCTGGCATCTTTCCTCTAGTCCTGCTGATTTTTATATTAATTTTTAGTACTGTTTGTGATTCCAACTTAACTCTTTGGGTGAGTTAGCAATACCACTTGAGTGTCTATATAAGGGACTGTTCTCATGTTTATTATATGCATCTTTAAGTTCTCATGTTCTACTTTTTTTTTAATATTTTTTATTTATTTTTGAGAGAGAGAGACAGAGAGACAGAGAGACAGAGAAAATGAATGAGCGGGGGGGGGGGCAGAATGAGAGGGAGACAGAATCCGAAACCGGCTCCAGGATCATGACCTGAGCCGAAGTCGGACATTCAACCGACTGAGCCACACAGATGCCCCTCACACTCTACTTTCAAATATTATACCATTTCATGTATATTTTAAACTTTACAACATCTCTCTATATGTCTTACCCTTGTTCCATTGTTATCCTACGATATAATTTTATATACTTTTTTAAATGTTTATTTTTGAGAGAGAGAGAGAGAGAATGAATGAGCAGAGGAGGTGCAGAGAGAGAGGGGACAGAGGATCCAAAGTGGGCTCTGTGCTGACATCAGAGAGCCCCATGTGAGGACAGAACTCATGAGCCATGAGAGTATAACCTGAGTTGAAGTCGGTTGTTTAACTGACTGAGCCACCCAGGCGCCCCAGGTTCAACCTATTCTATCTTCAATGTCTCTGTACATAATCGTTCTTCAATTCCTGGGGGGGGAGGGGATCCCAATGAACAATTTCTAAAGCTTCTAATTACCTTGGGTATATACTGTTTTAAAAGATAGATATTTTCTGCCATTGTATATGTATCTAATATTATAAATTAGTGTAACAATGAAATTATATACACCTCAGCCAAGTTTCTAATCATAATATTAAATTTGCAATCTGTGGATTAAACAGAGTCCTGTTTATAGCTGTGAATATAGCCATCAATCTAGTGTCATTCTAGTTAATTTGAGGGTTTTTTAATAATGTTTTTTAAAAATAGTACATAAATGAGAATTCAGTATTCTTTTTTTAAATACAACATGAATTTCTCTTTTATATACAATCCACAAAATAGCCTCATTGCTTCTTTATTAAATTTCAGCCATTTCAGATTTAATAGCAATTCTTAGGATACATTTACTCCTGATTGCATTCATTTCCCTTCTGCATTTCATTGCCAAGGATGAGGTAAAGTTAGCATTTTTAGGCTGCACAAGATAAAATACCTTCTATTCTGATGTCCATTTGAAATGAACAAGTACAAAATTTATAACTCATCTGGTAAAACTGTATATTCTTTTATCCTTCAGCAGTTAATGTAAGAGGATCGTGGAAAACAGTTTTACAACATGTAGTTTAATGAGTAGAAAATATTCTCTTATCATTTTCATCCCTTCAAACATTTCATCACCCCATGGTGCAGAAAGCAGTCATTCAGTCATTCATAGAGAAGTCAAATTTGTCTATGGCATAATTAGTTAAAAAATCACCGAGATTTTGTAGCAATCTTAATAAAGATTACCATCCTCATTTTAGATTATATATACTAAGGGGCGCCTGGGTGGCTCAGTCGGTTAAGCAGCCGACTTCGGCTCAGGTCACGATCTCACATTCTGTGAGTTCGAGCCCCGCGTCGGGCTCTGTGCTGACCGCTCAGAGCCTGGAGCCTGTCCCAGATTCTGTGTCTCCCTCTCTTTCTGACCCTCCCCTGTTCATGCTCTGTCTCTCTCTGTCTCAAAAATAAATAAACGTTAAAAAAAAAATTAGATTATATATACTAAAATATATACCTTTCTCAAGTCATCAAAATTATAATTTTATACATACATACACATATAATATATATTTATATTTTATATATATATATATATTTCATATAATGCTATATGAAACAAGGATTAAATGAAAAATGGGTCATAATTCAGTGAATGCAAGTTATCAGAAGGAGACCCACATGACCATAGCGTCATCTGCTAAGGCCAGCAATTCTTACTCTCTGCATATCAATATAGTGTCTTGAATGTCTCCATGACTACTCCTGAATGAACGCTAATATCTCTGTTAAAGAGTGAAGTTTTGGGGCACCTGGGTGGCTCAGGCAGTTAAGTGTCTGACTCTTGGTTTCTGCTCAGGTCATGATCTCATGGTTTTGTGAGTTCGAGCCCCACATCAGGCTCTGCACTGATGGTGCAGAGTCTGCCTGGGATTCTCTCTCTCTCCCTCTCTGCTCCTCGCCCACTGGTGCTGTCTCTCTCTCTCTCTCTCTCTCTCTCTCTCTCTCTCTCTCTCTCTCAAAATAAATATATAAAAACTTAAAAAAAAATTTTTTTAATGTTTATTTATTTTTGAGACAGAGAGAGACAGAGCATGAGTGGGGAGGGTCAGAGAGAGAGGGAGACATAGAATTGGAAGCAGGCTCCAGGCTCCGAGCCATCAGCCCAGAGCCTGACGCGGGGCTCGAACTCACGAACGTGAGATCATGACCTGAGCTGAAGTCGGACGCTCAACCGACTGAGCCACCCAGGCGCCCCTATAAAAACTTTTAAAATAAAGAAAAGTGAAGTTCTTCAGGAATTTATTTCATTTTGTACAACTTTGTTAACTCAGCTACCTATTAAACTATGTATTAAGTGTGGTCGTACTAGCCAGTATTTGATAATTAAAATGTTGGTGGTAAACAATGTTTGTTTTAGTCCTCCTTATGAATATAAATAGGAAACATATATTTTCTATATCTTCCTATTATTTGCTATATAATAAGCCCTACAATATGATACTTAAATGCATGCGTCATGCCCTCATTAAAATATTGTATAAGTATTTTTAACATTTTAAATAACAATATAGTTTTAAAGATAAAATTACTACTAAATTTATTATTTTAATATTGAGAGAGAATGTATACAGAACTAACAGCCATTTTCTCTAGGGATGAAATTATTAGGATGAAAATGTAAACAAAGAGAGAAAGAATAAATAACAACAACAAAAGTACAACATCAGACTTCGTAACCTTATGTCAGTAAACCATGAAATTCACAATTTCTTTACCAAAATCATCTTTTACCTCCTATGCCAATTACTGCTGCAAACTCAAGAGCTGGGTCATTTTAAGCAGCATTCAACCCAAATATAAAATGACTTGAATCTCCAATAAGAAGCCTAGTCCCACCAAGCATTTTGTGTTTTTGTGCACTTTACTAAAGATGAAAGATGTTTGAGGGCAAAAGGATTGTATACAACCACAGAACACTGATAAATCCACGTAAGCCCTTCTGTTCTGTGAGGTTTCTTGGCCAAATTACACTTGACATCTCTTCCCCACAAAGGCTGAGTTGTGTCTCCCACAAATTCCTATGTGGAAGCCCTAACTTCCTCTACATCAGCAAGTGACTTTACTTGGAGATATGGTCTCTACAGAAGTAATTAAAGCTAAATGAGATTGTTCGGGTGGATCCTATTCCAATATAACTGGTGTCAAAAGAACACAGACATATACAGAGAGAAGACCACGTGAAGACACAGAGAGGAGATGGCCACCGCAAGCCGAGGACAGAGTCCTCAGGAAAAAACCAATTCTGCAATAACTTGATTGTGGGCTTCTGGCCTCCAGACCTGTGATGCTGTTGTTTAAGTCTCCCAGTTTTGGTACTTTGTCACAGCAGCCCTCGCAAAAGGCTTTCACACTAGGCCTTCCAGTACCGATCGCTTCGTCTCCTCTCTCTCAGAGACCATAAGCACACGACACAAGTTACAGAAGATGGTCATTTGTGGAGATCTATAAAATGTTAACGGTTTAAATTTTTTTTCTACCTTTGCTTGGAAAGAGAACTGTCAGACGCAGCGGAAATGAAAGTGAAATCGGTTTAGTTGGTCTCTTCAGCTCTGCAAGTCTGTGTGTCACTAACTTCTAAAATGTGAACTTTGTTGCTATTATGTTTTACTTTCATGTGGAAATACAAAAGGGATTTTAACAGAACTTATTTTCCTGTGCTTTTAAGAAACAGGGTGTCTGTTGCAATTTCTCTGATATAATTTTAAAATATTTCTTCTGAGGGCCATCATTCAAAAATACCATGGAGTAAAAGTTACATACCTTAAAACAACAATCCTTCTCCCTAAGTATATATAAATTCTTGCAAAGTTTTGAGATTTAGGACTATTTTCTAGTAAACATGCAGGAATCTTTTTGCTTTTTAAAAGACTGATAAATCACATCCTGTTATATTGTAGTTCGTGTGTGTGTGTGTGTGTGTGTGTGTGTGTGTGTGTGTGTTTCTGAGCAAATGTCCATACAAAATAATGCGCAGATTTTAATAAATATAATGACAGTGATTTATTGATATCAGAAAAAAGCTCAGTTTTTCCTGGTGATTCATATTCACATAGATTCCAGATCATATATTTTTTTAATGCTGTCAGTTGGGTTTCTGCTATCTGCTTTATTACGGCGCTTTCAATTGATCTTTCTGCTTTCAGTTTCACCATCGTTTGACTTAACATCCACGCTCACTTGAAAGCCCATCAAAACTGTGTGTGCGCACGTGTACACACACATACACACACATTCTAGCATTCGTGTGTACACACACACACACACACACACACACAGGATTTCAGGGCCTGTTGTAGCCTGAAGCATTTAAGACATGAATTTAAAACACATTGTTTAGATATACAAACCATCATCTCAAGACTTCTCTGAAATTTAACTTCTGTGAAGTTTTGAAGCGATAGTCAAGTTTTGGTTTAAGACAGGAAAACTGAACCAATTTGGGGTATACTACTTGAGAAGGTTGGTCATGGGGAAATGACAGGTTGTACCTGTGAAGTGATAAGGTTATTAATCTAAGACATGAACACTCACTGGCATATCATGCTTTTGGAATTAGGAATAGACACAGAGTATGTGTTCTAATTATGGTCTCTAATGAAGAATATTAAATTCACTAAGCCCTCGAATGATATTTTTCCTTGAATTTCTCTCTAAAAGAAACATAACAGAGAACATGATTTCATATTTCCCAAAGGAAGGGTACATATTTCCTCCTTTATGTTCATTTTCCACCTTTGTAAAGGCTAAATTTTCTTATTAAATCAAGAGTCCAGCTCATATCTCCTGGATAATATTACTTATCCATTCCTACCTTACTTAAGTTGAATTCTTCCTATACCATTGTCAGATGCTGTACTCTGTGGACCAGTAGATGACATTACTTTCTAGGAGATACAGAGAAAATTACACACACACACTGTCTCACACACACACACACACACACACACACACAGAGATATATGCATGTATACATATGTATGTATATATGTAAATACTATATCTACACACATCCTAAATACACATAAACATACACATATATACATATATACACACACATATATAATCTTTGCTTTGCTTCTCTATTTCTTTTCTTTCCTTTGCTATTCATAGTGGAGTGCTGTGTATATGAAGGTTTCTTCTCTGTAATGGTTACATATAAATGTAGTTCTATGAGAAATGCTCTGAAAGCTATTCACTTACCTTAATGAATATTTACAGGAGAAAAGCCATATTAGACTGAGGTTTGGTAGCCACCTGAAGTGATTATAATAACATTAGATGAGCCCTATCTTTGCTGGCTTGCAGTGTATCAGATTTTCAGATTACTAATCATGTTATAATAATACTGAATAGCTCTTTGATACCATATCCTACTTAGTATTAAACACTGGACTCACTGATAACACTGATGATACTGTACATAGTAGAGTGGAGGGTGGGGTGGGGATAATACATCGGATGAATCTTGTTCACCCAAATTTGTATGATCAAATGGCAGATGTAACCAGAAAAGCAGGCTGGAGAGTTTACTTCAATTTCTCCTGCCTTCACTGAAGAAATTACTATATACCTCAAAAGTATCATATTAAGTTAATTTATCATCTTTTGGAGGAAGGGTCTAAAAATCCATTTAAATACTCCTGGTAAACTGACAGTTGTGAAATAAAATGACTGTGTAAGTTCACATTATATTATGTTAATCACCCAAGTGTACGATATTCTATTCAGTTGTTAGATATTTTTCAAAACAGAATGTCTTTTCTTCTAATTGTAACTGTAGCTTTTGCTACAATCCAAATTGTAATCAGAAACTGCCTTCTGGTAGTCACCCCACAGATCTTTCCACTAGGCTTGACATAAGTAATAACTGAGGAAATGAACAGTATCATAAATCTAGTTAGTGAATTTCCTGTAGGATAATGTATAGAAATCACATTTCTATCCAGATATTTAAAAAATACTAGGGCTCAGAAGACCAAGTCAATATATAATATATCATACAACACTATCTCTCAGGTTTCCTTAATGTTGCTGACAGCTCAAAGCTGAAATAGCAGAAGCTACGGGCAAAAAGAAAAAAAAGCAGACAAAAAAACAAAAAACGAAAACCACCCAAAAAGAAAACAAAACAAAAAACCAAAACAACCCCCAAAACAAAACAACAACAACAACAACAACAAAACGATCTCTATCACATTGCCCAAGATGGTTGCAAATGTGAAGCGGGATTCCTACCTGACTACAACACAGCAATGCACTGGGAAACCAGGGAGGGAATCAAGGACACTTGGTAAGTTCAAGATAAGGAAATTCAATTTTCCAGTTAAGTAGACGAGAAGAAATGAGAGGTATACCGCTATTTGGATTAGAGTGATATACACATTTTTCCTATTCTTCACAGGATGACATGGGGTCTGCACACTCTAGTGAGAGTCCTCTCCCAGGACTGTCATTAGGTAGCTGTGTTTCTGTGAACAAATCATTTCTGTAGACCTTGATTTTATCTTCCATAAAAATGAGTGAGAGATTGGGAGCATGCTGGCTTCTCATTACCTTCTACCGCAGATACTTAGGCATACATGACAATCAGAAACATTATATATAACACTATTTAAAATGAAAGGGAGGTAAGGAAATATATGTGGCATACCGCTAACGATACACACAAAGTTAATTCTTCCTTGTTCTTGCAGATCAGGAGGCTTTTTTTGTTTTTTTTCTCCCTTTTTGGGCCAGGAGGTAAGGTACTTCATGTATTCATCTATCCACATATAGTTATTTATCGCATGCCTACTCCCTTCCAGACAGTCTCCCAGGCATCAGGACACAGTAGTAAATGAGTCAAAGGCTCTGCCTTCATGGAACTCATGGGGAACTTCAGACTCTCTTTCAGCTTGGAGTTGCCTACATGGAGGTGGGGTTCTAAGAGATTTACTTTGTCTTCAAAAAAACAGGGAAATACGCAGCCGGAATCTTCCCCTTTGCCACTCTCTCTAGCTTTTCCTCTTACCCTATTCCTACTTAGGATGCCGATGAAATGTATAGAGTTGTTTATAATTTTTTTGATGCTTATTTATTTTTCAGAGAGAGGGAGAGAGAGAGAGAGAGAGAGAGAGAGAGAGAGAGAGAGAGAGAGAGAGCACGAGCAGAGGAGGGGCAGAGAGACAGTTCTGAGCTGTCAGCACAGAGCCCGACGTAGGTCTTGAATCCAAAAACCACGACATCATGACCTGAGCTGAAGTCAGACACTTAAGCGACTGAGCCACTGGGTGCACCGAAATGTACAGAGTTGTAAAAGACATATTATAGCTTGAGGAGGATTGGTGCATCTTATAAATTATATGAAGAGAATTACAGGATGTATAAAGAAATAAATAATGAACACAATATGTGTGTATATTAGTCAGCTAGGGCTGCCAATACAGAATACCACAGACAGGCTTAAGCAACAGAAATGTATTTTCTCCCTGATCTGGAGGCTGGGCTGGATTCTGGAAAGACCTCTCTCCTTGACTTGCAAATGGCTGCCTTCCTTCTCTGTCCTCACATGGCCTTTCCTCTGTGTGCATGCATTCATGGTGTCTATTCCTGTTCTTATGATGGCACCAGTCCTACTGGATTAGGGCCCCAACCCATGACCTTATTTAATTACCTCCCTAAAGGTTCTATCTCCGAATATAGTCACATTGGAGGTTAGGGCTTCAATTTATGGACTGAACTGCATCCCCCTAAAATTCCTAACAGCGTAGACCAATGTTGACAACTATTTTTCTTCTCCACTCTCACAAAGATGTTTTCTAAGAGCACTTAAACAGGGCAACATCATTTTCTGTGCTAGCCACCATTTCAATCACGGACTTCAATGGTGGAACTGTAATCCCTTCCTCTTCATTTTCATATTTACCCTACTATCTTCAAAGTTTTTCGTTTCTGCTTTTTTTTTTAACATTTCTTTATTTATTTTGAGAGAGAGAGAGAGAGAGAGAGAGAGCAAGCACATGCACAGGCAGAGAGAGTGGAAGAGATAGAGAATCCCAACCAGGCTTCACACTGTTAGCACAAAGCCCAACGTGGGGCTTGACTACAAATGAGATCATGACCTGAGCTGAAACCAAGAGTTGGACACTTAACCGACTTGAGTGACCTACGTACCCCCCACTTTCTGCTTTTACATCACAACTAAACCTCTAAATTTTATACTCTGCTTTATAGCCAGGATGCTAAACACTCCAGAAAATTACCACATAATTTATAAAATGTTGTGGTTTCTCGTATCGAGTTCACATATTCCTACTTCTGTGCTCATTAAAACCTTATTCATCCTTTAAGACTAGTGCAAGCAAATCCAGTACTATGACACATTTCCTAACCGTAACCCTTAGTTAGACTTAAATACTCTAGCCTATCTACCACCACTATGTCTTGGGGATCACTCTACTAGAGTAACTATTATTTCAGTATGCTTGTTTAAAAGTCTATGCCCTTTATTAGGGGGTATTTTGAAAATATGATCTGAATCCAGCAGTTTCCAGTACATATTGAGCTCTCAAAAGTCTTACATATTATTATTTGCTTTGCCACTCTCTATTCCATGCATCGCCCTTGCTCTATGATACTGGAACAAATCAACTCATTGAGTTTGTTTCCTTATTTTTAAAATGGAATTATGGTATATTACTTGTAGGACTGAATGAGAAATATGTGAGAAATTCTAGCATGAGTCTGGCACATAGAAGATCTACCAAAGTAGGCACTGGAAGAATTGACAGGTTCAGAACGAGATTGAGGTCTAACTGTGCACTGCTCAAAATTGTGAGCTACGGGGTTTAGTCCTTATGTAGCTAGCAATGAAAACTTTTGGGTAGAGTTGTAATATGAACAAAGTACTTGGAACATGGATGAAGAAACGAAGGCACAGAGACATTACATGAAAAGAAATTTGTAGAGCTAGCCCTTATAATGTAAACATAAACTGGGTTCCATAAATTTTTCTGTCTCTAAAGATTCATAGCAACCTCTACTACAAATGTCTTAATGTCACTTAATATCCCTTTCTCCATCTATAAAACATAAAGGGTGAATTAAATGATTGCTTTGAGGTAGTATAACCAAATATCAAGGACTATGTTTTGATTAGCTTGTAAAAATGCTAATGTACTTGTAGCAAATGTTAGAAACACTATTTCTCTTTATTTAGCACTCTACATTGAATATAACATTAAAACAGAGAAATGTCTCATATTAAAAGGATTGAAAAAAACTACAATTCCACAGCAAGAATCATATTTAAAAGTACTGAATGCATGAAGTTTCCTACATATGAATTATGTAGTGATATTTATAAAGACAAAAGATTATCCCCCAGTTTTTTTTGTATTGCACAGGTTAACATATCAGCCATGCTTAAAGCAAGGACTACTATAAGTACATTTCAAAACTCATGGCCCAGGGGCACCTGGGTGGCTCATTTGGTTAAGCATCTGGCTCTTGATTTCTGTTCAGGTCATGATCTCGTGGTTCCTGAGACCCAGCCTGCACTGGGCTCTGTGCTGACAGCCTGCTTGTGATTCTCTCTCTCCCCTCCCCCACTCGTTCTCACTCTACCTCTCAAATAAATAAATAAAACATTAAAAAAATCATGGCCAAGAGAAATGAAGTGAAAAAGAACTAGCCTTCCAAAAGTATTTTTTTATACCAGACTTATTAACATATAATTTGCATACAGTAAAATGAACTTGTTTTAAGTGGACAGGTCAGTGAATTCCAATACATGTACACAGTCATGTAACCATCACCACAGTTGAAAAAATGGATCATCAGTCCCAAACATTCCAATAGTAAAAAACATTCTCCTGAACCCTCTGCAATCAATCCACACACCTCCCTCCACCTCCACCCAGCAGCAACCACTATGTACTTTTTATCTTTATAGTTCTGATTTCTGCAAAATATCATATAAATGGAATCAGACAGATGCAGGGTTTTGTTTCGTGTGTTTGCTTTGCATCTAACTTCTTTTTTTTTTTTAAGTTTATTTATTTATTTTGAAAGAGAGGAAAGAGAGAGCACAAGTAGGGGCAGGGCAGAGAAAGAGGGAGGAGAGAGAATCCCAAGGAGGCTCCATACCACCAGTGTGGAGCCCAGTGTGGGGCTCGAATTTATAAACTGTGAAATCGTGACTGGAGCCAATATTGAGAGTCAGACACTTAACTGAGTGAGCCACCCAGGCACCCCTGTATCTAACTTCCTTAACTTAGCATAAAGATCCTGCATTAATCTGTATCTATCTATCTATCTATCTATCTATCTATCTATGTATATAGATATCTATATAAATACATATATATATATATGTATGTATAGGTATCTATATATGTGTATATCTATATACATAGATACCTATATTGTACATGTATAGATATCTATACATACATATATATCTATATATCTATATACATATATATCTATATACATATATATCTGTATACATGTATATTTATATATGTATACATCTATACATATATATCTGTGTATCTATACATATATATGTGTGTGTGTGTGTGTATATATATATATATATATATATATATATATATGTATAGATATATACATATAAGTAATTGGCTTCTTTTTATTGTTTGGTAGTATTCCATTACATAGTATTGTCATGATTTGTTTACCCATTTTCCAGTTAAAGGTCATTTCATTACTACCAGTTTGGGGTTATCATGAATAACACTGCTCTGAACATTTCTTATAAAAATATTTGGGTGGACACAGACTTCTCATTTCTCTTGGCTTAATACCTAGGAATGGGATTGCTTGGTAAAATGCTGTTTTCTTACATGGAACACAACTGTGTTCCCTTTCAAAGTGGTTGTATTATTTTGCATTTCCATCAGCACTGGTGTTAGAGTACCAGTTAGTTTACAACCGTGTTGCTTTTGTTGGGTTTAGGGTTCTGAAATCTCTATCACTATTCCTCCTTTAACTACTGTAAGATTTAGATTTGCATATTTAAAGGTCTATTATTAAGCCTATATGCAATTAGGAAACACATCTTCATGACGACATAAGCATTTTATAATTGTGAAATATCCCTCTTCGTAAAGTGAAGGGCATTTGCAGATGTAATAAAGGTCCAAAATCCACTGATTTTGAGTTAATTAAAAGGGCCATTATCCTCTGTGGGCCTGAGTTAATCAAAGGAACTGAGCCCTTCCTGAAGTCGGAGATCCTCTCTACTTGGCTGGCTTTGAAGAAGTGAACTCCCATGAAGTAAGCAGCCATGACGGGGAAGCCTACCTCAAGACAAATCATGGGTGGGAGAGAACAAAGCCTCCCTCCTACAGCCACAAGGAAAAGAATACTGCCGGAAACCTGAGGGAGCACAGAAGTCAAGTGGCTTTTTGCTAGTCTAGCCTCCTAGGAGCCTGTAGCTCCAGCCAACCACGGTACTGCAGACCGGGGAGACTGAAACAGAGAACCTAATTAAGCTATACCTAGAATTGGGCCTTACAGAAACTGTGAGATAATAAATGCGTGAAGTTTTTAAGCCATTAAGTTTGCAGTAGTTTATAACACAGCATTAATCACTGACTTTAGAATCCTTAAGGAGCCAGACTTCATGTGGGCATCTCAGTTCTGCTGGACCGCCAAAGCAATTCTAAGAACTCAGTATCTCTGTTACAGTGCGTGTCTTTACCATTTATCCAATGGAAGCCCCAGTGATGCCATTTATATACTGCTAATCCTTGCCTTCTCTGATTCTCTCTCTTTCTCTGTGTGTGTCTCTCTCTCCCTTCCCCTGTAAGTGGAAGTCACTGAAAGTTTTTCTTGTTATGAAACAAAGCATTAAAATCAAAATACAGTTAATGTGCAAATGGAAGCAGAACTATTTTTAATATAACATAATATGATTATAAAAATATATTGGTATATAAACAAATAATTAGGTGGTAAAGACTCTTTAACTAGGTACATTTTTCACCTTAAAAAAAGGTATCCGAATAATACAAAATCTGTTTTCAAATGTGAATAAAATAGAAATAAGACTTTTGAATAACATACATATGCTAAATTTTTTAGTACTTTAATTGGGAAACCATAGATTTAATAAGGCAAAAGAAAAGTCAACTTTCAAATTCCTCATAACTGTGGTTACTCTAAATACTCTGGCTTTAATCATTATTTGCCTGTCCAGCCCAGCCTCTGGAAAAATCTACATACCTAGTCTAGCATGAGGACTCAGGTTTATATATCCATGCATTGTTAATACATATCTTCAACCAAGACATCTTATTATCATTTTATTCTTCACATGTTGACATAAGGCATTTTATTCCCTGAATTGACTATGTAAATTCAAACTTCAAATAAAGTCTCCCTAAATCTCAAACCTCTAAGAAGAATTTGCTCAGTGGTATTATTTCACCAAAATTTCACTATTAATATTCCATAGCAAATAAACCTCATCAGAATTGATCTTTTTGAAATGTGGACTTCTGGAACAAAATATAACGTTACATAGAAATATAGTTTCTATAAACCTGCAATGCATTAGAACTGTATGAAATTTCAGAACTTAAAATGCTCATAAATATTGAATCTGATCTTAAGCCTCTCTCTTTCTCAGATAAAAATCACACATCTCTCTTTTTCTCTCTCACAGATAAAAATAACATCTGTGTGAAAGAAAACACAACGAACCAAAGGCCAAGGCCTAGAAAGTGCTCTGTTTTCTGTCTCCTCACTACTTTGTCAAGAAGAGATATGGTAAGACCAGGATAGAGCATGGTTTTGGATTTTGCACTTTTTTTTTTAAAGCAAAGACCTATATAATCAAAACAAATAGTGTTGAGTTAGTTAAACTGAAGAGTCAATCACCTAGGTTAAACGACATATGAAATGACACACGAGAGTCGTTTTGCATCAACATGAAAAGGTTTTTTCAGCTGCTGAAGTGAATCTTAAGCCACTGAAGGTGTGCACATTTAACAAATTGCTCTGCTTGAGCAATTCTGTCAAAAAGGACAGTAATGTCAGGCTGAACTATATAGGCTCCCTGATTAATAGAAGTCCCCATATGATGGAGTAAGTTACAACCTTAATGTACAAATAATGAACCTCTATTAAAAGGAAGGGTATCATAAATCAAAATACCGTAGAAAAACCATAAACCTGTGGCAACATAATGGCCACCAGGGCCCAAGCTATATTAATCTTGTATGGTGCAATATCATTTCTCTAGGTGAGACAACTAAATATATCCCATATGAAAGTGAATTATGAGTGTGATAAAGGTTCTGGACTTCATTTAAGTTAATGGCAAGGTTCATATTGAGATACCCCCTGGTTAACTCCTCCTGTCTGTCTTGAACCCTGCTTCAGCTAAAGCAAACATCAACTTGCTTAACATTCATTCTAAGCCTTTTATTTGTCTGAAATGTGCTCATAAAGAAAAAAAGGAAAACAAAAATAGGACAGAAGTAAACATAAATTATCTCTCCTTCCAAATAATTTTAGCTTTCCTTTTCCTCAGCTGGTATACCTAATTTTATTTGAACATTCTGTATATATAGTCTATCTCTATTCACATGTATACACACTATTTCATAGCCTTATAGCACTATGTCTAACATTGAAATATATGCCTTTTAATTTTTTTATTTATGCCTTTGATCTATTTTTTTTCTATTACGAATTGCATATTAGAAGTAAACCTTCCACATGAACTAAATTCTGAATAGCAAAGATACTATTTAGCATAAAGTATCACAGCATAGCATTTTGTTTGGAAACTTTTCACTTACAGTTTAATGTAACAGAAGTAATTTTCTGTTAGTATACTCTGCTGTGCCCTGATTTACAACCATCTCCTATGGATAAGACAGATTCTAGTAGGATGGAAAATCCAGGTTGACTGCTTACACATTTTGTGCCTATTCAAAAACATTTGCATTCAGTCTTATTCTATTCGAAATTGTTCATCGTGTGATCAGGGTGTTTCCACACCATCTGGAACAAGATTCAATCCTATCTGCTGCTTGCTTTTAGGGATACGTGTGGTCTTAGTTGTAACAGGTGTGTATTTTAATTATTTGACTATTTACTTGCCCATAATGAATTTAAATTTAGTTCTGGAATTTGGTTCTGTATTAGATATTTTGCTATTATCCACACAAACATATCTCAGATTTTTTCCCCCTGAGTCTCCTTTGGTAACTCAGTCAGTTGAGGATGTCCCCTATTTAGCACCAGGCTGATCCATACTTCTAGGCTCATACTTGTTGGCATTGATTCACTAAATTATATGATCATATGGAATCCCAGAGGGCCTTTGGTTGTTAATAACTGTCTGTTTCAGTATCTATTCTGTGGGTTCCACCATCATGCCAGAATAACAAGCTTAGACAACCTTTACGCTTTGTGCCTGATTTTTCAAGTCATTATAAAATCCTAGTACCCTAAGGTAGGGCCAGGGTAATGGATAGGAGGGTAGGGAACTGTTATTTTCTTGCTTGGCTTTGTGACACAGGAGACTTAATTAGGCGACATATATACATAGCGTGATAACAATAAAGAAGTGGATGTAATACAGTCATACATAATGTGAAGGTGCCTGGATGAATCTTCTGCTTAGGATCATGAGAAGAACAACCTTTGAGACAGCACTAAAATGAAGAATTGTCATGCACGCGATCATTTGAGAGGTTTTTGAATCAGAAAACAAACAAAACCCCAAGATGACAAATAAGCAAATTGAAAATGCCTTGGAGGAGAAAACTACTTAGGATTTTTGGGGGAGCAGAAAGAAAGCCATTATGACTAGGGTGTTGAATATCAGGTAGGAATTATAGACATGTGGCCAGATCAGATTCAGGAGCCAAATTTGTAGGCTATCATGAGTACCTTGATATTGATGGCTTTAAAAACTTTATTGTGGTTCCTTTACAAAAAGAAGATGGGAGCACAGCAGGAGCAGAGGGAGAGACAGTCATTTGGACACTAGAATTAGAGTTTTCTGGAGAAGTGATCACAGCTTAGAGCAGGAGTATAGCCCCACAGAGAATGAGAACTAATAAAAATAGATTTGGGCCTGAGCATATCTCAAAAAATTATATGTATTAAAGATATGAATGGTGTGGGGTGCCTGGGTGGCTCAGCTGGTTGAGTGTTCAGCTGTTGATTTCAGCCCAGCTCATGATCCCAGGGTCATGGGATTGAGCCCTGAATCATGCTCTGTACTGAGCATGGAGCCTGCTTTAGATTCTCTCTCTCTCTCTCTCTCTCTCTCTCTCTCTCTCTCTCTCTCCCCCCCCTCTGGCCCTATCCCTCACTCGCATGCACTCTCTCTCTCTCTTTCTAAAAAATAATAAATCAAAGAAACAAAAACAAATACAGATACAAATGGTGTAATAATTTCCTTAAATGGAGAAGACTTAAAAAAATTGTTGTGGGTGAGGGGATCGAAGGCTGTGTTCTGTTTTAGCCACATTCATTCTGAGCAATAAATGATCTGCTGTCTTGAGGCATGTACTCCACAACTACATTTGAATAAAGGAAGAGTGAATAAACCAATGAGATACCTGTAAAAACCCAAGTGCAGAAAATGTGTGTATATATATTCTCAGAACAGTATTATGTGTAGGCCAGGAGTATGGTTTTGGGAGTCATCACATACAATGAGCATTGAGAACAAAACTAGAATTCCAATTATAATAGGCAAAGGCATACTGTAAGGGTGTTGAGAGAAAGCTGGCCTTACGGTAGGAGAAAGACCAACTGGCTGTAGTGTCATGGAACGCTATCCTACACCACAATTAGATCAAAAGCTCAGATCCCTAGTATATCTAGATATTCAATACATACCTATTGGGTGCTTATAAGTTTCTGAGCCAGTCCCTAAGACAGAGGGAATAAAGAGATGTCCATACTACATGGTCCATGACCATACTACATGGTCACTGTCTTTGAGACACTCACTCTGATGGGAGATAAGGGCATAAATGAATTACAAGACATTGTGGCCAATGCCAAGATTTTAGTACTCTTCTCTCCGAATAACATTTCCTGAAGAGAATATGTGAAATGGACGTATCTCAAACATCTAAATCATAGAGCTCAGGGTGACAAGAGCACAACCAGGCTTCTAGTTCTCATGAACATGAAGTGAAAACATTCTTGGGGATTTTTGCCTTGTTTGTGTGATAAAATAGGCATTTTGTTTCTTTAAATGTACATTGTAATCAGAAATAATACATCCACTTTAAAAGAAAGTAGAGTAAATACTGAATAAATGCTAACTATTGATGTGTTGCAACATGAATCCAACTTGAAGATTTGGGGAGTTTGGGATTCTGAGGATCAAATTCCAAAAATTATTGCTATAGATTATTGGGATAATATTGTAATACTGTGATAATATAATATCAAGTAAGTACTGTGATATCCTAAAACCTATGGAATTTCTTGTGGTGAGAACTAGAGGGGTGTCTTTTGTTATGCTAATGAGGTGATTTGCAAAGCACTCAGCAGGAGCTCACAGTGTGATTAGAAGTTGGAACTTTCAGCCTCCCACCTAACCTGCTGAGAGGGGAAAGGGGTTGGAGATGAAGTTCAATGCCCAATGGCCAACGACTTAATCTATCATACCTATTAAAAAAATTAATAGGGGCGCCTGGGTGGCGCAGTCTGTTAAGCGTCCGACTTCAGCCAGGTCACGATCTCGCGGTCCGTGGGTTCGAGCCCGCGGTCCGTCGGGCTCTGGGCTGATGGCTCAGAGCCTGGAGCCTGTTTCCGATTCTGTGTCTCCCTCTCTCTCTGCCCCTCGCCCGTTCATGCTCTGTCTCTCTCTGTCCCAAAAATAAATAAACGTTGAAAAAAAAAATTAAAAAAAAACAAAATAATGTTTATTTATTTTTGAGAGAGAGAGAAAGAGAGACAGAGTGCAACCGGGAGAGGGGCAGAGCAGGAGACACAGAATCTGAAGCAGGCTCCAGGCTCTGAGCTGTCAGCCCAGAGCCAGATGCAGGGCTCGAACTCACCAACCGTGAGATCATGACATGAGCCAAAGTTGGACGCTTAACTGGCTGAGCCACCTAGACACCCCTATCATGCCTATTTAATGAAGCCTCCACAAAACCCCAGAAAGACAGGGTTCAGAGGTTCCTGGCTGATGAACCTGTGGAGGGGCTGGGAAAGTGGCGTGCCCAAGGAGGGCCTGGAAGCTCCATGCTCCTTTCCATATACCTCACCCTCTGCATCTCCATCTGGCTGCTCCTGTGTTAGATTCTTTTATAATAAATGGTAATCTAGTAACTAAAATGTTTTTTCTGAGTTCTGTGAGCCACTCCAGCAAATTAGTCAAACCCAAAGAGGAGGTTGTGGGGACCTCTGATTTATAACCAGTCAGACAGAAGCACAGCTAACAACCTGAACTTACAATTGACATCTGAATTAAAGAGAGTCTCATGGGTCTAACCCTTAGCCTGTGGAATTTGGCACTATCTACAGGCAGAATTCTGTTGAATTGTAGGATTATCCACCTTATATTCCAAAACTGGTGTTATGTTAAAACACACACACACACACACACACACACACACATTGGAGTGGGGAATCAGAAATAGTAAATTTTTTAATGTTTTTTTATTTATTTTTGATGGAGAGAGAGAGAGAAAGCATGAGCAGGGGAGGGGCAGAGAGAGAGGGAGACACAGAATCAGAAGCAGGGTCCAGGTTCTAAGCTGTCAACACAGAGCCCAACGCAGGGCTCAAACCCACAAACTGTGAGATCATGACCTGAGCTGAAGCTGGACGCTCAACCAACTGAGCCACCCAGGCGTCCCAGAAATCAGGAATATTAAATGAGAAGTTTATATCACTGTATTTTTTTGTTAATGTCTAGAATGTATAATAAACTTTATTTTTTAATATAACAGAAATATGCAAAACATACGTGGGAATAAAATATTTCTACTTGTAGGATCGAGTGACAGAAGTCAAATTGCACCTTGTAACAGAAGCTGAAGGATTCTGGGAAATTTTTCAGTGTTATTTACAATGTCCTAAATGAGCAGTATACCTAAGAAAAAATACCATATGTATTTGGAAGTCAAAGTAAAAACAAAGCAAATGTGAATATATTGTTACATTAAACTTGACGACATTTTAAATGGCAATGTTAATAAATGCATTTCTATAAAGTGGTGGTGATAAAATAAAATGTTTCTATAGAGAAATGGATATGTTAGGCTAACAGGCCGAGCTTTTTGTTGAGCACTCATCTGCCATACGAGAGTGATGAAAGCCACAAAGAGCTCAATAGACTTTTCCTTGGACCACTGACAGTAACTTTCTGTCAGAAAAAAGAGACTGATTCCATTTAGGGTGTATATTCTAAACAATTATATATTCTCAATCATAACAATGCTGATAAATAAAGATTCATTTAATTAAAAATATTTCATGAAAAATTAAAATTATTTACATTTGGCACTGAAAATTATGTGAAAATACCATCACAATATTTTAATACCCTCACAATCAATATTCAAATACGCAGGTAAAGTTAAAATTACTCTTTCCAGTTCTCAAAAATACTAATAGATCTTATTCAAAAAAACCCCAGTAAATATCACTAGTTAATGGATTATGTTCAATTAATATATGATGACTCAATGCACAGATGCATAACTTTTTATCTAACTGGTCTCCTAATGCATACTTAGGCTGTTTCTTATATGGCTCTGTTAATTTTAAAAAGGTGTTTAGATTCTATTACAATACTAGAAAGGGTTTGCAAAAATTAGACATGCTTCCATATTTCTGCTTCCCTTTTTGTTTCTTTAATTTCATTTTTCCTAAATTATTTCAAAGTCAAAGTCAATCTGTTGAATCATTTTACATTAGCTAGTAGTTGTCACTTTGGTGGTTTAGTGATATAAGAAAGCATCAGGCTTAATTCCAGACCAGTGTAATTTCTGTTGCTCTCACATTAGATGTTGTATTTAATTTATAGTTTCACTTTAGGAGACATACAATTTGTAGATAAACAATTTGTAGATAAGACCAAGCTAATCACTTGAAGGACTGTGAAACATAATGGAGTTAGACTTTGGATTCTCTCTCCAGAGCCTATTAGAATTTAAACACTCCCTGGTCTTCACTTTACTCATGTGAGTGAACAAACAAAATTATACTACTCCTTAAAGAGTATCATTAAAAAAAATATGTAAAGAATAGCAAATTGTCTACTATCTAGAAAAAATTCAATAAATAGAAGAAGTTATTTTTATGGACTTATTCTCCCCAGAATTTTGAGAAGCTTTAAAAGTAATCCTCAGACATAATAGACTAAAAACAACCTAAAGTGAATATATATGCTTGCTCATCAATGAATCTTACATTCCTTTCACAAATAATCAGCTGCTGTGATGAGAAATTTTCTTATTTTAGGTCAATATGTTTTATAAGTTCAATCAAAATAAGTTTGTTCTATTCTTAAGAAACTTATCTTGTAGAATAGGGAAATTTGAAGAAAGATAACAAATATTCATGTAATATATGATGAATAAAATACAGTACATAATATAAAAATTTATTAATTTTAGATATTTTCTTAGTTAAACCTGTTATACAAGTTTCAGTTATTTAGAACTACTACTTTGCTCATCAACTTAAAACTAGTAAAACCTTTTAAACAATAACATCTTTTTTAAAAAAAAAATTAACATTTATTTATTTTTGAGAGAAAGAGAGAGACTGCACGTGGGGGAGGGGCAGACAGAGAGAGAGAGACACACAGAATCTGAAGCAGGTTCCAGGTTCTGAGCTGTCAACACAAAGCCCAATGCATGGCTTGGACTCATGAGCTGCGAGATCATGACCTAGGCCGAAGTCAGATGCTTAACCGACTGAGCCACCCAGATGCCTCTTAACCAATAACATCTTAAGTTTATCCATGAAAAGTGAGAGACTGAATGTACAAATGGACAATGGCCAGACCATATATAAAGGCAGAACTCTGACTTCTAATCTGTAGCAACCAGCCCAGGAACCAACCCATTTTCTAGAATAACCAGCACAGGAAGCCAAACTATTATCTACAAGTCAATGCAGGAAGTCAGACAACTCATTATCTCTATCAAACATCCCAAAAGTCAAACAATAACACCTGTAACAATCAGCCTAAGATGGCCAGGTCTTGATTAGTAACTCTCAGCTTCCCTAATTTTTGTCCCTATTTCCAACACAGGACCAAACAGAAAAGCCAGACAAAGCACGCCTTGATTGGAGCCTCTTAGCCCACCTTTATCTTGCCCATGCCAACTGCCTCCAATCCGGACATACCTGAAGCCTCCTCTTTTTTCTATTATAAAGCTTTCCTGTGTTGCCCACCTCTGAGTTTCTGCCAAAGCACAAGTGATGGTGATGACTCCCTTGCAATTGCAAGTCCTGAAAAACAGCGTTTGCCTGTTCTTATTCTGTTGGTCTTTATTTCCACAAAAGAAAAGACAAAGTAATTAAAAATCATTGATGATTTCTAATATGAAGCAAACCTAAAAAGTGAGAATATGGAACCAGTATAAATGAAATAAAATCTCACTCCAAGTGGATGCTACAACCTTACCAATATGTCTACCCTAAATTGGTACCATCCAATAGCTGTGTTTCCTTCCTTAAGATTTAAAAGGATGACATAGAAGCCTAGATAGGGCATAACACGTTAATAGTGAATTAGCACATGCCTCTCTAAAAACTAATACAAAAGAGCTTTATGATTTTTTCTTTTACTTTTCAAATTGAGTGTATAAGAATATTAAGTCAGAAATAAATGTCTCTAAAAATTCTTTGTATAAAGTTTTTATAGAAGACATAAATCTAAATTGAATAGTTATTCAGAGAAGTGAATGACCACCAAAAGGTCTCACAGAAGATTAGGGAAGGAGAAAAAGGAGAAGGAGAAGGAGAAGGAGAAGGAGAAGGAGAGGAGAAGAGAAGGAGAAGGAGAGAGAAGGAGAAGAAGGAAAGTAGAAGGAGAGGAGAAGGAGAGGGAGTAGAAGAAGGAAGAGGAATGATAGAGGGAGTAGCATGAGGGGAGGGGAGGAGTTGCGGCGGGCCTTCCACCTACTCCCTTTCGTATTGATGTCCCTTATCGGCTCGAGGGAAGGAGGAGGAGGGGGAGGAGAAAAGAAATACATTACAAGGACTGAGATAAATTTGTATAATGCCATTAAGGCTCTCTTAACACAAAGCAACTAACCATCAAACCAGATTACAAATGCAGTAATTTTAAAATATGACCTGAAAAGGGAAAAAAAATCATCTAATTTTGCTTCTTCCCCAGTAAAATAAAATTTAAATTCTAAATTACTAGAATTTTTAAGCAAAAAGAGGGATTCCCTAACATAAATAACAATTATAAACTATTATCCAGTCATTTTGGATACAAAAAACTATACAAAAGAGCAATATAAAAAAGCTATACATATATTTAGCACAAATTAAAAACTCAGTACTGTGAAAAGTTCTTGTACATCTAAGTCACTCACTTAATGAGCTCTGTTTGATTATTTAGAATCCTATGATACAGACTTTCTGTTGACCAGCGCCTCATGTGACATGCCAAATTCTATTCAATAGTCACTTAAAATGACAACCTGTTACATAATACATAAAGTATTCCATTTAAGACTATCAACTCCATTAACAACAAACCATAACTCCTCTTACGGAGTTCACTGTTAAAAAAAAGTCCATATGCATAAAAACAGCCCAAATTGCTTTGGAATATATATATGTTTAATGTAGAGTGAAAAATATAACATCATGTCTTTCTGTTTATGTAACGCTACACCTAAGAACTGAAATTTTCAAGAAAGAAGATGTAGATAATTAGGTAATCGGTCCTTTTCAGAGTTACTACCATGCTCAGTTTAAATGATTAGAGCTTAATATAGTTGAGAAGGAAGAAATGTAGAAATATATATTGATATTTAATTTAGGTAATTGTGTTATAAAGTAACTGGGGGAAAAAGGATGATTAAGGGAAAAAGATAAATCATCATTACACTTCCAGTTCCAAAAGTGGTAGCTGTTGGATATGTCATATATTATAAATATCATTAGACCTTGCCAGGTAATTGTAGTATGACATTAAGTCAAATGGTTCAATTTTAGTCCTTGTATTTTTTCCCCCTCGGATATGATGGATTTCATGCAAAGCAAAATAAACCTTTTATAATCAATCACATAATTGATTTTTGAATATCGCACATGATTCACAGAAAGGGATATTGTGGGATCTCTATTTTCCATTTTAAATCTCAATGAAATGTAATTTCATTTAGTAGCATATGGAATCATTTGAGTCACAATTAAATATATAAGTTTGGATGTTTCTCAGTGTGTGAAATATGTTGCAACAAAATCACCCTGAAAAGCTATCATTTATATATATCTACAAAATTCTTGCAGCGTATTTCACAGGAAAAGGTGCTGGTTCTGTATAGAAAAAAATAAAACTAAAAAATTAAAATTATTAAAATTGTAAAGAAACCCAGAAAGGTAAATTGTAACTGGGAAAATTAAAGGAAGAAATAGAAAAAATAAACAACGTGCAATTTTCAAGAATAATAAACTATTATTTAGTAAAAAATTCTCTAGCAATATCATATTTTGAATTGATTTAACTACTGATTTTTTCTGGCTATTTTGGGTTAATTTCTTTACCAGTAGGAGAATTCAATTACTGAGGCTTCATTTTCCCTGTTAACATTCTACTTGTCTATTATATGGTCACTACTCTTTTACATGCAGATTTATCAGACTGTATGTGCACAAAAACACAGGTGACAAAGCAGGGCTTACAAGACTATGTGAAAAAAACATACATAGGTGTGATTTTTCAGTAGAGCATTTACTGTGGTGAATGCTATAATATATAAAATGTGAAATTCTTATATAGTGAGAGCCTGAAAAATTAGTACCTAAATTGGATGTCATGTCAATGTATAAAATTTGTTCCTGTCAAGCATGTTATTGAAAGTGACATTATCACACCCTTATGTAAGTGTCTTTGATTGATTGGTATAGCCAAATACATGTAATAAAGAACAAGGTAATATTTGATATCAAGTAACCTATTACCAACCTGTTTTAAAATTTTAGTTTTTCAACTTTATTTCCTGGTGGTTTTAGAGTTTAAAAAGAAAGTTTAAGTGACAGACTACTATTTCACCATTTTTACTCTCAGTATATAAAAGCCATTTAAAAAATCTGAGACATTCTTAAATAATCTGGTCAATATCAATGTACATAAACAAATTTCCTGAGATAAAACTATAAATATAGAAAATTTATTTACATTTTACTCTAATTTTGAAGCATGTCATACAGTGTTTCACCCCAAAAATACTCTATTTAAATACCTTATATTTTTCTTCCATAACTTCATTTCCCACAGAATTCAGCAATTTAAATCCAATACGTTTTAAAATTGTTATCTCATTTTTTTTTCTCGAGCAATGCACTTAGATTCTACACACACTAAATCTATTTTCAGTAGAGAAAGTGATGAAATAAACAAGGTTCAGAAATCACTGAAATAAGTCCTGAAATGACCCTGATAAGCGACTTGCCCGATCTTGCCTCAGTTTCCCCATTTGTGATCATATTTGTGCTCTCAATTAGAACAAATGAAATTGTGTTTCTGAAAGCATTTGGTATACTTTAAGCTTAAAGTTGCTATGCAAATAAAATGTTATTATTACTATGTATATTTCATGCGTATATAAGTCAAATGAATGTCAGCAGAGGTTGTATGTCTGAGATCTGTTCAGTCAGAATTTATTTATATTAATCAATTACAGAATGCAAACTGTCAAGTGTTAAAAGACTGTAGATTTGTATGTGTACATATGTCTATAATTATATTAAAATACTGAGAATGCTCATTTTAAAGGAGCATCTGCTTTAAATGACAATCTAACAAGTTTGTCAAACCAAGTTATTTTTAAAAATCCATACTTTGCATTAATAAACAAAAACAAATTCTTCAACAGGGAAGAACAAATAAACATCTGAAATTACATTTTACAGCAATACATTTTCTGTGTAATCCAGAATCTTTATGTGTTTTCTTCCTATAAATTTTGTTCAAACATATAAGAATAATATTTCCTTCAGATAAATCCCTTAGTCTCATTTCTTTTCAGCTACAATGTAAGGTTTTCTAATCAGGGTACAATATAGAGGGAAAATTATTGGACTAGTTTTCCAAACACAAGAGTTCTTAATATAGCACTTTTAGTAACTAGGCTGCTATATCACCCAAATCTCATCATAATTTTTCCATGACTGAATGATATAACTAATATGAAAATTTTGGGGTTTGCCTGGGTAGCTCAGTCAATTAAGTGTCCTGCTTTTGATCTCAGCTCAGGTCTCGATCTCAGGGTCGTGAGTTCAAGTCCTGTGTTGGACTCTGCACTGAGCATGAAGCCTACTTAAAAAAAAAAATTCTTCGGTAAGGATATACCACTGCTTGCTTAAAAGGTGTTAGGAATATTTCACTTCCTCCTGTAGCTTCCAGTAGTACTGCACAAATAATTCCACTTGTCCTAAGAAGTTTGTGAAGTCATACATATGAAGTAGCATGGGTGTAAAAAATCAAATTAGATATTTAACGTAAAAATTCTTTTAAAGAGTAAATGTTGGTCAGCTGTATTTTACCATCATTTTTATTTTTAATTAATTTTTTTTTTAACGTTTTATTTTTGAGATAGAGAGAGACAGAGCATGAATGGGGGAGGGGCAGAGAGAGAGAGGGAGACACAGAATCGGAAGCAGGCTCCAGGCTCTGAGCCATCAGCCCAGAGCCCGACGCGGGGCTCGAACTCACGGACTGTGAGATCGTGACCTGAGCCGAAGTCGGCCGCTTAACCGACTGAGCCACCCAGGCGCCCCCATCATTTTTATTTTTGATTCCCCTTCCTATTTTAGAAGTGAGGGAATGAGACAGAGAAAGACAGAGATAGAGAATATACAAATGGGGAAACTGTTTAGGACATAATTTGCTTCTTTAGGCTCCTCCAATCCCACAGTTATTAGCATTAAAAGAGATTTCTAGACACTCTTCATGGAGAAAAATTAATTAAATCCCAAATTTAACATTTAAAACAGAGTAATCTATTCACAAACTCACCTTTTATCATTCATCCACATCTTTCTAAACTTGTTACAAATTCACAGGCATGAAAACTATCCCGTAATTAAATTTCAAAATAAAAATTATTTATTCAAGTTCATGATGAAATACTATATAAAGGAATAATACAGCTGTAGACTCCAATTAATTTTGCAACTAATTTTAATGATGTCAACTACATAATTTCTTAAATTAATATAGTAAACATTTTAAAAACTAAATATGGAATACCTGAGAAGATACCCTCTTTATATTTTTTAAAGTTTTTTTTTTGTTTTTTTGTGTTTGTTTTTTGTTTTTTTAGTGTTTATAATATTTATTGTCACCAGGGAGCATATATTGATTTTTTTCTTTTTCTTATTAATTTTATTTTTTAAATTTATATCCAAATTAGTTAGCATATAGTGCAACAATGATTTCAGAAGTAGATTCCTTAATGCCCCTTATCCATTTAGCCCATTCTGCCTCCCACAACCCCTCCAGTAAGCCTCTGTTTGTTCTCCATATTTAAGAGTCTCTTCTGTTTTGTCGCCCTCCTTGTTTTTATAATATTTTTGCTTCCCTTCCCTTATGTTCATCTGTTCTGTGTCTTAAAGTCCTCATATGAGTGAAGTCATATGATATTTGTCTTTCTCTGACTGACTAATTCGCTTAGCATGATATCTTCTAGTTCCATCCACATAGTTGCAAATGGCAAGATTTCATTCTTTTTGATTGCCAAGTAATACTCCATTGTATATATATACCACATCTTCATTAAGGTTTTTTTTTTTTTAATGTTTACTTATTTTGAAAGAGAGAGAGAGAGAGAGAGAGAGAGAGAGACAGCGAGCATGAACAGGGGAGGGGCAGAGAGACAGAGAATCCCAAGCAGGCTCTGTGCTGTCAGTGCAGAGCCTGATGTGGGTCTTGATCTCAGGAACCATGAGATCATGACCTGAGCTGAAATCAAAAACCAGATGCTTAATGGAATGAGCCACCCAGGCACCCCCGTATACAGTTTTCCCAGAGTCACAAGCTAATAAAAGATGGAGCTGGTCTTTGAACCCAAGAGGTCAAATATCAGAGTTGTTGCTTTTTGCTTTTTACAACACAATCTTTCAAGAGTGTTTTGTTAGAATGAAAACCAGAGGATGCTAATGTGTAATGAATAAAGACTGAGGAGTCTGGCTCCCGGTTAAAAAAACTACCTGTGGATTTTTAGGCCTGGCCAAAGAAAATTACAAAGGTTTTACCTAACAGGCCTCACAGAGAAAGTTCCCCTCCACACACCCAATGTGGTACCTAGGGTATTACAGTTTCTGGAAGGAGCAGCGGCCAAGGACCCCGGCCCCTTAGGCTGGTCATGTTCTTATAGTTACATTCATAGCCCAGGTGCCTCTCTCTACCGAAGCCCCTTATCAGAAGGGAGGGGAGAACACTGAAGGCACTTTCTCTCCACTTGGACTCAGCATTCAGAACTTCACTCTTACCCTTTTCCACTGCCATCTCCACATTCCCTGGGTTCATGACATTGTAGGAGACTTCTGTTGGAGGGGGAGTCCCTTGGCAGTGAGATCACTGGGAGGCAGCGAGACCCTGCATCTGTTCTGATCTACTCAACCTTCAATACACCCTTCCTTGAGGTTAAAAATGAAATAGGGAGGAACTATGCCATTGAGCCTTTTGTTTATACTATTGCAGTAAGTGATGAGAGCCTTGATTTTTACTTTGATTTTGGCTTGCTGTCTTAATGACATACTGAACACCTGGCAGTTCAGCTCAACTGAGCTCCTGACAAGGACATGTGCAATTGCATCAAGTTCTTAGAACACAAGAAAGGAAGACAATCCAAAGATATCTCTGGAAATTAACAGCATTGCTAGAAGGCGGCTCTGAAGAATGGTGGAGAAGTTGGGAACCCATGTTGGGAAATTCTACAATCAATGTCAGTTTGGGGAGGTAAAAAATCAAATGCTGAATGTAGACTGCATGTCAGAATCTTTTTTTTTTTTTTTTTTGGTGAGACAGATAATACCCGAAAGGGGCTATGAGATTGAGGGATTTGTTTTGTGTTGTTTAAATATGGTGAGATTGAAGTGTTGTGATAGTAAATAGAAAGTCAATTAGGAAAGCCCAAAGACATGGGGTGCTTGGGTGGCTCAGTCAGTTAAGCTTCTGACTCTTGGTTTTGGCTTTTATGATCTCACGGTTCATGAGTTTCAGCCCCGCATTGGACTCTGTGCTGACAGTGCAGAGCTTGCTTGAGATTCTCTCTCTCTTCCTCTCTGTCTCTCTCTCTGCCTTTCCTGCTCTCTCTCTCTCTCTCTCTCAACATAAATAAATAAACTTAAAAAAAGAGAAAAGCCCGAAGATAAAGGAGATAGAATATTAAATAATACTAAGTTTCTAAAAGTGGAAGGGGCACCTGTGCAAGAATTGGTCTCAGATGGGGGTAGGATCAAAGTCTCCATTACAATAGAAGAAAAAGTAAAGGATGAGTGCAGATGCCAGCCAACTTGGAGAAGTGATGGTAGCAAACACAAGTTCTTATAATTTATCACTGTGGAAGCTGGGATATTTATGTCCTATAAGAAAAGTAGATATTGGGGCACCTGGGTGGCTCAGTCGGTTAAGCGGCCGACTTTGGCTCAGGTCGTGATCTTGCGGTCCGTGAGTTCGAGCCCCGCATCGGGCTCTGTGCTGATAGCTGGGAGCCTGGACCTGCTTTGGATTCTGTGTCTCCCTCTCTCTCTGCCCCTCCCCTGTTCACGCTCTGTCTCTCTCTGCCTTTCAAAAATGAATAAATGTTCAAAAAAAATGTAGATATTACAGAGGAGCAGATATTAGGAAAAGTGTGAGAAGTATAAAAAAACCAAGAAGATGAGAGTGTGTTCCCTCCAAAGGCATACACCTGATGCTGAAGGCAGAACATGCAATACAGGAAGAAGAGTTCAGTAGTAAGGATAAACAGCTGGTTTTCCAAGTTCCCCCAAGACATCATTCAAAACCCTAGAATATGGCATCTTGCTTCCAGAAGCCTCTCATAGGGCAATAGTTCATTCATTTTAGAAACTGAATTCCAAGGACTCTGGTCTCGGGCAAAATAGACAAAGAAAAGGGTAGGTGCTTCACTGTAAACAGGGATCATCTGAAAATCTGACTAGGGAAAACTGAAATCTCTGGCCCAGTTCCAGAACACCTAAAATCTGACTTTTATTATCCAAACAGGACAAGAGGATCTTTTTTTTTAAGTTTATTTTATGTATGTATGTATGTATGCATGTATGTATGTATGTATGTATGTATGTATGCATGTATGTATGTATGTATGTATGTATGTATGTATGTATGTAGAGAGTGAGCAGGAGAGGGGTGGGCAAAAAGAGAGGTAAAGAGAATCCTAATCAGGCTCCTCACTGTCAGCGCAGTGCCTAATGCAGGGCTTAAACTCACAAACCCTGAGATCATGACCTGAGCCAAAATCAAGAGTCAGATGCTTAATCGACTGAGCTACCCAGGTATCCTAGGACAGGAAGATCTTAAACGAATTTAAGAACTTAAAAATCTACTCATAGGGAAGACCATTAGAACACCACTCTGAAAAAAACATAAATTATTGATTCTGCAATAATGCCCACCAAGGGCAATGACTATTTCCTTTGAACAGAAACCTTTAAATCAGCTTTTCAATGACTCACTAGTATGTGCACAATGATCATAATAAGTTTGAGGAAAGACTCCATTTCAAAATATAGAGATGAAAAGCAGACATACATACACAAACACATACACACATACATTTAAGAATGCATATGAATTATAGTAAGGAAAAATAAAACATCAAAGACATTTTATATCTTCTGAAATTTAAGATAGTGGAAAACTGAGAAAGGAAACAATATAAAAAGAACAAAAAGAATAAGAGATCTTGGAATTAAAAAAAAAAAGGACAGCAAAAGTTTTAAAAACCCAGCAAAGAGCTAGAAGATATAAATGTATTTATTCTATAAGAAATTGTAAATATCTTATAAATTACACAATTCCAAAAATATGGAAAATTTTAAATTTATAATTAGAAATATTCATAGTAACAAAAAATTAAGAAAATCAGATGTCTAATGCTATATCAACAAAAAGATAGGTATTAGCAAAGAAATGTGAAGGAAATGAGAGATTAATTCATGAATTTTACAATCAAAGAGTGGTGAATCTTAGAGGAAAAATAACTTAATGGAAAGAATATTACCAGTTTTTCAGGATACCTGCCTTGATTTCTTCTTGTCATTCAGAGGTCAGTTGATTAATCAGCTCTCTAGAGCAACTTTTGTAAACCAGAAAATCGAATGTGAACTCCCTGACTTACTAAGACAATATCACCTTAAAATTATTTACATACCATTTATCAATATCATATTATTCAATATTTTTTTCCTGCCTATTTCCACACACTAGAATTTGTATTCTATGAGAACTGGAACCTCACTTGTTCTGTTCAACCACCTGGTGGAGTTCCTAGCATGTGAATAGTTGCTTAATAAATTTTAGCTTAATTTTTGTCGTTGTCCAGTTTTGGTTTGTGTCTTCATTTGAAATACGTTAGTTGTCTCCTTCAGCTACTTATATCTCTTTAAAAATACCGACCTATAAAAACTCAAATTTTTTTTTTTCTGTTTTCATACTGCAACAATTACTTTTCATTTCTCTTCTCAGTTTTAGTAAAGTTAGAATTTACTATTTCAGTGTTAACATGTATTCCTAAAACATGGCAAATTTGGGAGTAGGCAAAGTCATAAGTGAACCCCTCCTTAAGCAAGAACCTATTAACAAGTACCAGGAATATAGATAAAATGCTGGACACAAATTCGCCAAAATTCTTGGAAGAAGGGGAAAAGATGAAAATTATATTAAAGTAGCAAAGTCTGCCATCAGTATCTCACTTTTTAAAAGTTTGCCTTATTATTTGGAAAAAAAATAAATTCTCTTTGTGTAACATTTAGGATATGCTGGAATTCAGTACATTCTAAAATTATTGCCTGCAATTAATTTATACTTAATCATTCTAAGAACAGATGGCAAAATTAAATAGCTTTTACATATTCAGAATCAAAAAAAGCAAGCTTGTTATTGAAAATTCATAGCGAGATGTTTTAACAGGATGGTCACTTTTCTAGATAAAAAGTTCATTTGAACTCTCACTTTTTATACTTTTCAGATATACATCTTCAATAATTAAAAAAATTAATGTTTAACCTTGCTTCTGTCATAGTCATCTAATTCATCTAATTATCCATTCAATCTGTCTTTTAGTATGTTCCAATATTCCAATTATTACACATGGTTATAAATGACACAAGTGTTTGAAAGGACTCTGTTGCAGATGGTTAATTTCTTATTAATGGGTAGGAATGTGCCTGTCATAAATCTATATCTTGAGAAGAAAAGCCAATCAGTTATTCTGCCTAACAGAGTAATTTACTTATTCATATATATTTTTGTCCCCAGACTTGACCTAAAGCAAAGAGATTTTAAACTCTAACTTTTAAAATACTTTCAAACTTTTCTGCCATATTTTCTTTTTAATAGCTCAGTCTCAAACTCGTATGACTGATTTCCTAGAATATACATTTCTAAATTATTAAGCTACATTCATTGTATACAAAAGATAGTGTCAGTGTTGACCATATTAGTCAAAGACAGATCCTTTCTCAAGGGAATTTGGAGTTGAGAATGTCAGTCTCAGTTTAAGTGGATACTTTAACAGAAGATTTTGAACACATGAGTTGTGAGTTGGACATGTATATAAAAAAGGAGAGGAAAAGTTTATCTGTAGATATACACATACAAAGGGGGGGAGCGGGAGACAGTGATAAAGATATATGTGGAGAGTAGTTGTTAATATCTTTCTCATATATTTACTAAATTCCCTCTTCATGTTCCCTTTGCTTTTTGGTTCACTAGATAATCTGAATATATTTAACAAACTTCCTACTAACATAGGATCTTTTTTTTACTAAGTCAGCAGCAAGTTTTAATTTTTATATTTGGCATTAGAGAATAATGCCTCCAAGGTTCTCTCTGTATTCTATGAAGACGGCCTCCCTAAGTGCCGTGAAATTTTATAAATGTGTGCCAACTCTTCAGCAAGTGGCAAGATGTTTAAGATAAAATACCAAGTTATATTTCTTAATTTGCAGCCAGCTAAAGTGTATCATTGTTGAAAGACTGATGTCAGTCCACAATCAAGATTCAGACACAGACAGATTTATCCAATAGAATATTACTTAAACCTTTTCCTAATATCTAGGAACAAACAAACAAAGAAACAAACAAACAAAAAAAAGCATTTCTTATTATTTAGCAAAAAAAAATCCAATAGAATTATAGTGAATTAATTTCCTGTTTGTTAGGGGAGAAAAAGTATCCATGCTTTAATGAAACTTGATGTATGCTAGAAAAATGCTCCCCAAATTACATCAAAGATTATATGTCCCTTTAAAAATACCTGGGACTATTCTTTATGTATTAAAATATATTATGTAGGGCGCCTGGGTGGCGCAGTCGGTTAAGCGTCCGACTTCAGCCAGGTCACGATCTCGCGGTCCGTGAGTTCGAGCCCTGCGTCAGGCTCTGGGCTGATGGCTCGGAGCCTGGAGCCTGTTTCCGATTCTGTGTCTCCCTCTCTCTCTGCCCCTCCCCCGTTCATGCTCTGTCTCTCTCTGTCCCAAAAATAAATAAAAACGTTGAAAAAAAAAATTTAAAATATATTATGTAAAAGGTGCTATAATATACAATACCAATCATTATTTCAAACTAATAATGAACCAGATGACAGATTCTTCAAGCCAAAATAAGAGTACATACTTATTTAAATTAAATATCATTAATTTCATACATTATTCTATTTAAGTAATACATACAGTTCAGAACTTCAAAAAGTCAATATTTATATTTTCTATAACATTTCCAATATACAAGATTCACCTTACTCTTAGCATATAATCTCTCCTTGAATTTTCTACAGTAATTGGTTTGTTTTGTATATCTGATTTTTGCCAATTCTTTAGTCAGAAAATACTTATTACTCCTTTTCTATCTCCTACAACATAACTTCAAAAGTAATAACAGAACTTTGAACCAGAAAAGTTTGTATAATTTAACAGAGTAGGTGAACTTCAGCTTTTCAGTTTTCTTTCACTTTAATTTCCTTTTAAGAGTCTCCCTAAAGTTTTTTTTTCTCGTTTAACTCAAGTTTAACTTTTTCCTTTAATGGATTTGCTAAAAATAGGAATAAAAAATTGATAAGTACATTACTATTAGTGCTTAACTAGTTCCTCTTCGCAATTACCAGCCCTCCAAAAAGTCATACGTTGAAGCCTTAACCCCTAATATGATGGTATTTGGGGACTGCACCTTTGGCGTATAATTAGGGTTAGATGAGGTCATGAGGGTAGAGTCTTCATGGTAAGATTGGTGTCCTTATAAAGAAGCAACACCAGTGAGTGTTCTCTTTCTCTCCACCATGTGAAGACATATTGAGAAGGTGACCACTTCTAAACCAGAAAGAGAATCCTCATCAAAATTTGACTATGATGGTCCCCTCATCTACGACTTCTAGCCTCTGGAACTGTGAAGAAATAGGATTCTATTGTTTAAACCACTCAGTATATGATATTTTGCTATGGCAGCACCAGTAGACTAAGGTTGGCAGGAATTCAAAAATATATACATTCTCACTCTCTGTGCCACTAAGTAGAATTTTTAAATAAATTTGAGTACTGTTGTTTGAGGTTTGTCAATGAAAGGAAACTCACAGTATAACTTACCTGTATAATATTTATTTGTAGTATTAATGTTTAGAGAAGTATACTGTAAACATAACTTTCATGTGCACTGGAAAACCCAAAATAAAATTCATTTGACCTGCTTTATTGTGATATTAACTACATTGCAGTGGTCCAGAACCAAACCTGTAGTATCTCTGAGGTATGCCTGTATATACATATATTTTAGGTTTAGGTTTTTGGGCAGGAGCTCTGTCCTAGGGTCATCATACACTGACCTACACGAAAATAAGTGGCAAATTTTCTGTCATTTCTTGGGTGTGAAGAACTTCTTAGCTTAAGAATGTATAAATAGCAAGAAAACTGCAGGCATTCCTGGGTTCTCTAGATAAATGCCAAAGACTACAAGAGAACTTCATTTAGAATTCTAGTAAGAATTACTGACCTGCTGATTCTAGTAAGAATTACTCCCCACCTGAAGTGGGGAGAGAATGAGGGAGGGTTTCACAGAAGAAATATCTGTAACGCTGGGTTTTGAGAAACAAATAGGAGTTCTTGAGGAAGATGGTTCATGAGGAAAGTGCAACAAAGCAGAAAAAAACAGGCTTTGAAGTCAAAAGAAATCAGTTCAAATCTTGGCTCAGTTACAAGCTGTGTAAGCTTTAGCCAGTCCCTTCCCTTCTTTGCGTCTGTTTCCTGATCTATAAATCAGGGTTAATAAAACAAATGATGCTTACCTGCACACACTCCCTCCCTCTCTATAAATTGTCCACAGTATGTGTGTACATGCATGTGTATATATGTAGATAGATAGATAATACAGCAGAGATGAGAGACAGAGTGTTCCATTTCCATCTAAAAGGTAGAGATATAAAAAGACCATGTCTTTTTCACCAACCAAAAAATATACATAAACTAGAAACTAACAGATTTTCATTAACTCATCAGAGTGCTAAAGTCACAGGTTAATCAAGTAGCCTGAAATCTAAAGACAGACAATAGGATTGTCTGGCAATAGGATATGAAATACTAGTAGCAGATACCAAGCACCTCACAAACACATAAGAATTCAGCAAACTTAAAACAACAACAACAACAACAACAACAACAACAACAATAACAAAGAAACAAAAAGATTCCAAGACGAGAGTGGGATCCCTTGAGTATAGAAATCCGTGGAACTGCAGACACAATAGAAGTTCACAGAGACTCTCATCACGTTCTACTCCACATATTCTACTCTCATTTTTTGTTCATGAGAAATACTGGGAGGATAGGAATTCATAGAAAGCCTCCCTGTATGGTGTAGATGTCGAAGAAGGAAGCACTCAATATAGAAAAGGCATAAAGCCCTGCCTAGAGTCTCCTCGCCTACAAAGCAATACAAAGACACAACTGGAGGACAAAGGTAGGAAGAGTAAAATAAAATAATGAAATAATCACTAACCCAAGGGAATAGTAGTCAACCATTCTGAACCAGGATTATTTGAGACCCCCTATCCCTAGGAAAGAGGCAAGAATCACTCTGCTACATAATATCTGACAAAAATTCAAGCTGAGTTGGTTGCCATGGAGACCAGCAGCAGATGAATGAACAAAGAAGACCAAACCACCCCTAACATCCAGAAAAATATGAACTATCTAAGATTGAGGGTGGAACAGGACAAGAGAGCATTCCCGTTTACCTCACACTGAGATAACAGTACAGAAGATCACCACAGAAGAAATAAAGGAGTGTGTAAAAATACTCCTACTGAGGTGTAGTTGTACAGTGAAGATTGAAAGCTAAGCATAGAGTGGAAATATTAAGAAAACTTCTCAAGCAACCCAGTCTCCACTATAACTAAGTTCAGGACACCACACTAAAGGAACTTTAAGCCAGTGGCACAGTAACCTTAAAAATAACCTGAGTGATTATTTTTAATCCCAAACCCAGCTCAGCTCCTGACTAGGCTGGCACAACTTCCCACATAATGGATTAGAGAGAAAGAAAATAAAAAGATGTGTCCATCTCTAGTCATAAATACTGATTACTTAAATTTCTACTCTTCTACCTGTGAAAGCTGAAATTTAATCTAAAATTATGAGACACACAAAAAAGCAAGAGTTTAATGTCAAGAGGCAAAACAACCAAAAGAACTAGACTAAGAGATTATGTACATTTTGGAAATATTTAACTTGAAACTTAAATAACTATAACTTATGTATTATAAGATTTGGGAGAAAAATTAACATGCACAAACAAAAAATTCATTATAACAATGAGAAATACAAGAAGAATAAAATAAGTACAAATTAAAAAGAAACACTGTAACAGAAATGACAAAATCTCTCAAAGAGATTAAAGTTGGTTTTATACACAATTATCTTCTAGGGTTTCTGCAACAAAGTACCACAAACTAGTAGTATTAGAACAACAGAAATTTGTCTCAGATTTTGCATGATAGAAGTAAGGTGTCATTGGGGCCATAATCCCTCCTGACTTGTGGTAGCCTCAGGTATTCCTTATAGATGCATCACTTCAATCATCCCTCTTCACATGACTTTCTCTGTCCTCAAATGTGTCTGTGCATGTCTGTCTCTGTGTCCAAATTTCCCATTTTTATAAGATACCACTTGTAGCAGATTAATAATTTCATTTTAACTCAATCACCTTTATGAAGATACATTTCCAAATAACACCACATCCTAAGGTATTGGGGATTAGGAGTTCAACACAACTGTTTTGAAGGGCATAAGCAAACCCATAGCAAGTGTCACCAGTATGCTTAAGAGAGATAAGGAATCAGTGGACTTGAAGCCAAGTAAACTGAAGCCAAGTCAAAACAAAAAAGAAAAATAAATGGGGAAAGAAAAATTAAAAAGCATTTAAGAGGTGTGGAATAATATTAAATAGTGTAACAAACAAATTCCAGAAAGACATGAGAGCCAGAATAGGGCAGAAAAAAGAGTTGAAGAGACATTGGTCAAACATTTTCCAAACATAATAAAATATATGAAACCACAGATCTAAGAACCTTAGACAGCAATTGCAGAATAAATAGCACACACCCATACACACACATATGCACACACACACACACACACACACACACACAAAGAAGCTATTAGAATACCCTTCTCACTATGCAAGCCAGAAGACAATGGAATAATATTTTTCATGCAGTGGTAGAAAAGAAAAAAGAAAAATACCAATTAAGGATTCTATACACTCTGAGGATAGCCCTTAAAAATAAATATGAAATAATGATGCATTAAGGAAAACAAAAGCTATGAAAACCCATTACCTGTGGAAGAGCACTATAAGAAACGGTAAAGGAATTTCTTTAGACAGAAGGAATATGATACATAAAAAGCCTTACATCAATACAAGGAAATAGAAGTCTCCATAAATAGTTAAAATACTGGGGTGCCTGGATGGCTCAGTCGGTTAAGCATCCAACTCTTGATTTTGGCTCAGTTCATGATCTCATGGTTTGTAGGTTCAAGCACCACATTGGGCTCTGTGCTGACCGAGTGAGTGGAGCCTGACTGGGATTCTCTCTCTCTCCCTCTGCTTCTCCCTAACTCACAATCATTCATTGGTGCTTTTTCTCGCTCTCTCTCAACAATAAATACATAAGCATTAAAAAACAGTTAAAATACTGAAGAATAAAAATATACTGTCCTTATTTTTATTTGTTTCAAATGACATTTGGCACTCTAAGGCAAAAATAGTGAGTTTATAAAATTTGCAAAAGTAATATGTGTCTACCAGAAAAAAAATAGGAGGGAGAAGTTAAAAGTGTACTATTTAAGATTTTTATACTGTAGGTGAAAAAGCATAATATTATTTGAGGTTATACTGTGATTGAATAAAGATGTGTATCATGAATTCAGCCAAAATAATAAAAGAGATATACTTAATAAGCCTACAGTGGAGATGCGATGGCATAATTTAAAAATGCATACAGTGCAAAAGCAAGCAGAAAAAAAAAAGAGTAGTAATGGAGAAATTTCCAGATAAACTGAAAAGACCACTGCTACTAAGAGGCGAGGCTAGATATAAAGCTAGCCATAACTAACTGCAATAAATTATAAAATGGCCTAAAACACTGATTCCAAGTAGATACCCAAGACATGATGAAAAAGCAAGTCCCCACTATATGCTGTCCAAAGAGTCTGCCCTAAAAAATAAGGACAAGGGTTAGAGGATGAAGAGTGGTATCATAAAAAGACTAGAAGAAACCTAGACTATGTATATTAATACCAAAGTTTACTTCAGAACAATGAACATTATCAGTTATAAAGAGGAATATTACATAAAAATAAAGGTATCAGTACAAGAAGATATATACACTTTTAAAAAGAGGTTCTAAATCTATGAAGAATAAACTGATAGAACTGAAAATGGAAACAGAAAAATCTCACTGTTCATTCTGTAATTGACATATGAAGTGGACAGAAAATCAGCAATGGCGTAGAAAAGATGAACAACACTAAATTGACCTAATTGACATTTACAGAACACTCCTCTCAACTACAGCAGATAGCACCTTCTTTTTTTAATGTTTATTCATTTTTGAGAGACAGAGAGAAACAGAGTGTGAGTGGGGGAGGGGCAGAGAGAGAGGGAGACAGAATCTGAAGCAGGCTCCAAGCTCCAAGCTGTCAACACAGAGCCCATGCGGGGCTTGAACCCATGAACTGTGAGATCACGATCTGAGCCAAAGTCAGATGCTCAACCAACTGAGCCACCCAGGCAACCTGACAGCACCTTCTTTTAAGTTGATATGGAATATTCACCAAAATAAGTCAGATTCTGTGTCATAAGATAAAACATGACAAACTTAAAAGAACTGAAATCTAAGAAAATATGTTCTCTGACAACACTAGAAGTATTAATTACATGCAGATATTTGGAAAATCTCAAAATATTTGAAAATTTAAAAATAAACCCTACCTAACCCATAAATCAAGGAGGAAGCCACACAGAAAATTTTTGAATATTTTCAATTGAAGGAAAATGAAAACAACATATCAAATATTGTGGGACACAGCTAAAGCAGGACTTAAAGGAAAATGTATAGCATTAAATATTTAGATTAGTAAATAAATGTTTCAAATTAACAATCTAAGTCTCTACCTTAAAAAAAAACTAGAAAAATAATGAGCAAGTTAAAAACCAAAGCAAAAATATGGGTATAAAGAAGAAAATAATAAAGATGAGAACAGAAATGAACGAAACTGAAAAAGAAAACCTTATAGAAGATCAGTGATATCAAAACTACTTTGAAATATCAATAAAATGATGAACATCTTATTGATGAATAATCATCAATAAGAGCCACAAATGACCAATAACAGGAAGGAAAGAGAAATAGCACTTTGAACTATTAACAACTTAGATAAAATGGACCTATTATTTGAAAAGAAAACAGCCTCAAACATGCCCTAAAGAAGACATGAATAACATGAATGGTTCTGTTTATTAAAGGACAAGAGATTTGAAGCTAGCTCGTTTCTAGCATTGACTCAGATATTCATTCATGCCATCAGAAGCACAAGATTCTTCTACATTTTTCTTCTATCCTCCCTATAATGTTAGATTTTAATTGTAATACATATGAATTATGGCAGCAAAATGGTTGACCCAGTTGTAATCATGGTATTTACAATGGCAGCAAGGGGGGGGGGGTGGGAAGCAGAAGGAAAGTTAACAGGTTTATCCACCTCTTTTATCAAATATTGAAAAGGTTTTCTAAAGCTCCACAACCACCCAACACACTTCCCTTTATGTCCACTTTGCAAAAGCAGTGTTGCAATGGCCACTTTTGGCTACAACCAAATAGAGGGGACAGGATTCTAATTACTGGCTTAGTTCAATCACCACATATCATTTGCAGCTAGGTACACTGTTGTTTCAAAGCAGAACAGGTATCTTTTTAGCCACGATATTTGTAAGGAGTCTGTCTGACACATCATTTTACTGGAGTCTCACTTTCTACCAAATTTTGAAAAATGACACCTACATAAGCTAGAAAACAAAGATTTAAAAAGTACCTTCAGTGACAGATGAAAATGGATATTTAAGAAGTGCTATCAGTGCTCTAATACAATTTTATTCAATAAAAATTCTTTGCAACTTTTTTTTTTGAGGTTTTAAATTTGATTTAATTAATTTTTATTTTTAAAGTAAGGTTTTCTCTGCCTGTGGGTAGAATCCATCTGTCAGACCACAGATGAGCAAGCCAGATTGAAGAGGGACAGACTTTCATAGTGGGCAATATGTATGAAATGTGGTAATTTTGCAGATTTGGATGCTTAAAAATCTGTGAATCCCTATAAGCAAGCTAGGAGCTCGAGCCAAAATCATTAGGAAGAAAAAATTAAAATTGTTGCATTGAAAACTCCTTTTTATATGCAGGGGCCTCTGCAATGATTCTGAACCGAGTTGCAGGATTCAGATGTGTTCTTCCCAAGCAATATCAGATAATTCATGGAATGTTGTATATTTCTATTTCAGGTACTATTTATAATAATAGTATACAATGCTTGATCTTTTGTGAATACGATGACAGGTCAATATGAATAAAATATAAATTAATCTAAAAGCAAGAGAATACTTTCAGATTGAGAGTGGAATGTTTTGCTTCAAAACTTGGCAGTAATTCAGCATGTGTTGCATGCTATAGATCTTCAAAATAAAAACACAAGCATTGTGCTCCTATAAAGCAAATTTTTGTTTTCTTAACCTTTACTTTCATGATTATTAAGCAAAATCTCCATAGCAGCAGTCCTGTTATTCAAAGTTTTATAAATGATCTGAAAATAACCAAATGTGAAACATGCAAGTTACATATTAAAACTATAAAGTATATGCTCTTTAGTCTATTTTCCATATATAATCACAAAAATATACATTCATTTTTGTCCATGTAATGTATTTCTTCCACACAATCATTTGTTACTGATTCCTCCAATTTGGTTGTGGAACATTTCCAGCTTCTGTGCATTGCTTCATTACTTCTGTGGGATATGTATGCATGCATGTATGTATGTATTTATATATATGAGATATATATATATATATATATATATATATATATATATATATAGCATAAGCGGGAGAGTGGGGTAGATGGAGGGAGAGAGAATCTCAAGCAGGCTCCACACCCAGCACAGGAGCCCAACGCGGGACTTGATCCCATGACAATGGGATCATGACCTGAGTCAAAATCAAGAGTCAGAAGCTTAACTGACTGAGCCACCCAGGCACCCCAAGCATTCCTTTATCTTAATAGACTTTGAAGTAACATCATAGAACTGAAGTCTATTCAAACAGTATTCGCTATTTTCAAAATTATGTAATATTTATTTAGGACATTTATAAAGGAGTAACGAATGGCATAATGAATAATTATGAGCCAATGATACAGCTCAAACAATGAAACTTTGCCAATGGAGTTTAGGTAGCACTTCCGTGCATGGATTTATCTTACCCTTCCCTCCCTAGAAGTAACTACTATAGTAAGTTTAGTTTCAATTATTCCTATGCATTTTTAGGCAGTTTTAGCATGTATGTACTCATCTTTCATTATACACAGCTTTATTTTTCATGAGTTTAAACTGTATATATCCTTTGAAACCTGTATCCTTTCTCAATTTTATATTTGTGAAAATCTGCTATGGTAATGCATTGAATGAACCATTATATTTAGGAGGTAGAAGTCTCTATACCACTGATGAAATTTAGGTTTTACCCAATTGTTCCCAGGAGAGTGTACTATATTCAAAAATATCCTGTACAATGTAGAAAAAGGAACTGCAGTTTATAAACTGAAGAGTGGAATTTATTGATTTTCCCTGATTTTCAATGAAATGTTTTTAGCTTTTCCCCTTTACTTATAACTCTTGCCATAGATTCTCTGATAGACACCATTTAGCAGACTAAGAAGGTTCCTTTCTAGTATTAGAGTAATAAGAAATTTTTTCATGGAAGAATACTGAATATTATCAAATACATTTCTAGTCTCCTAAACTTAACATTAAACCTATTAATATGTAACTCATTAAGCAATTTCAAATGTTAAGCTACCCTTGCTTTCCCATGCTAAATCCAATTTGTGTATATTGTTATATACAATATTGGGTTTGACGTGTTAAAATTTACTTAAAATATTTGCATTATTTCCCCAAGTACTCCTTTCTTACACCATTTATTTTCCACACTAAGATTATAATGCTTAAATGAATTGAACAAATATTCCCTAATTTCTTCTTTACTGGAAGAACATGTATTAGTTGGAAAATATCTAAGTATTTGTTTTAAATAATGTGCTAACCCATGTAGGCCCAGATAGTTTTGTGTATATGTGGGGTTTGGAGATGAGGGTAAATATTTAATGTTGATTAATTTTAATTATTTTGGAGGAGTTCAGATTTTCTATTACTACTTGAGTAAATTTTTATAAATTATATTTCTTTAAAAAATTGGGTATATCATAAACTATGAATTATCAAGCAGAACATTACAAACCGTAACATGAAACTGACATTTAAAGGGTCCAAGGCTTAGTCTGCAGATAAACAAGTCACAGGCTTTTGAAGTGTAGATTTCTGTTTCTTTGGTAATTCATCTCTTTTGTAAACTTAATAATTACCATTTTGCTTCTTGTAAATTCCATGTTCAAGTAAAACATGAAAATTAGGCATAATATTTATAATGAAAACTTTTTGTCTTTCTCTACAAGCTTTTTTGCTCTTCTAGGGCTTTCTCTCAATGTATAAGCTCCTTTAAGGACATCTGGAATAATGGATTTGGGTGGAAAAGCATTATCTTTAATATATCTTTATTAGCATGTTACCAGAACTTGATTAACTGTATCTATAGCTTGCTAAGACAAATACTTTGAAGTCATGAGCCTTTACTGGGATCAAAAATTGGGGTCAAAAAATATTTGGGTTTTTCAGCATTCTCTAGCTTCTTGGCAGGGGTCCCTGGACAACACTTTGAGAACCAGTGGTCTAGATGTAGCTTGAGATAGTGTGTTAACCTCTGTCACAGGCAGCAAGAAGTATCTAACATGAAGCAACATTCCATCATTTTCTACCATATCAGATAATGCTCTGAACTTGGTCAGCATACTGAATAATAGTTTTACTAAATGTTGTGCCATATCATAATGGATATTGATGAGGGAGCTTGGGGCAAGCCGAAAGCAAAATACAGGCTGACACGCCACCCTCACCACCCCCAGTGGGATCTGTGTGATATTCCTTGGACACTCCCAGCTACCCAAGAACAAAGGAAAGCAGTTTAAGTGCTTGCCATGGTAATGTGGGAAACTAAGGCAAATGAAAAATTAAATTCCTTACTGCCTATAGCACACTGACAAGTCCTGACCTCCTGCTAGGAGCTCAGCTGCCTAGATGATACTTTGCTGGGGCACTTTGCTGGGGGCAAAAGAGAACCTTAGCTTAACATTATTCCAACCTCAAGGATCCTGTTAAGTCTACTTCCTTTATCTCAACTGCCCCAAGAGTTATGCTGGCAATCATACTACAAGCTATGGTCCCCCAATACATCTAAAGGGTCTCATGACTGAGGTTTTATTAAATGGTAATAAATGGGGTTTCCCTTGCAACAGCTAGCCCTCAAGATCCTGGGAAGCTTGCTTCCAAAATTCCTTAGAGACATACTCTATTCCTGACCCCCTCCCAACATGAGGGTATATAATGAGTTACCCTTGAGGACCCCAGTGCAGCTCTTTCTGCCCATGGGTCCTGCCCCATCCCTGTGCTTTAATAAAATCACCTTTTTGCACCAAAGGAATCTTCAGTAATTCTTTCTTGGCCGTCGGCTCTGGACCACCCCACCATCACCCCAAAACTTCATCAGATATAATGAGTTTTAATTTTGTATTTTCTTTTTTCAAGTGCTCCCATTTTGGTAAAGAAATACACACACACACACACACACACACACACGGTGGTAATTAGAATTAGGTTTGGCAGTGAAAGAAAACCAAAAACCAAAACCAAAATAATAGAAGCTTGATAATATCAATGTTAACTCTGTATACAAAACTGAAGTTCAATTAACAGCCCAGGGCCAGTGTATCACTTCTACTTCAAGAAATCATCACTCAAGCTCATCATGTTTCTCCACTGTACAGAACCTTAAATCTCAGGATTAAACATGGCTGTCTAAACATTCCAAGTGGCAAAATGGAGAAGTAAAAGATAAAAAAAGAGATGACCAGTCTTTCTAAAGACATTTTCCACAAACTGCACACACAACTTCTTACACCTAATTTCACTGCATTTAGTAGTACCATACCTAATTTCAGTCATCTGTTGAGTTTTGCTCTTCATTCAGAGTAGCGAAATTTCTGATAAAATTTAGGATTCTATCAATGAGAGCAAAGGGAAAAACCTTTTATAAGGAAATGTATTCATTGATATGCACATTTTAACTTATTCTCTTTGTTGCTATTGTTCTATACTCAACATTATCACTTCAAATTCTCCAGAGAGTTTCTTTATACTTACCCTGCTAGTTTGGGAAGACCACACAGGTCGTCTCCTTCCCTGACCATGATCATGGGCTGAACACATACAGACCCCCACCCATGATCACATGCTCCCTGCCTGCTCTCTTACTCCTACCTCCTCAGCCTCTTCCTATAAAACTCTAGGTGTCCACCTTGTGGGTGGGGAGGTTGATTGTTATGGCTTGTGCCTGCCATCTTGCCTGGCTGCTGACACCCAAAATAAATCTCTCCCTTTCTCTTTTCCAACCTTGTCTGCTGAGTTGTTGGCTTCTCTTGCAATGTGTTTATCCACAGTCTGTCTCGCAACAGTGTTGGCAAACATAGCCAAGAGCTAAGCTTTAAATTTGTCCAGCCCCCTGGAGATTCCTCATGAAAGAGCCACTGGCCCCTGCAGTGCACCAGGGCTCCCCATTTGTTTCCTGAGTTAGAAGCTATGGTAGATCGTTCAGTAACATGACCAGGTGCTTATTATGTGGCATCTAGAGACAGTTTTAAAGAAAGTACTAAAGAAGTGCTGATGAAACTTATACAAATATATCAGGTACAAATTTCTATTATCTTTGGAAATATAAATTAATCAACTTAAACATATCTACTTCAAAAAAAGTTAACCAAAAATACTACAAGAATACCTCACAATTTATCATCATTTGGATCATCTTACGTTTATGCCTATGACAATTATGTACTATATGAATACACTCAAATGATTCTTTTTCTTTATAAGCTATATGCTCCAATCTGAGAATAAGTGCTAATTATCAGAATCATATGGGGGCTAATTTGGATGATGGGGTTGATTTGTTGACACATTCATAGAAACGTTTTGAAATCATTAAGCTTTGAGTTATTAAGTTCATGTGGCATACAATAAGGAATTTCTGTAAATAGGATGAAAGAATGAGAAGAAATGAGAAAACCCAATGGAGTAAGAGGGAGAAGTAGGTATTTATTAAGGCCAATGGCAGGGCACCCTAAAATGGACCACTTTGGTATGAATGTTGTTTTGAGTTAAGTGGTCAAAACAGAACACATTCAGGAAAAGCTCAATGGCCTGCTTGTACCAGGAAGAAAGTTATTAACAGAGGTTCTTCTTTATCTAAGAAACTCATCTGCCTTATAGGGCAACTTCTGTTTGCCAAACAACTTTCACCTTCCTGCTAATAATCTTTCTCCTCTTTGTATCCAAACCTTTCTCTCCCCTTAGCTCAAATAAGCATCTTGTGGCCTCACTGTCTTTGGAATTTCGACGCGTGTGTGGATTCCCCACACATAGCTATTAAATTTGATTTCTCCTGTTAATCTGTCTCATGTCAATTTGATTCTTAGTCCAGGTAGAAGGACCTTGAAGGGCAGAGGAAATTCTTCCTCCCCAAACATATTAAAATTCTCCCCAAGGAAGTCTGCTTTCTTCAAGGTTGGCATTATCTCTTGGATAAATGTCGGAGTGTGGAATGATTAATCCTTCTTGATGGGAACACCAAACTAAACTAAACCAAACCAGCTACACAGGGTCATGTATCTCCCCAGAAAAAAATGGATAATGTTTGACATACAAACCAGTAACAAAATAATTTATTATTATTTGTGGGAAAAGCTCATGTTGTTTGGTTTTTAGTTTTTCTGTAAATAGTGAAAAGACTGATGAACAATGTTAGTCAATAAAAGAGTCTCTTTGTGACAGAAACCAGCCAATATAAAAAATAACGTATCACATATACCTACAGATTTATCGAAATAGGCATAGTATAGACATATATTACATAACACATTATATATTTATTATATTGTGTGTTACATATTATTAATTAGCATACATTTGAAAATATTTGATTACATACTCAGATTTTTAGTAAAGACTTAAGTGGACAGTTGGTAAGCTTTACTGTTACTAAATTCTACTCTATGGAAACTCCCAATGGCATTGTGAAGACCATCCCAGAACTAGTTTAGCACGAATATATGGAAGCCTAACTTATATTTTGCATTGCATGCAATTAAAGGAGAATTGGTCCCAGTGCTAATATTATACCGTTGTTTTTATTTTCTGTTTAAACTTTTATAGCATAACTTGTAGCTATATTATGTCCTTGTTCATAAAGAGTATAAGAATCTAATTTTTTTTTTTTTATTATTTGACAGACATTAACTTTACTATTGAAGGGGAACAAAAGAGAGCAACACAAAATGTGCCACTTTCGTATGTAGGCTATTTTGAGTTGAAGGCAATCAAGACTCATTCTCAGGAAAAAACTTACTTCTCCCTTAATCATTTAAAATACTTTAGAGAGGGGGCCTGACCTAGAAACAGAACTATTATCAGAGAAAACATTTTAATAAATGTTTATTAATTTTTGAGAAACAGAGTATGAGTGGGGGAGAGACAGAGAGAGAGGAGGGCAGAGGATCTGAAGCGGGCTCTGTGCTGACAGCTGGGCTCAAACTCACAAACCATGAGATCATGACTTGAGCTGAAGTCAGAGGCTCATCTGATTGAGCCACCCAGGCACCACAGAGAAAAAAAAAAAATATCTGAAAGATAGGGCAAACATCTGATTACCAAACGGCTGTTTTACTTATCTTCCTGTGAATAACCCTCGTTCCCTTTGAACCTAGACTCCTATCCCATTCCTTAGCTCAAAATGGCAAATAAGCCTCAACTGCCTGACTACCTTTGAGTCTCATTTTTATGGGGATCCTGCAGATTCAAAATTAAATTTGCTTTTTTCTTGTTAATCTGTTTTGTGTCAACTGAATTATTACACCAACCAAAGAACTTAGAAGGGAAGAAGTGAAAAACTTTGTGTCTCTACACTGTGTTACTTGTGAATATTTTTATTTTTTATATTATCTTGTTGCCAAATTTTGCTCTTTAATTGTAGCAGAACTAAAGCCATTTTGAAGACCACCCCCCACCCCCGAACCTTGTCTTCTGCTTAGAATTGTTTTAAAGTAAGGTAATCTATACATAGGAAACCCTGACTTACAACTCAAACCAAACTACGTCGACAGTCTCCCATGTCACTCTCAAACGCAATCTAAAGCTTAAACTATACCCAAGATAATAATCAATATTATTTAAAGTTCTATAGGGAACTTAAAGGGTGCAACTAATGCCAACCCAGAAGCACGAGACAATCAAGTAATTGCTCCAGACAGACAGCCACGGACTAGAGTCTACAAGTTCCCCTGAAGAGTCATAATTAACCTTTGATTTTATCTGCTTAAACTTTGAGACTTATTTCCCCTTCCTCTCCTCTTTAAAATTCTCCCCCTGCAGTGAGGTGGTAAGACAGTTATTTGGGACATTAGTCCACCATCTTCTCTGCTAGCTGTCTTTCTCCAGTAAAGTCCTATTCCTTGCTTCAACAACTTGTCACTCGACTGTACCGGACTGTTGTGCAGTAGGCAGATCAAACTTGGGTTGAGTAACATCTTGTTTTTAATTATGCTTATCTTATGCATATATTGCAATTTTTTTTTCTTTAGAATATTTAACTAAGTTTTCCTCTAGTATGCAAGTAGCACATTTTTTTTTCCTTCAGGGGTGATAGTAAAGCTTAGAAACCCACTTTCAGATTGTGTATGGTAATAATTTATCAACTGTCATGGTCTAACACACCCTAGTAATTTCTTCAGGTGTCTGGGGACCTGTTTGGGCATCTATTATAAGGGATGAAATGCCAATAACCAGGTGTTCTTCTGTCACCGTGGTTACTGTCACTCCCAGGAGTCTCATGGTCTCCGTTACACTGCAGAGGTTAACACAAGAAGTTCAGAGAGAACAGTTCGTGCCAAATTTCACATCAACTGGGCTTATTTTCCATAGACTCGATTAAATTTTAGATGAAACAAGAAGGACTTCCTGGTTATCCAAATTTTAAGAATTTTTTTAAATTAGAAAACTATTAGAATCATTGGACAAGGATCTTCCTTCTATTCTCTGTTCTCTCTGCCATTCAGACCTTTGCTGAAACAGGATTTTCATCTTAGGTGATGGACATGGCAAAACCAGTGCCTTTATTCTTACTGTTGATCTATTAGGATAATCTCGGTGCATGTTGTTCATCATCACACAAATTTTTAAATATTTTATTCAATAGTGTGAAGTTGTAACAGTCCCTTAAATGACTTCTGGAAGTTGGTAATTACATTTTGTAAGGTAACCTTTAAGTTTAACATGATGAAATAAGGTCACAGCAAGCCATAAACATATTTTAGTTTTATTTAACAAAACATTCCTCTACTAAAAATACTACTTTTACTACTGCTACTAATTAACCTTGGATAGTTACATTTTCAACTCCTTCCCACGGAAGGGTGTAAAACCATTTCATATCCTTTTAATGCACTATATCATTTAATTGCATAATCTTATACTAACAGGAGCTCAAATAAAAATTAATTTACTAAATCAATGCCTTTATGTACTTTTATAATGCAGCATAAAGGAGGTATATTTGCAATGTGTCGGTGTTGATTCTTGGAAAGGAAACCTGTGTTGCATATACTTAGCTTAGAAACTTCCTGCAGGCACAGATAGTATATGCCACTGACAGAAGTTACAGCTACAGAGTATCTGAGAAGGAAGAAACTGGATGGATTAAGGGTTTCTTAAGAATAACAGTTTCACAAAGAGCCTCCAAATCTCTAATTAGTACTGAATCCACTGCTCTGTAACTATTGTTGGCATATCTTGTTTTGACTGCTTAAGAACAAAAGCTTCTTTAGTTTTCTTTGCTTCTGTTTCTATGAATAATGAGGGTAGTTCTGAGCCACCTACAGAGCTTTCTGTGGGTGAAGGTTAAATGAATTCCAAGGGGTGGGGGAGAGAAAAGGTGCAAAAATATTTAAATATTGATTCAATAAATCTCAAATATTTACTCAGAACAATCATTTGAATTTCCTCATTAATGTGAATGAAATTATTTGCTATTTAACTATAATAATCCTAGTAGATTCTGAGTCTTCTCCAAAACATCTGGTAAAAATAAAAAAGGTAAAAAAAGAGATGAAGAAAAATATGGACATTCTGTATAGTCAATGCAGAAAAATATGTGATATGGTCAGATTATCCTAGTGAGTGTGAACATCCATTCACTTTAATAATAATTTGTACTGCTGAGAAAAAGTTCTGAAATAGGCATATTAATTGTCAGAAAAATTTAATATTAAATTATGATGTGTTTTCTAATGAATCATCCATTTAGATTAAAAATTAGTTTTTTTTTTCACATACACATTTTTTATAAGTGTCCTGTTGAATAAGTCTGAATACATTTACTTACGGAATAATTTTTTCCTTATTCCCTCTTTATTCTGATGCAACCTTTCTTCCTTGAGAACTAACTTAAATGGGAGAACTGTTAGATAAGTATTATTAAAACATACAGTGTCAATCTCAAAATATTCTGCTGTTACTAAACAAGGAGATGCATGTGACATTAGTTGAAACCACGTCTCTAAAGATTACCATTTAAATGAAGTCATGTGATTTACTGAAAGAAATGTATGATTTGAAGAAAAAAATATTTAACATATAGTGTTATTCTTTAACTTCTTCCAGAAAGTTTTCAAAACCACTGGAATTTACAATTAAGGCTTAACACCTTCCAGCTTATATTATTTTCAGAATCTCTTCTGGTGTGGAGAAAAGTTTTTCATATGTAAAGTGGATTTTATACATATTCCTCCAAAAGCCAAGACCTGAGTGGAGGTCTGTAGCCTCTACTCTTTTAAAAAGTATTTTTAGGGGCGCCTGGGTGGCTCAGTCGGTTAGGTGTCCGACTTCGGCTCAGGGCATGATCTCGACTTTGGCTCAGGGAATGATCTCGACTTCAGCTCAGGGCATGATCTTGAGGTCCGTGAGTTTGAGCCCCATGTCAGGCTCTGTGCTGACAGCTCGAAGCCTGGAACCTGTTTCGGATTCTTTGTCTCCCTCGCTCTCTGACCCTCCCCTGTTCATGCTCTGTTTCTCTTTGTCTCAAAAATAAATAAACATTAAAAAAATTTTAAAGAAAGTATTTTAATAGATAATTTTTACTATTTTATAATTTTAATAAAATTCATATGACATAAATTCAACTATTTTAAAGTCCATCTTAAAGTGAGCACGTCAGTGATATATAGTACATTGACACTGTTGTATAATCACAACTTCTGTCTATTCCAAAATATACTCATCGTCATCTACCCCCCCAAAAAAAAATCCTTTATCTATTAAGTAATTACTTCCCATTCTCCCCTCTCCCAACCACTAGCAACTGCCAATCTGCTTTCTATTTCTATAGATTTATCTATTCTAGGTATTTCATATAAACGGAATCATACACTATGCAATCTTTCCTGTCTGGCTTCTTTCACTGGGCATACTTTTTCTGTTTTTGAGGTTCATTCACAGTACTGCATGCATCAGCACTTCATTCCTTAACATGGCTCGATGATATTTCATTGTACATGGAGTTGTCCATTGATGCCTACTCATTTGGGTTGTTTCCACCTTTGGGCAACTGTCAATAGTGCTGCTTTGAACATACATGTATGTGGACTTTTTGGGTTCTTGTTTTAATTCTTTAGGTAAATATCTAGGAGTTAAATTGTGTGGTCATATGGCAATTCTTTGTTTAAGGAAGTTTGAGAAACTGCCAAATTATTTTCCACAGCAGCTGAATCATTTTACATTCCCACCAGCAATATATGAGGGCTCCCATTTCTCTACATATCCAGTGATGAAGTTTTGGGGTGATTGTGGGGTGGTCCGGAGCTGGTAGCCAAGAGAATTCTTGTAGATGCCTTTGGTACAAAAAGGTGATTTTATTAAAGCACGGGAAGAGGGCCCAGGGGGCAGGAAGAACTGCACAGGGGTTGTGATGGGTAATTCATTATATACCTTCGGGTTGGCAGGGCGTCAGGGATAGAGTAAGTCTCTAAGGAATTTTGGAAGTGAGATTTCCAGGACCCTGAGGGCGTAACTGTTGCTAAGGAAACACCATTTATTACCATTTAGTAAAATCTCAGTCATGAGACCCTTCAGATGTTATCAGGGGGCCATAAGCTTGGAGAATGATTGCCAGTATATATCTCGGGGGAGTTGAAATAAAGGAAGCTTCCAAAAGAATTTTTATATGTTAAAGTAGACCTACAGGATCCTCCAGGTTGGGAATTAATGTTAAGCTAAGATTCCCTTTTGCCCCTAGCAAAGTGTCATCATCAGGCAGCTGAGCTGTTACAGGGAGATCACTCCGTTTCAAGGACCTGCCAATAGGCTATAGGCAGTAAGGGAATTTAATTTTTCACTTGGCTTAGTTTCCCACATCACCATGGCAAGCACTTAAACCCCTTCCCTTGGTTCTTGGGTAGCCAGGAGTGTCTAAGGAATGTCACGCCTATTCCACCCAGGTAGGGGGTGGGGAGGTGCTGTTAGCCTATATTTTGCCCTAAGCTTGCCCCACGCTCCCTCATCATTCATCAGCACTTTTTTTCCTCTTCCTTCTTCTCTTCCTATTTGTCTTCACCTCTTTTTCTCCCTTCCTCTCTTCCTTCCTTCCTCCTTTTCTTTTTCTTTCTCTTTGGTTACAGCTGACCTAGTTGATGAAAAATGGTATCTTGTGGTTTTTATTTGTGTTCTCCTAAAGGTTAATGATGTTGAGCATCTTTTCATATTGTAGAGTCAAACTGAAATGGAGTCACCTATGTCAAGGACAAAATAGAAACAGTCAGTGCAGGTGCCTAATGAAAATTTAACGTGACTTTATAGGAATTTAGAGATCTTCTCAGAAATCATCAGAGGACACCAGCCAATCCCCAAATGCCTAGTCCGTTCCTGCCATATCTGGTCTTCCTTGTTCCACTGACTCAACTACCCTGATCCAAATAGAAAAGAAGACTACTAGACAAACAACCAAAAGCCAAAAAGCTTTTCTATTTATCCCATAAATATCCCTCAGTCTGTAAGTAACCCAGAACGCACTGTTTATTCTTGAGTTTCCTGGTTTGCAGGTCAACAGCTTTGCAATAAACACATTTTTCTACTTTGTTTTATTCAGTATGCAGTATGTTTTTTTTTAATTTTTGTTTTAGAGTTTGTTTTCTAGAAAGAGAGAGAGAGAGAGAGAGAGAGAGAGAGAGAGAAAACAAGTGGGGAAGAGGCAGAGAGAGAGACACACAGAATCTGAAGCAGGCTCCTGGCTCTGAGCTGTCAGCACAGAGCCTGACGCTGGGCTCAAACTCACAAACCACGAGATCATGACCAGAGCTGAAGGCAGACACTTAACCGACTGAGCCACACAGGCACCTCTGCAGTATGATAGGTATTTGATCATGTACTTGTTAGTCATCTGTGTATCTTCTCTGGAAAAATGTCTGCATACAACCTTCATCCGTTTTTTAACCGGGTTGTTTTACTGTCTTTGAGATGGAAGCCTATACCCTTGGTCATGTGTGGTTTCTGCAGGTACTTCTCTTTCAGCTTGTGTTTAACTTGTGGTTTGACAGTTTCTTGAATGCTGAGAGGCAGAGAGGTAGGAAGCAGGTAGGGGGATAGGAAGCAGGAGAGGGAAATGAAGGAAAATCTCTCCCAATTTTTGCAGATTTGGTTCTCTGATGGGGCAACCCTTAGGCCAACTAAAACTCTGCCTTAGCCTTCACATCCTGCTTGCCCTGTGTCAAGAGGTCAGCCAGAGGAGTGCATTTGCAGGTCTTTTCTGAGAATGTGTCCCTACTTGGGCATGCATAGGATTTTTAAAATTCCCCAGAATTCAGGCAGTATTTTAGAATGTCCTCATTTCCCAAGGAAACTCTTTTTGCAGTCTTTTCTGTCATCATTTGCCAAAGAAACTCTGCTCCTTTTCCTCCCAGGCCTTTTGCACCCTGTTGTTTGCTTCAGTTGTAATCTTTTGCCCCAAGTGACTATGGGTTTTTCATTTGCCTGACAATGTTTTTGAGGTGATCCCACAGATTTTCAGACTTGAGTGAGTTCTGAGTTAGGCTAAACAAAGACAAATTCCTTGCCTCAATACTTCAGGCAGAGGGAGCCCCCAGGGAAGTTAGAACAGACAAAACAATTCTTTGAGAATAAGCTCTTTTCTGCTCTTTCTGGAGCCAGAGACCAGAGTCCCACTGGGGACACAGGCTGCCATCTTCCAGCCTGTTGCTGAGCTGGAGAGAAGGTATGAAAAGGGCAAGTGAATGGCCAAAAAGCATTACTGCCATTTTAAGTTGCCTTTTTCTTGATTCAGCATTTGCTTAGTTGCTGTAAACCTTTTACCATTTTCCAGAATTGTGACAAAACTGATGGCAGTTTTTATGTTTTGTTTTGTTTTGTTTTGTTTTTTGCTTGAGTTTTCAAGCAAAGTTGAAAGTTACACTTGTGGAGTGTTGGTCCCTTGGAGCGATCTGTTACACCATTTTCATGGAGATCACTCACTCATTTGTTTTTCAATCATAGACTTTTCATCTGAGTACCATGTCTATATACCTTCTAGCAACCGATCATGAAGACTGAAACTTCTACTTCTCACCCTGGAGGCCACAAACGTACTCTCACTGGGACAGTGAAAATGTCGTCAGCATCCCAGATAACTTATTTCAAATTTTCTTCAATATATCAAAAGTTAATACTTTGAAAGCATCGTTAAGCCATATATAAGTAAACAGATGTTTTTATTATTCTGTACTCAAAATGAAACTAACCTATTTCCTTCCAAACCCTATAGTTCTCCTGGTCGTATTGTTTCATTGTGCCCTTAGTCCCACCAAAATTGACACATTAAAAAAAAAAAAAAAAAACACAAAAAAACAAAACAAAACAAAACAACAACAAAAACCCAGGAAAAGAGAGCTGTTTTAATGTAATAAAAGCTCTGGCATGGAAACTCTCTACATTTCTGTAATGACTCTGAGTTTGCAGAATATTGAGGCATTTGAGATGAATGTAAATTCCGTCTTTGATATACACAAGCTGACATGCAAGGCAGGCATCCAGGGTATCCTGCCGTGTAGGCGATGAGGTGTCGCACTGCAAGAAAGCTGTCTAAATATGAGAACTCAGTTTTTGAAAATTATTCATGAACAGATAGGAGATGAAATCACAAGAGGAGAAATCCCTCGGCAGTGAGGATATAGTGACAAAGTGAATCCAACGCAGTTATAGGGTATATTTTCATTAAAATAAGTGGAAAAGGAAAACACAAAACTTGTAAATTGAAGGGCAACAGATTACAGTGTTTAAACTTCCTTGTATAATTCTTAAGAAGGGATTTCTAATCCTGAATTTCAGACACATGCATGTAAAGAAATCCATACAGATATTTGGATAAACAAAGTGTAAGTACATTTTTATTTTATTCTTTAAATGCTTTTATCTATAGCCTGTATTTATAGGCAACTAAAAAGAAGGCACAATGTAAATGACACCAACATTTGTATCTATACGTGAAGTATATTTCTTTTCTCTCCCTCTGATGATTCCTTAAGAAAAAAAGAAGAGTATAATAGTGCACAGAGGTAGAAGGAAAGGGAATAATTGTTACTAGAGAGACTCTGACACATGTTTGGAAAATGAGAGGCAGATGGAAACTTACAGCTACGTCAAAGATAGTGGAGGGAGTCATGGTCCAATGCACACATAGGAAAAGGCTGCAGTAACACTGTTCGCCCCAGCAGCAGCCTGGAGAAGCTCAATGCTAGGAGTAGAGAGGATGGAGAGATGGAATGAACAGCAGAGAAGGGTATTAACTGACAGTTATGCCAATGGCTGAAATCTGTGCCAATCATTCTTCCCTACCTTTTAACTTCACCCACATGTTGTGTAGAGTCAGTAAGGCAGTATGGCAGTGTTTCCCAAAGCAGAGCTTTAAAGAAGTAGAATGATCTGCCTAGAAATCCTACTATAGTTTTAATCAGGCCAAAATAAATTCATCATCTGCATTTTACTCACTTTAGGTTGATTCTAGTAGTCATCATTGTAAACATGGCTCTAATATTAGGTTTGCTCCTGGAAACACCATTCCTACAAACACAAAATGCCCCACTGTTTCTCAAGTTCAGAAAAAAAACAGCTATTATGAAAGAAAGAATATATATGTATGTGTGCATTTTCCCAATAAACCTATAAGTGTTTAGAAAATACTTAGAATATGGTGAAGAGAACCCTGCCCTTGGGGTGCCTGGGTGGCTCCGATGGTTAAGCCTCCAACTTGGGCTCAGGTCATGATCTCATGGTTTGTGAGTTTGAGCCCCGTATTGGGCTCTGTGCTGACAGCTCAGAGCCTGGAGCCTGCTTCGTATTCTGTGTCTCCCTCCCCCTTTGCCCCTTCCCAGCTAGCACTCTGTCTCTGTCTCTCTCTCTCTCAAAAATAAACATTAAAAAAAAAAAGAGAGAGAGAGAGACAACTCTACCCACCCCCCCAAACTGTAATCTAATCAGTCTGGCATAGGGTCACATAATTCATTAAAAACTCCTTGAGAATCATTTTAAAGAACAGTCACAATGAAGAACAGTATCTATAATTATAAACAGATAACTAACCAGGTATAGTACATACTTTAAACATTTTTAGAACCTAAAGCATAAAAAATATGTGTATATACATATGATTTTCATTAAACTGATATCAAATATTCTTTATCAGTAGTAAGTGTTAGAGAACAATGGAACAATATTACATGGGGAAATTAAATAGAACATAAATTTGATACCCAATAAAATTCAAATCAAATATAAGGTCAGACACAATAAACATTTTAAGATAAGCAAATACTTCATGCAGAAATTTCAGAAAAAAAAATATATGAGGATATATGTCACCAGCATGAAAATTAAATCCAATGAAAAAAGACACAACAGAGATTATAAACAGTGGATCAAAACTGAAAGTCACTGAAAAGTTAATATATACATTTAGAAGTGAAACTCTCTACTGAAACATTTAACCTGAACAGAGGACTGAAACTACCATCCCCATTTACCTATGTATATTAGCCTGCTAGGACTACCATAATAAATACCACTGACTAGATGGCTTAAACAATAGAAACTCAGAGCAGGGAAGCAAGGTCAAAATTTATTGAGAAGTTCTGGAAGCTAAAAGTCGAAGATAAAGGTGTTAGCAGGACTGATTTCATTCTCTGGTCTCTCTGCTTGGCTTACACATAGTCATCTCCTTTTGTCTTCATGTGGTCTCTTGTGTGTGAGTATGTCTATGTCCAAATTTCCTATTTTTTTAATGGAAACTCTCTACATTTCTGTAATGACTCTGAGTTTGCAGAATATTGAGGCATTTGAGATGAATGTAAAATTCTGTCTTTGATATACACAAGCTGACATGCATATATTTTTGAGAAAGAGAGAGAGACAGAGAGAGAGAGACAGAGAGCAAGTGGGTGAAGGACAGAGCCGAGAGAAAGGGAGACACAGAATCTGAAGCAGCCTCCAGGCTCTGAACTATCAGCACAGAGCCCGAATCAGGGCTCCAACCCATGAACCGTGAGACTGTGACCAGAGCCAAAGTCGGATGCTCAACAGACTGAGCCACCCAGGTGCCCCTTCAATTTTTTTTTTAAGTAGGCTTCACACCCAGCATGAAACTCAACATGGGGCTTGAACTCATGACCCTGAGATCAAGATCTGAGTCAAGATCAAAAGTCAGATGCTTAACTGATTGAGCTACAAGTTGCCTCCAAATTTCCTATTAGTAAAAGGACACCAGTCCAATTGGATTAAAGACCACCCATGTGACCTCATTTTACATTAATTATATTTTAAAAGTCCTAGCTCCAAATACAGTCACATTCTGAGATACTGGGGCTAAGACTTCAACAAATGAATTTTGGTGGGATATAATTCAGTTCATAATACTACAACAACATGCCTCAGCTAGTCCACTGTTTTCATTAATATTACTGTTCCTTTTCAGGAGTCTCTGGTCCAGATAGATGGCTTGATTGTTCATTGTTGAACTTCTAAAAAAAACTATCAAGTCTTTAATGGAAATCAACAACTGACAGTTTGTATCCTAAGACTCCTTAAATCTCCTGTTTCGAAATCCTCACCTTCCTTTTTCCATCAATCCAAAACTAATCATACCATGATTTTTACCCAATCCTAATCAAGCCTACCAGTACTGAAAGTCTTGCCTTGAACCAAACCTCCAATTGTTAATAAAATCCTCACTCCCAGATACTACCCAACCTCTACAGAAATACTGTTCCATTTTACCCTGCTGATGAATAAAGTTGGTTTTCTCTTATCAAGAAGTTGTGCTATTGATATTTGAGGATTACAAGGGAGGAAAATTTTAAGTTTTTTCTTCTACCTTCCCAGGTTCCCTGATCGGGATTTTGCAAATTAGATTGAAAACAACAACAACAGATAACAAGAGAAGAACTAACAGTTTGTTATTGTGTGCAGCACATGTCACAAGGGAGAAACCTCAGTGATGAGTAACTCAAAAGAGTAGCTAGAACTTGAATTTATATAACATCTTAAAGAAGAAACGGACACTTGTAGAGAAGGGGCAGGCACAGTAAAAGGGGTTTAGGCTTTTAGGGTGCAGCAAGTTGTGAAAAGGTAAATATATGGGGACACAAACGGAGTAAGTTCGTTTGTGTAGCTCCATCTCAGCACCTACTTTCTGTCTTCTTCATGGCCACAAAACATCCCCAAGAGAGATTTGCGGCAGTCCTCATTTCTTAGAGTTGCTGCTTTTAGAGTAAGGGCAGGGAAGGGAAGCTCCAGGAAGGCTTCTGTCTACATCTAGCCCCAAATAATGCTTCTGCCAAAATGACATATTTTGGGGGATGACATATTCTGAATCCTTCCAGGATCCAACATTCTACAACTTGCAAAAGGATTTATTTATACATGTGATTTAAGACATTCGGTGTTTTATTAACTTTTAAAATAGAGTCATAAATATCATTTACAAAAGTGAAAAACGGCTGTTGTATACTTGAGATAAAACAATATCAAAGTCATGTTCCAATTATGATGCAATTTGAGGTGTAAATCTGCAAAAAGCAATTGTGTACTATGTAAAGAGAGTCATTTCACCTTGATGCCTCTAACACTCATTCAAATAGACACGTTTAAATGCCTTCTAATATATATCATCCTTCCTTGCCCATCAATCTTCCTAGTGGATAATATTTATATAATCATACACTTACAAGCACTCTGCATTGATTTTAATTTTCAGAATCAACTTACAGACATTTATAAAGGAAATAAAAAATTCTACCAACAGAAAGAGTCCTCCATACCAATACCGAGAGGAGAGAACACAATTTGTTATTGAGTAGGCAGTCAGATTCTCTGCTTGCAGGTAGTCCCTGAAAGACCACTAAGTCTAAACAAAATATAATACAAGTTTAGATACCAATGTCAGGAGGAAATATCAATTAAAACTTTCCTTATCTCCTTGAGAGACACATATTCATAGCTGTTACACAGTTTCCTGTAAAACTCATGAGAAATTCTGAAGTCAATTTCAGAGTATGTGTTTACAGCTCCAACAGTCAGAAAACCTGAGATCTGGCAGCATTAGATACAAAAATTGAAGCTATTTTTGAGCCTATCATATTTCAAAGAACACTCTAGTAATGGGGAGCGTGTGGCCACCTCACCTTTACTAGACAGAAATTTTTATTTTATTTACTCTTAAACAACTCATCAAAACTTCCAGAATGTAAGTGTTATAGACTTTGATAACCTACAGGAAACGAAAATACCATTGTTGGAAGTTGGAAGCTAAAACTCTTTGAAGCAGGTAAGTGTAGGAACATTTTTTTTTTTTGCTTTCTCTCTTTCTTATATATACAATGAGATGGTCTAAAATTGATGGATTAAGAAATATAAAACTAACACAAATATGTGGTATGTTTCGGGGATAGGTTAAGTAAGACCATTTCCCATAAAGGTATCTGAATGGATAGTTTTCAAGTTTGATAAAGTGAGGTAGAAGGATATTGTCAAGATTACAGACATGAGTACCAACAGAATTATGAGCACATATCTACTAGTGTGACTGGATATGCTGGATAATTATATGACTCATTAGACCTCACCAAGCATACGTATGTAGGACTTATTAAGGTAAAGGATACAATACAGCAAGAGAAAAAAGCAGCTCTCCAAGGTCTTTCCTTAGTTATACAGAATTCGCTTTGTCTCTGGAGAAGAAACACTGATATACATGTAAAGAATCTTGGTTTGGGGAGATGTTCCACCAAGTTTCTCATTGGGACACTCATATCCCTCGTAATGGGGCCAAACCAGATTCTGAACAGCCATATCAGGTGTGAGCTACCAATAAGGAAGACTGTCCTGGGTGCCACAAGTTTTCAATATTAAAGAGCTCATTACCAATTGTTACCAGACTCGTTCTTACCCTAGCCAAAGGTCAAAAACAAATGTTCAGGCTTAGCAAGATAAATAAGCAAAGAGCTGTTCTTGTCAAGTTGTAAATAATTCTGTTACACAAGGATAGTATAAGAAGTAAAGTGAAATACTCCTACTTTCAATTTTTATTTACCTGTTTGAATTTGATAAACAACAATGCTCAACATTAATATTTGAAAGATATGCATACCATCTGGTAAAGCATATGTTAGCTTATTTTTGCTATTATACTTCAGTAAGTATAAAAGAGCTAACAGAGCTCCATTTAAGATATGCCGACCAATAAAATATTCTAATAAAATCCTTCTATAAATATATGACATTTCCATTAGTTTTTGTCACTGAAGTTATTTTTACTGTTCATAATGACACAACATCACATTAGTTGTCACAAGACATTTAATTTCAATTGCTTGCTCTTTCAGAATAAAAATGAAAATTTAAAAATCAATAGACATGTGATTTAGTTTTTCTATCTACCCAAAATAGAAATAATTGTCTACATGTTCAAATAGAATTGTATAAATTCTATTTTGTGCAAAGTTCAACAGTCGTGAAATAGATAAATATAGTTCCAATTTACTTAGTGATATATCATTCTAAAGTTGTATAAAATTTCATTAATAAAATTGAATCCATGGTGGCTGAACTCATTTGGTAAGAATAATTTACCCTTCTCCTTTTTACATAGGAAACTAACTGAAGTATTTTTTCCAATAGTTTGGTCAGGTTTCTTTATTTTTAGTTTTTCCTTATTTTAGCTTCACACATATTGATAGTATTTTGTTGACTATATTAAGTTTAGAATAAGTCACCATCTTAGCAAGTCTTATAGCATTTTACTTATCCCACATGAACATTACTAGTCTTTATTATAGATGTACAAAGGAATTAAAAAAATACTCCTCTATTTTCTTTCCTGGGTAATGTGGACTTTTACTGTTGCCACCACTCACCAAGCAGATACGGTCATAAAGCTACAACGGAGAGAAAAGAATAAGGTCCCGTCAGACAGGAATGAGTAGAAGGCACTTCTGGTACTGGGTGGAACAGGAAGGAGAAAGGAGTAGAAGACAAGGGATAAATATCCTGAATGTTCCATATCATTTTCCTCCCTAAACACACACATGCACAATCACACATAAATTTCTATAAAAACTCTAATTTGGGGTGATGAGAATGTGTTTTAGAAATGTCTAGGAGAAACTGTATAAATCTCACAGAAGGAACTCATGTTCCTTGATTCTAAGAACATAGGCTTTGAAAACGTTCTGTGTCTTAGACATATATGGCATCCAGCATGCCGACTACTATTCTGCTAGAGCTCTGGATTAGGGGGAAAAAAGACTTTAATGAGAGTATTTAGGCAGGTGGTCCAGAGTACAACCACCCACATGAGCCTGGGGTGGGGGAAGGCAGCCCATTAGTGTCAAGAATCCTACAGTTTTTTGTTTTGTTTTGTTTTGTTTTAATTTTATTTACTTATTTATTACTTGAGAAAGAGAGAGAGAGTGAGCAACCCTGAGTGAGGGAGAAGGGCAGAGGGAGAGAGAGTATCTTAAGCAGGCTCCATGCTCAGTGCAGAGCCTGATGGGGGACTCGGTCCCACAATCCCAGAATCATGGCCTGAGCCAAAATCAAGAGTCAGACACTCAACCAACTGAGCCATCCAGGTGCCCCAGGAGTCCCACAGTTTTAAAATGTTCTCAAAGAACAGACATATCAATAGGTACCTGGTGTATGAAAAGTCTGAAAAAGTAGGGAGGACAAAAGTATGGAAAATCAAAAACAGCATCTAGAGACCACACATATTTTTAGTATCAGGTACAGTTCAGTGCCAAACACACACACACACACACACACACACACACACACACACACACACAGGCACAGAGGCAGAACTAGACAGGTAGAAGCTCACTCTGGCATATAATGACTAGCCACCAGACAAGATAAAGTACACTTGTTTGGAGTCCAGTACAAGAACCATAAGATAAACAGACATCTCTCTTTCTCTCTGACACTAATGGGATCCATAACTCCCTGAAGGGAAAGTGTAGAGGGAAACCTAGACTTGAATGGATGTAAGCCTTGAAATGATTACCTGGGAGCACCTTGGTAGCTCAGTCGGTTAAACCTCTGACTCTTGATTTTGGCTCTGTTCATGATCCTGGGGTTGTGGGATCAAGCCCCACATTAGGCTTTGTGCTGACAGTGAAAAACAAAAATGCTCTCCTTAATAGCCAAAGGATACAAAAATACTGTTTTGAAGGGATACATGCATCCTAATGTTTATAATAGCATTATCAACAACAGGCAAATTATGAAAAGAGCCCAAATGTCCACAGACTGGTGAATGGGTAAAGAAGATGTGTAACATATATACAATGGAATATTATTCATAAAAAATAAGTCTTCCTATTTGCAATGACATTGCTAGAGCTTGAGAGTATTATGCTAAGTAAAATACGTCAGTCAGAGAAAGATAAATACCATATGATTTTACTCTCATGTGGAATTTTAAGAAATAAAATAGATGAACACAGGGGGGAAAAAGAGAGAGAAAAGCCCTTTAATATCTGACTTTATATACTATGACATAGACCATACCATAGCTTATGATCCTCCTCTGATTTGACGTTACTCAAACACAGTGCTCAAATACCCTCCATTCTTGCTCTCCAATTGCAGAGAATTCTTCTTGTTCCTATCCAATTACTTGTATCCTTGATCTTTGCTTCTTTTAGCCAGTAGCCACAAACTGGAGATCCATTTTATGTCATACATTCATTCACTTATTTACAAACACTTATTGAGTACTACTATTAGCCAGACACTCTTTGGGCCACTGAAATATAATAATAAAAAATAAACAAGCTTATGATCTCATAGTTACTGAGTTTAATGCATTGGGTTCTGCACTGGTAGCATGGAGCTTGCTTGGGATTCTCTCTCTATCCCTCTTTCTCTGCCCCTCCCCTGCTTGTGTTCTCTGTCTCTCTCTCAAAACAAACACACTTAAAAAAATTAGTCTGTTTTCTAATGAACGTATGTCATCACAGCAAGAGTAATATATGTATATAACCATATGTGTGGGTTTTTTTGGTAAACAACCTTTGTACACTTAAGATAATAGTTTGAGACATTATATCTTTATATATGCTTTCTCCTTATTCACAGACTCTAATTGTGGAATGCTTCTGGCTCTTTCCTGAACTTCTCCACTATGTTTTTCTTTACCTTTCCTTCTTTCTTTTCCCCTTTTATCCTATCTCCTTCCCTTTATTTTATTTATCCATCATCAGTTCCTCAAGTGGAAATTTTAAATCTCTCTTATTTCCTTGTCTTTAACTATGTGTCTTGATAATACCATATTGGCAATATAAAAGTTTAGTATTCTAGCCCAGGACTCTGTATTGTAAGGTGTAAGCATTATCTCTTCCAGAGGAGACAGAAAAGTCTGGCCATGGACTTTGCTAGGAAGGGTGCAGTGTCCTGCCCACAGCTTTGGTTCATATAATACAAGAGAGAAGTAGCAACATTTTCTTAGGATAGAGAGGTGAGAATCAAGGCGGGCGCAGGAATCAAGAATTTAGATGTAGGGTAATACTGGCTTATTAGGAAGTTAGAAAGACAAGAACAACAATACTGAATAGAAACTGGTGAGTGAAAAAAGCAATCAATGTTCAATACTAGGATCTTAGGACCTACCTAAGGTAGGACATATACATGTGTAGGAGAAGCTTATTTAATGAATATGGAACAAATTCTAATACTGATTTTTTTATGTTTCTCAGTATGAATGAATACTGAGTGAGGAATTTGTTCATTTTTATTTTTTAAGTTTATTTATTTATTTTGAGAAAGAGAGAGAGAGAGAGAGAGAGAGAGAGTGTGAGTGGGGGAAAGGGGGGGGACAGGCAGAAAGAGAGGAAGAGAGAACCCCAGGCAGGCTCTGTGCTGACGGCATGTGGCTCGATCTCATGAACCATGATATCATGACCTGAGCCAAAATCAAGAGTTGGACGCTTAACTGAGTCATCCAGGCATCCCTTGAATGAGGATTTTAAACTCTATGTTCAAAATCTAACCCATTCTTTCCTTCTCTCTCTTTTCTTCTTACATTTAACTGTTGCATTATAATCTGCTCTTAGTTTTGTTTTTCTCCTCTTGGTTACCAGTAAAACAATCTGGTCAGATATCACAGTTATAAAAATATTAGCAAATTGGAATATAGGTCAATAGAATATAGTATATCTAGACTAAAGGGCAAGGAGAAAGAGTAAATAAAGATAAATATTTCAAGAAAGAGTGCAAGGGAAATGTGAGGCATGATAGAAAGGTCTAACATTAAAGCATTTGCTATTCCAAGAGGAAAGGTGAATGACAATGAAGCATGTACAATATTTGAACAAATATATAAACCATTTTTTAAGCTAATGAAATACATAATGCTACATATTTTACAAACTCTGAACAACCCAAAAGGGGGATTAATACAAAGAAACATCATCTAAGCACATCATAGTAAAAATGCTTGAAAACTAAAGGCAATGAGAAAATCTTGAAAGCAACCAGAGAAAAATACACATTATTTTCAAAGAAGTAGCACTAAGACTGACTCAAAGATGATATGTGAAATAGTGAAGTAAGACAAAAAATGTAATGATAGCTTTAAGTATTGAAGATAAATAATTGCTAAGGTACACTTCTACATTTTTTCTATTTCAAAAATAAAGGAGAAGTAAATATACTTTCATATTTTTTTAAATGTTTATTCATTTTGGGACACAGAGACAGAGAGAGAGAGAGAGAGAGAGAGAGAGAGAACAAGGGGTGGAGGGAGAGAGAGAGGGAGTGAGAATCCTAAGCAGGCTCCTCACTACAAGATCAGAGTGTGAAGGGGGGCTCAGTCCCATGAACCGTGAGATCATGACCTAATCCAAAATCAAGAGTTGGAGGTTTAACTGACTGAGCCACCCAGGCGCCCCTAAATATACTTGTAGATTTAAAAACAGAGAGAATGAAGGCACCTGGTTGCTCAGTGGGTAAGGCATATGACTCTTGATTTCCGTGTCATGAATTTAAGCCCCATGTTGAGTATGGAACTTACTTAAAAAAAAAAAAAATCTGCTGGATTTAATAAAACTTAAAAAAAAAAAAGAGAGAACCCACTGCCAGGAGACTTACATTATTAGATGAGCTTTTTAAGAAGAAAGGAAATATTCCTGATGAAAGAAGAAAAATAAAGGAAAAAAGAAAAAAAGAAAAAGAAAGGGCAAAGGCTTCAGTAAATAAAAATTATTATTAACTTTATAAAACAATGTGACAATGTCCAGTAGACTGTAACATATTTATATAATTAAAGCAAATGACGTGCATAGAAAAAGTTAGATATTAAGTGAGTTAAAGTATTCTTGGTGTTTATGAGAATGGTAGCTTTAAAGGATAAAAATCAAAATAAAACTATCAACTTAGATTATTTATTAAGCAACTACCCATTTTAAAAATCAAGGCAAAATAATAATTTTTCAGGTCAACTAAGCTGAGAGAACATGTTGCCAAATGAGCAGTATTCAACTAATATTAAATTTAAAATCTACATAATAAAGGGAAATGGTACCAGATAGAAGCTGATTTGGAAAAATATGAAAAGTTCCAGAAACATTGTATTTTGGGTAATTATAAAACATAAACTTTTCTCAATTTTAATGTGAAAATAATTCAGTTTAAAGAAAAACTAGTTACAATGGACTAGAAGATTATAACACACGTGGAAGAAAATGTACCACAAAAATATAGCTAACAATGGGAAGAGAAAATATATTATTAGAAGATTTTTAACTTATATTCAAAGTGGTACACTATTATTTCATGGCATATTGTGATAAGTTAGATTCATATTGCAAACACAAGGGTGACTGTGAAAGATAAAATAATGGAAAGGAAGGGGCGCCTGGGTGGCGCAGTCGGTTAAGCGTCCGACTTCAGCCAGGTCACGATCTCGCGGTCCGTGAGTTCGAGCCCCGCGTCGGGCTCTGGGCTGATGGCTCAGAGCCTGGAGCCTGTTTCCGATTCTGTGTCTCCCTCTCTCTCTGCCCCTCCCCCGTTCATGCTCTGTCTCTCTCTGTCCCAAAAATAAATAAACGTTGAAAAAAAAATTAAAAAAAAAAATAATGGAAAGGAAAACCAAAATTTCAATAGGAAAAATAAAATAGGATATTAGAAATACTTAATACTCAATAAAAAGCAGCATATGAGGAGAAAAGACAAAAACGAACAGAAAGAAAATAGAATGCAAATAGTAATATGATAGGATTAATGTAATTTGTGATTTCAGTCAATGCAAATAGCATCAAACTTCCAGCAAAAAAGCAGAAATTAGAGATAGAAAGGACAAAATCCAACTATATATGTAATAAGTTGAAAAATGACACACCAAAAGATATGTCCAAGTTCTAATCTGGTGGAGGAGAATAAAAACAAAAGGAAAATTAGAAATAATTTGAACTGAATGATGATGAAAACAAACATAACTCTGCAAAGGACTATTAGAGGCAAACTTATACCTCTAAATTCCTACACTAGTAAAAAAAATTAATAACCTTAAATGATTTAAGAAGCTAGAGAAAGAAAAGAAAATTAAATCCAAAATCAATAGATGTTAGTAAATAATTAAAATAAGAATGGAAATGAAATAGAGAATTGAAAAACATTAGAAAAAATCAATGAAAAGACTTAAAAGATTGATATATCTTTAGCTAGACAGTTCAAGAAAGCAACAACAAGACAGATATCAGTATCAGAACAGAAAGAGGAAATAAGACTACCAACATTTTTAAAAAAAAGAAGCTAATATTGTGTATAAATTTATGGCAGAACAGATTGCAAATGTACATAAAAAGGATTAATTAAAAGAAAAGTTAACAACATTGTTCCCAGAAAAAAAATAGAAAATTTAAATGAGTCGATATTGTTAAAGAAATACACGATTAAAACATTTCCAAAGAGGACTCTCTAAAACCTGGATATTTTCACTGATGAAATATACTACACATTTAAAGAAGCAATATTACCAACTGGGTAAAAAAATACTTTTAAAAAAAATGAAAGAGAAAAAGTGCATCCCCAACTTATTTTTTGAGGACACAATTACTCTGATACCCAAAGCAGGAAAAGGCAGTAAAATAGAAGAAATTTAAAAATAAGTATCCCACCTGAGCACACATGCAAAAATACTATCAAATCCAAAATATCAATATATTGAAAAATATATTGTGAACAAATTACACTTATCCTTATAATGCAAGGTTTATTTAATATTAAAAGTGTATCAGTATAGGGGCACCTGGGTGGATCAACTGGGTAAGCGTTCAACTTCACTCAGGTCATGAACTCACGGTTCGTGAGTTCAAGTCCTGCATCAGGCTCTGAGCTGTCAACACCGAGCCCGGAGCCTGCTTCAGATTCTGTGCCTCCCTCTCTCTCTGCCCCACTCCCGTTTGTGCTCTCTCTGTCTCTCAAAAAAAAGAAAATGAATAAAAGTTAAAAAAAAATTTTGTAAAAAAGTGCACCAGTATTAATCATTAATAGAATGAAAAAAATCTGAGTATTTCTATATATACACAAAATCATTTGAATTAATTTCAACACTTTACAACACAACAAACTAGATCTAGAAGGAAATACCCTTGGCCTGAGTAAAGAACAGCTGTAAAGAAGCCTCCACAGCCATTATCATACTATAAAAATTCTCAATGCTACTCCTCATGATCAGAAACAAGGCAGTAATGCACAATGTCACCACCTCTCTTCAGCGTTGGACTAGAAGTCCTACCTAATGCAATAAAAAAAGGAAAGGAAATAAAAGGTATAAAGGTTTGAAAAGTAAGTAAGTAATAAGTAAAGGTGTCTTAAAAGACAATCTACTTGTTGGGCTATTCTACTAAAATTGATTAAAAACTTCCAAAACATTTCTAATTACATATCTACCAATACTGAATCCACATGTCCTCAAAATACGGTAGCGTAAAATACTATGAACAGTCAAAAAATCTCAGAAAATAAGAACAAAGTTGGAATACATAATTTTACCTGATTTTAATGTTTACTTATGAAGATATGGTAAGCAATACAGTGTGATCCTGATGCAGATATAGACATACAGGTCAGTGGAAGAGAATGTGGAGTCTGGAAATAGATCACATGTAGCTATTCATTTATAGTCAGCAAAATTACCAAAGGAAATTAACAGAACAAAGGTAATGTTTTTAGTAACTTTTTTTCTTGATCTGGATATCCACAAGGAAATAAAAAAAGAAAACAACACTCACACAGTATACAAAAATCAACTTAAAAATGGTCATGGATCTAATACAAAAGATAAAATTAGAAATCAATATTCACAACCTAGACTATGCTAAGGTTTCCTAGACAGGAACAAAAAATTTTCATGGAACATGAAAATAAAATACAGATGACTTCAACTTAATTAAAATTTTTAACTACTGTGCAACTAAAGATAGTATTAAGAAATTAGAAAAAATTAAGGCCACAGACAGGAACAATATGTTCCCAGTACTGATTCACAGTACACAGAACTTTCATTTAGAGTACATGAAAATCCCTTAGAACTCGATACCATGAGGATAAACAAGCCATTGGTTTTGAGAAAATAATCAAATGTGCTGACAGGCACTTTATAGTGAAGATATACAAATGGCCCATACCACATGAAAAAGTTCTCAACATTATGAGGGAAATGCGAATAAAATAAAAACGAGGTATTAGTGCACACACACTACAGTTAAAAAAAAAACCTGACAATTCTAAGTGTTGTCAAAGGTTTGGAGCGTCTACAATTCTCATGCATTGATGGCGAGAGCGTATATTGTGATAATCACTTTGGAAAGTGATCTGAAGTTTCTACCAGCATTACCATATGGCCTAGCAATTGAACTCCTCTTTATTCAGCTGACAGAAATGAAAATGTGTGTTCACCCAAAGACTTTTATACCAATCTTCACAACAACTATTCATAATAGTTCCATGGGAAACTGAAGTGTCCTTTAATAAGTGAATAAGTGGACACACTACTCAGTAATAGCATTTATATAATATTGATACTCAGAATCATGAGTAAATTTTAAAAACTTTATGCTGAGCAAAAAAATACAAACACAAAAAAGTACATGCACTATGTTTCATGTATCCATATATGTTTATATCTCTATGCCTATCTCTGTCTACCTCTCTCTCTCTCTCTCCTTCTCTCTCCTTCCCTACCTACTTAATTTCAATGGTCAAAGATAATCTATAGTGACAGACAGCTGAACTAGTCTATTGGTCCAGGCATGGGGAAGAGAAGATTAACGTCAAATGGTCACTATCAAACATTTTGGAACTATGAAATGTTTCTTCTATATTTTGATTATGGTAGCAGTTACACAGACACATATATTTCTCAAAATTCACATTGTACACTTTGTACACTTGTACACATTGTACACTTAAAATGTATGCATTTTGAAATTAAATTGTAATGTAGTAAATCTGATTTAAGTATATCACTTCAAGAAAGTCCTTGGCCAAAATGAACAAATCAGGAGACTATAGATGCTGGAGAGGATGTGGAGAAACGGGAACCCTCTTGCACTGTTGGTGGGAATGCAAATTGGTGCAGCCGCTCTGGAAAGCAGTGTGGAGGTTCCTCAGAAAATTAAAAATAGACCTACCCTATGACCCAGCAATAGCACTGCTAGGAATTTATCCAAGGGATACAGGAGTACTGATGCATAGGGGCACTTGTACCCCAATGTTCATAGCAGCACTCTCAACAATAGCCAAATTATGGAAAGAGCCTAAATGTCCATCAACTGATGAATGGATAAAGAAATCGTGGTATATATACACAATAGAATACTATGTGGCAATGAGAAAAAATGAAATATGGCCTTTTGTAGCAACGTGGATGGAACTGGAGAGTGTGATGCTAAGTGAAATAAGCCATACAGAGAAAGACAGATAACATATGGTTTCACTCTTATGTGGATCCTGAGAAACTTAACAGGAACCCATGGGGGAGGGGAAGGAAAAAAAAAAAAAAGAGGTTAGAGTGGGAGAGAGCCAAAGCATAAGAGACTGTTAAAAACTGAGAACAAACTGAGGGTTGATGGGGGGTGGGAGGGAGGAGAGGGTGGGTGATGGGTATTGAGGAGGGCACCTTTTGGGATGAGCACTGGGTGTTGTATGGAAACCAATTTGTCAATAAATTTCATATATATATAAAAAAAAAAAAAAGAAAGTCCATAGTAGCACTTTTTAATGAACAAAAATCGGAAATAATGCAAGAATGCACTGTTTGGGAGGAGGAAATATAGGGACTTCTTGAGAACTTATTTGACATTCTTATCTCACTTTGTGAAATTTCACCAAGTACATAAATCATTTGTTGTTATTCTGAATCAGTTACATTTTAATAAATAAATCAAATAGACATAAAAGAGAATTCTAGGAGAGGAACTGGAGACAGTGTGTTCAAGACTACTCTTCCAGTCTTGGATTCTGGGAAGATGGCGGCGTAGGAGGACGCTGGGCTCACCGCGCGTCCTGCTGATCACTTAGATTCCACTTACACCTGCCTAAATAACCCAGAAAACTGCCAGAGGATTAGCAGAACGGAGTCACCAGACCCAAGTGCAGACGAGAGGCCCACGGAAGAGGGTAGGAAGGGCGGCGAGGCTGTGCGCGCTCCACGGACTGGCGGGAGGGAGCCGGGGCGGAGGGGCGGGCTCGTCAGCCAAGCAGAGCCACCGAGTCTGGCTGGCAAAAGCGGAGGGGCCTGACGGACTGTGTTCCGACAGCAAGCGCAACTTAGCGTCTGGGAGGTCATAAGTTAACAGCTCTCCTCGGAAAGCGGGAAGGCCGGAGGACAAAGGGAGGGTGAGCTGCGGAGCCCCCGGACGACAGAGCTCAGTTTGGCGGGGAACAAAGGCACTCGCCAGCGCCATCTCCCCCGCCCATCCCCCAGCCAAAATCCCAAAGGGAACCGGTTCCGGCCAGGGAAATTGCTCGCTCCGCGCAAACACCCAACTCTGTGCTTCTGCGGAGCCAAACCTCCGGCAGCAGATCTGACTCCCTCCGGCTGCCACAGGGCCCCTCCTGAAGTGGATCACCTAAGGAGAAGCGAGCTAAGACTGCCCGCACTGCCGCCCGCCGTGCACCTTGCCTACCCACCCCAGCTAATACGCCAGATCGCCAGCATCACAAGCCTGGCAGTGTGCAAGTAGCCCAGACGGGCCACGCCACCCCACAGTGAATCCCGCCCCTAGGAGAGGGGAAGAGAAGGCACACACCAGTCTGACTGTGGCCCCAGCGGTGGGCTGGGGGCAGACATCAGGTCGGACTGCGGCCCCGCCCACCAACTCCAGTTATACACCACAGCACAGGGGAAGTGCCCTGCAGGTCCTCACCACACCAGGGACTATCCAAAATGACCAAGCGGAAGAATTCCCCTCAGAAGAATCTCCAGGAAATAACAACAGCTAATGAGCTGATCAAAAAGGATTTAAATAATATAACAGAAAGTGAATTTAGAATAATAGTCATAAAATTAATCGCTGGGCTGGAAAACAGCATACAGGACAGCAGAGAATCTCTTGCTACAGAGATCAAGGGACTAAGGAACAGTCACGAGGAGCTGAAAAACGCTTTAAATGAAATGCAAAACAAAATGCAAACCACCACGGCTCGGATGGAAGAGGCAGAGGAGAGAATAGGTGAACTGGAAGATAAAGTTATGGAAAAAGAGGAAGCTGAGAAAAAGAGAGATAAAAAAATCCAGGAGTATGAGGGGAAAATTAGAGAACTAAGTGATACACTAAAAAGAAATAATATACGCATAATTGGTATCCCAGAGGAGGAAGAGAGAGGGAAAGGTGCTGAAGGGGTACTTGAAGAAATAATAGCTGAGAACTTCCCTGAACTGGGGAAGGAAAAAGGCATTGAAATCCAAGAGGCACAGAGAACTCCCTTCAGACGTAACTTGAATCGATCTTCTGCACGACATATCATAGTGAAACTGGCAAAATACAAGGATAAAGAGAAAATTCTGAAAGCAGCAAGGGGTAAACGTGCCCTCACATATAAAGGGAGACCTATAAGACTCGTGACTGATCTCTCTTTTGAAACTTGGCAGGCCAGAAAGAATTGGCACGAGATTTTCAGGGTGCTAGACAGCAAAAATATGCAGCCGAGAATCCTTTATCCAGCAAGTCTGTCATTTAGAATAGAAGGAGAGATAAAGGTCTTCCCAAACAAACAAAAACTGAAGGAATTTGTCACCACTAAACCAGCCCTACAAGAGATCCTAAGGGGGACCCTGTGAGACAAAGTACCAGAGACATCACTACAAGCATAAAACATACAGACATCACAATGACTCTAAACCCGTATCTTTCTATAATAACACTGAATGTAAATGGATTAAATGCGCCAACCAAAAGACATAGGGTATCAGAATGGATAAAAAAACAAGACCCATCTATTTGCTGTCTACAAGAGACTCATTTTAGACCTGAGGACACCTTTAGATTCAGAGTGAGGGGATGGAGAACTATTTATCATGCTACTGGAAACCAGAAGAAAGCTGGAGTAGCCATACTTATATCAGACAAACTAGACTTTAAATTAAAGGCTGTAACAAGAGATGAAGAAGGACATTATATAATAGTTACAGGGTCTATCCATCAGGAAGAACTAACAATTATAAATGTCTATGCGCCGAATACCGGAGCCCCCAAATATATAAAACAATTACTCATAAACAGAAGCAACCTTATTGATAAGAATGTGGTAATTGCTGGGGACTTTAACACCCCACTTACAGAAATGGATAGATCATCTAGACACACGGTCAATAAAGAAACAAGGGCCCTGAATGAGACACTGGATCAGATGGACTTGACAGATATATTTAGAACTCTGCATCCCAAAGCAACAGAATATACTTTCTTCTCGAGTGCACATGGAACATTCTCCAAGATAGATCATATACTGGGTCACAAAACAGCCCTTCATAAGTTTACAAGAATTGAAATCATACCATGCATACTTTCAGACCACAATGCTATGAAGCTTGAAATCAACCACAGGAAAAAGTCTGGAAAACCTCCAAAAGCGTGGAGGTTAAAGAACACCCTACTAACGAATGAGTGGGTCAACCAGGCAATTAGAGAAGAAATCAAAAAATATATGGAAACAAACGAAAATGAAAATACAACAATCCAAACGCTTTGGGACGCAGCGAAGGCAGTCCTGAGAGGAAAATACATTGCAATCCAGGCCTATCTCAAGAAACAAGAAAAATCCCAAACACAAAATCTAACAGCACACCTAAAGGAAATAGAAGCAGAACAGCAAAGACACCCCAAACCCAGCAGAAGAAGAGAAATAATAAAGATCAGAGCAGAAATAAACAATATAGAATCTAAAAAAACTGTAGAGCAGATCAACGAAACCAAGAGTTGGTTTTTTGAAAAAATAAACAAAATTGACAAACCTCTAGCCAGGCTTCTCAAAAAGAAAAGGGAGATGACCCAAATAGATAAAATCATGAATGAAAATGGAATTATTACAACCAATCCCTTAGAGATACAAACAATTATCAGGGAATACTATGAAAAATTATATGCCAACAAATTGGACAACCTGGAAGAAATGGACACATTCCTGAACACCCACACTCTTCCAAAACTCAATCAGGAGGAAATAGAAAGCTTGAACAGACCCATAACCAGCGAAGAAATTGAATCGGTTATCAAAAATCTCCCAACAAATAAGAGTCCAGGACCAGATGGCTTCCCAGGGGAGTTCTACCAGACGTTTAAAGCAGAGATAATACCTATCCTTCTCAAGCTATTCCAAGAAATAGAAAGGGAAGGAAAACTTCCAGACTCATTCTATGAAGCCAGTATTACTTTGATTCCTAAACCAGACAGAGACCCAGTAAAAAAAGAGAACTACAGGCCAATATCCCTGATGAATATGGATGCAAAAATTCTCAATAAGATACTAGCGAATCGAATTCAACAGCATATAAAAAGAATTATTCACCATGATCAAGTGGGATTCATTCCTGGGATGCAGGGCTGGTTCAACATTCGCAAATCAATCAACGTGATCCATCACATTAACAAAAAAAAAGAGAAGAACCATATGATCCTGTCAATCGATGCAGAAAAGGCCTTTGACAAAATCCAGCACCCTTTCTTAATAAAAACCCTTGAGAAAGTCGGGATAGAAGGAACATACTTAAAGATCATAAAAGCCATTTATGAAAAGCCCACAGCTAACATCATCCTCAACGGGGAAAAACTGAGAGCTTTTTCCCTGAGATCAGGAACACGACAGGGATGCCCACTCTCACCGCTGTTGTTTAACATAGTGCTGGAAGTTCTAGCATCAGCAATCAGACAACAAAAGGAAATCAAAGGCATCCAAATTGGCAAAGATGAAGTCAAGCTTTCGCTTTTTGCAGATGACATGATATTATACATGGAAAATCCGATAGACTCCACCAAAAGTCTGCTAGAACTGATACATGAATTCAGCAAAGTTGCAGGATACAAAATCAATGTACAGAAATCAGTTGCATTCTTATACACTAACAACGAAGCAACAGAAAGACAAATAAAGAAACTGATCCCATTCACAATTGCACCAAGAAGCATAAAATACCTAGGAATAAATCTAACCAAAGATGTAAAGGATCTGTATGCTGAAAACTATAGAAAGCTTATGAAGGTAATTGAAGAAGATTTAAAGAAATGGAAAGACATTCCCTGCTCATGGATTGGAAAAATAAATATTGTCAAAATGTCAATACTACCCAAAGCTATCTACACATTCAATGCAATCCCAATCAAAATTGCACCAGCATTCTTCTCGAAACTAGAACAAGCAATCCTAAAATTCATATGGAACCACAAAAGGCCCCGAATAGCCAAAGGAATTTTGAAGAAGAAGACCAAAGCAGGAGGCATCACAATCCCAGACTTTAGCCTCTACTACAAAGCTGTCATCATCAAGACAGCATGGTATTGGCACAAAAACAGACACACAGACCAATGGAATAGAATAGAAACCCCAGAACTAGACCCACAAACGTATGGCCAACTCATCTTTGACAAAGCAGGAAAGAACATCCAATGGAAAAAAGACAGCCTCTTTAACAAATGGTGCTGGGAGAACTGGACAGCAACATGCAGAAGGTTGAAACTAGACCACTTTCTCACACCATTTACAAAAATAAACTCAAAATGGATAAAGGACCTAAATGTGAGACAGGAAACCATCAAAACCTTAGAGGAGAAAGCAGGAAAAGACCTCTCTGACCTCAGCCGTAGCAATCTCTTCCTCGACACATCCCCAAAGGCAAGGGAATTAAAAGCAAAAGTGAATTACTGGGACCTTATGAAGATAAAAAGCTTCTGCACAGCAAAGGAAACAACCAACAAAACTAAAAGGCAACCAACGGAATGGGAAAAGATATTTGCAAAGGACATATCGGACAAAGGGCTAGTATCTAAAATCTATAAAGAGCTCACCAAACTCCACACCCGAAAAACAAATAACCCAGTGAAGAAATGGGCAGAAAACATGAATAGGCACTTCTCTAAAGAAGACATCCAGATGGCCAACAGGCACATGAAAAGATGTTCAGCGTCGCTCCTTATCAGGGAAATACAAATTAAAACCACACTCAGGTATCACCTCACGCCAGTCAGAGTGGCCAAAATGAACAAATCAGGAGACTATAGATGCTGGAGAGGATGTGGAGAAACGGGAACCCTCTTGCACTGTTGGTGGGAATGCAAATTGGTGCAGCCGCTCTGGAAAGCAGTGTGGAGGTTCCTCAGAAAATTAAAAATAGACCTACCCTATGACCCAGCAATAGCACTGCTAGGAATTTACCCAAGGGATACAGGAGTACTGATGCATAGGGGCACTTGTACCCCAATGTTCATAGCAGCACTGTCAACAATAGCCAAATTATGGAAAGAGCCTAAATGTCCATCAACTGATGAATGGATAAAGAAATTGTGGTTTATATACACAATGGAATACTACGTGGCAATGAGAAAAAATGAAATATGGCCTTTTGTAGCAACGTGGATGGAACTGGAGAGTGTGATGCTAAGTGAAATAAGCCATACAGAGAAAGACAGATACCATATGGTTTCACTCTTATGTGGATCCTGAGAAACTTAACAGGAACCCATGGGGGAGGGGAAGGAAAAAAAAAAAAAAAAAAAAAGGACGTTAGAGTGGGAGAGAGCCAAAACATAAGAGACTGTTAAAAACTGAGAACAAACTGAGGGTTGATGGGGGGTGGGAGGGAGGGGAGGGTGGGTGATGGGTATTGAGGAGGGCACCTTTTGGGATGAGCACTGGGTGTTGAATGGAAACCAATTTGTCAATAAATTTCATATATAAAAAAATAAATAAATAAATAAATAAAATTCATAAAGCAAAAAAAAAAAAAATAAATAAAAAACCAGCTCTTAAAAAAAAAAAAAAGACTACTCTTCCAAAGGTTTTCCTTAGAAAGTGGGGAAAATACGTGACCCAGTAACTTAAAAAGAAGAAATTCCAGATCATTGCATTCTGAAGAAAGCTGAAAAGAGGAAGATTACTTTTGCAGAATCCTTGTTCAAGTGATATACAATGGAATCTAAGTATAGCGTAAGTACTTGCCTTAGTTAGAACATGGATAGTTCATCCATGATAACAGTGGAAAAACAGAACACATAGGTATAGATGCAAGGAATTATTATGAACATTACATGAATGTGAATTGATAATATAGGTACGGGTGCCTAACATACTGTAAATATTCAACACAGTACTTATTTTTTTTTTAATTTGGTCTTTTATTTTTTTATCTGAGAGAGAGAGAGAGAGCACACATGTGCTAGTGGGGGAGAAGAGGAGAGACAGACAGAGGGAGGGAGGGAGAGTCTTAAGCAGGTCCTGCCCCTGGGATCATGACCTGAGCCAAAATCAAGAGTCAGATGCTCCACTGACTAAACCACCCAGGTGTCCTCAACATGTTACTCATTATTAACTATATTGATACTACTCTACCAGGCTACCATACGACTAATAGCAGTAGTGTTGATAGTGGACAAGTGCTGAAGGATGTGAGCAAGAAAGTGAACAGGACCAGAAAAAAAAAAAAAAAGTGACTCATTCTTAGTGACTTTCATTTGGTTTTATGAAATTATAATTAATTTGTGTGGCAGAAAATTTTACACGTTTAGGCTTATATCTAGTGAAATATGCACTACCAAACAACAACAACAAAAATGCTCTTAAAATATATAAGAATTCCAACCCCTTGTTTTGAAGAACCTCCATATCATTTCCCACAGTGGCTGCACCATTTGCAGTCCCACCAACAGTGCACCGGGATTCCTTATCCTCCACATGCTGGTCAACACTTGTTTCTTGTGTTTTTTGATTTTAGCCAGTCTTAAAGTATGAGCTGATAACTCACTGTGGTTTTGATCTGCATTTCCCTGATGATGAGCAATGTTGAGCATCTTTTCCTGTGCCTGTTGGCTACCTGTGTGTCTTCTTTGGAGAAATGTCTGTTCATGTCTTCTACCCACTTTTTAACTGGATTATGTGGTTTTAAGGTGTTTAGCTGTGTAAGTTCTTTTGGATACTAACTCCTTATTGGATACGTTATTTACAAATACATTCTCCCATTCCACAGTTTGCTTTTCAGTTTTGTTTCCTTTGCTGTGTAAAGCTTTTCATTTGATGTAGTCCCAATTTTTGCTTTTGTTTCTCTTGCCTTAAGAGACCTATCTTAAAAAATGTTGTTATAGCCAATGTAAGAAAAATTACTGCCTGTGCTCTCATCTAGGATTTTTATGGTTTCAGGTCACACATTTAGGTCTTTAATCCATGTTGAGTTTATTTCTGTGTATGGTGTTAGAAAGTGGGCCAGTTTCATTCTTTCACATGTAGCAGAGCAGTTTTCCCAGCACCATTTGTTGAAGATACGGTCTTCATAAAGCATATTCTAGCCTGCTTTATCAAAGATTAATTGACCATATGATCGTGGATTTATTTCTGGTCTCTCTATTCTACTTTATCGATCTATGAGTGTATCTCTGTGCCAATACCATACTGTTTTGATTATGACACCTTTATAGTATACCTTGGAATCTGGGATTGTGAAACCTGCAGTTTTCTTCTTTCTCAAGACTGCTTTGGCTATTTGGTGTCCTCTATGGTTCCATACAAATTTTAGGATCATTTCTTCTAGTTCTGTGAAAATGCTATTCGTATTCTGATAGGGATGGCATTAAATCTGTAGATTGCTTTGGATAGTATGGACATTTTAATAATATTTGTCCTTCTAGTCCACGAGCATGGAATACATTTCTCTTTGTGTGGTGTTTAATTTCTTTCATCAGTGTTTTATAGTTTTCAGTGTACACGTTTTTCACCTCCTTGGTTAGGTTTATTCCTAGGCATTTTATTATTTTTGGTGCACTACTTCATTATTAGTGTACAGAAATGCAGTGATTTTCTGTATACTGATTTTGCATCCTATGACTTACTGAATTCATTCATCAGTTCTAGTAGCTTTTTGGTGAAGTTTTTGAGGTTTTCTATATAGAGTATCATGTCATCTGCAAATAGTGAAAGATTTACTTCTTCCTTACTAATTTGGGTGCCCTTTATTCCTTTTTCTCGTCTCACTGCTGTGGCTAGTACCTCCAGTAGTATGTTGGATACAAGTGGTGAGAGTGGGCATCCTTATCTTATTCCTGATCTTAGGAGAAAAGCTCTCAGTTTTTCACCATTGAATATGATGTTAGCTGTGGGTTTTTCATAAATGGCCTTCATTATGTGGAGGTATGTTCCCTCTAAATCTTTCTTGAGGGTTTTTTTTTATCATGAATGGATGTTTTACTTTGTCAAATTCCTTTTCTACATCTATTGAAATGGTTATTTTTGTTTTTATTCCTTCTCTTACTCATGTGATGTATCACATGGATTGAGTTGCAAATTGTGAATCACCCTTGTATCCTGGGAATAAATCCCACTTGATTTTGGTGAATGATTTTCTCAATGTATTGTTGGATTAGTTTTACTAACATTTTGCTGAGGATTTTTGCATTTATATTCATCAGAGATACTGGCCTTTAGTTCCTTTTTATTGTGGTGTTTGTATCTAGTTTTGGTGTAAGGGAATGCTGGCCTCACAGAATAGAATGAATTTGGTAGTTTTCCTTCCCTTTTTTTTTTTATTTTGTTGTTGTTGTTGTTTGTTGTTGTTGTTGTGTTTTTTTTTTTTTTTTTTTGAAATCGTTTGAGAAGGATAGGTATTTACTTCTTCTTTAAATGTTTGGTAGAATTCACCTGTGAAGTCCTTTGGTCCCTGGACTTTTGTTTGTTAGGAGTTGTTTGATTAATGATTCAATTTCATTACTGGAAATCAGCCTGTTCAAATTTTCTATTTCTTCCTGATTTAGTTTTGGGAGGTTATAGGTTTCTAGGAATTTATCCATTTCTTCTAGGTTGTCCAATGTATTGGCATATAATAATAGAATTATCATATGATCTGGTAATCCCACTACTGTGTATTTCACCAAAGATTATGAAAACAGTAATTCAAAAAGGAGTGCATATTGGCACAGTCCTTTAAAGAATAACTTATCAGTGCCACTAGACACTAAAATATAACAATCCCCCCATTACCCAGAAGTTATACTGTTTAATATATTTCCTGTGTGTATGGAAGAAGGCATATACAATGACATCCTTTGTGACATATACTTGTGACATATGCACCCCTATGTTTTTTGCAGCATTATTTACAATCTTCAAATTACGCAAGCAACACAAGTATCCACTGATATGTGAATGGATAAAAAAGATAAACACACACACACACACACACACACACACACACAATGGGATATTACTCAGCTTTAAGAAAGAATGAAATCCTATGATTTGCAACAACAGAGATGGATCTAGAAAGTAAAATGCTAAGTGAAATAAGTCAGCCAGTGAAAGATATACATCATGTGATTTAATCCCCATGTGGAACTTAAGAAATAATACAAACGAACAAAGTGACAAAAAAACAGACTCTTAAGTACAGAGAACAAACTGGTAGCTACCATAGTGTGTGGGGGATGGGTGAAATGGGTAAAGGGGATTGAGTACACTTTTGGTGATGAATACTGAGTATGTATAGACCTGTTGAATCACTATACTGTACACCTGAAACTATTATAACATTGTATGTTAATTACATTATAATTACTATTTGTAAAAATGTGCAACCAAAAAGAAAAATAAAATGAAACACAGAAGCCATAAAGAAAAAAAAAAATCATAGTTTTGACTACGCCAAAATTTAAAACTTTAAAAATTAGGAAACAATGTTACAGACTGGTAAAATATATTGTCAACCTATATAACAGAGAAGACACTGTAACCAGAATAGATGAGCTACAGATGAGAAGAATATAGTTTTCAATTTTTATAACCGGAAAAGAATCATTTCCTATTCCCTACAACAGATACAGAACTCATATAAATCAATTTTAAAACCATAAAAAATTAGAAAAAAAACACCTTAACGTTTGATACTATTGTATGTTGAGTCTGCGGCATATTTGATACTGCAGGACTGTAAATTGGCACAGCTCTTTTAGAGAATGATTTGTCAGCACCGCTAGAAGTTAAAATACAACTACCAGCAGTTGTATTGTTTACTATCTTTACTAAAGAAATAGCTATCTGTGTATGGAAGAAGGCATATACAATGACATTCTTTGTGATACTGTCTGAGACACTGAAAATTTAAAACAACGTAAATCCTGGTCAACAAAAGAAAAAAAAAAAGAATTTCAACTCATAAGTAAATACTGTCAGCGTGTGCATGCGCGTGCGCACACACATGCACAAAGATTCTTTTTTTAACATTTTTATTTATTTTTGAGACAGAGAGAGACAGAGCATGAATGGGGGAGGGGCAGAGAGAGAAGGAGACACAGAATCGGAAGCAGGCTCCAGGCTCTGAGCCATCAGCCCAGAGCCCCGACGCGGGGCTCGAACCCACAGACCGCGAGATCATGACCTGAGCTGAAGTCGGACGCTTAACCGACTGAGCCACCCAGGCGCCCCCCCCACACACACAAAGATTCTTAAAACCATTTCTGATTGAAAAAAAAGTCTTGAGAACAATTTAACATTGTGAATAAGATCAAATGGGCTGTCTATTGCCTAAGAAGATTTCGTAAGGTAGCAAATATTTTAAAGAATGACGTTATTTGCTTTTTGATCTACAAGCAGTATAAAGATGTAATTCATGTTTTGACTTGTTTATCTGACATTTACTCATTATTTGAGACTCAGAGTGAGTGCTAAATAATTGGGTTGAGTCATATGAAAATGGTGATATTCAAACATTCTGACCATCAGAAATGACACCTTCTTGTGGCTCAATCTAATAATATAGCATAAAGAGAATAATTCTACTTTTAATGGGGACTATTTTCTTAGTTTATGTTTCCAGGCAGAGTTCCATTTAAAAAGAGAGATCATTAAAGATCATTTGTTGAAACACAGGATGTGTGCATGCCCTGTTTTCTCAAAAATAAGTGTGCTTGTGAAAAGCAATATATAATATTTAATATTGTAAAGTACAAATTAAAATTTTCTTTAGGTCAGTTCTCCCATTTCTAAGAAGATTCCAAGTTTTAGTCTCTTGGGAAAATACCTCTTTTTAAATTTCAGGTAGATTTATCTAGTAATTACTAATTAATCTCAGACATTGTTTAATATTCAAGCAGTTTGTGAAAGTAAATACTAGTATACTCCAAATTTTAAAGACAAAATATGCTCAGAAAATTTATGTTACTTGTGAAATGTTATGTTGATGATTGTGTGGCAAAACATCCACTATTAGTCAGTCTGCCTTGATTCTAACGTTTGTGTAATATTCCAGACTGGAAAACTATATCCTTGATGGGTCAGATGTCTTAAGCACTTTTTCCTTTGACTCTTAAGTTACCAGTTGGGGAAATGAATATATTCAGGGGAGGGCTGGAATTGGTAAAATAAGGTAGAGTTAGGGCAGATATTGCTTGAGTCATTATTAATAATTTGCATGATTGTCCTCTGATTTTAGCACTGGGTTTTAGTTTGGGGATTAGGGATACTATAGCTTCTTCTCAGATTATGAATAGAAAACATTATTATCTGAAACATAAATTGAGAGATTCCCCATTTATTTTTGCTGATAATTCTATCAGATATTGTGTTAAATACCTCTTCAAACTCTACCTTTTGAAAACAAAAACAGAGGAAGTGGAGCTAAATTAGCTCCATCAGAGCCGATTTGACAATAAATTTCATATATTAAAAAAAAAAGAGGTGAAATTTGAGAAAGAATTTGATTTTACAGTCACAGCTATCCATGAATGATCCAGTTTAAAAGGGAAGATTTGGAGGGAATACAGACAAACTCAGTAACAGAACTAATAGATCAAAGCAGAGCAAAGATGGGAGTTGAGTTTGTATTATGAAGGCAGAAGTTTAGAGAAAAGAGAGTAGACTGGTATCAGTCTCTGTAAAAGAATAAGGTAAACATCCATCCCGAGAGTACAGAACCATTCTTTTTAGAGATAAATGTAATAGAATTTCTAGAACCTTGAAAACACTGTAAAAACACTATTTCAAACTCAGATGAGTAAATATGTCTCTGTGTAATTTAGAACAAATTTTAGGGGCGCCTGGGTGGCTCAATCAGTTGAGCGTCCGACTTCAGCTCAGGTCATGATCTCGCGGTGTGTGAGTTCGAGTCCCGTATCGGGCTCTGTGCTGACAGCTTAGAGCCTGAAGCCTGCTTCGGATTCTGTGTCTCCCTCTCTCTCTGCCCCTCCCCCACTTGTGCTCTGTCTCTCTCTTTGTCAAAAATAAATAAACATTAAAAAAAATTTTAAACAAATTTTATATCACATACTTGGCACCTCTGTATGTTCACGTGTTGCAATAACTCTAATTTTAGACTGTGAATTTTAATATTAGATTGAGTTTCAATCATATTTTTATATTAAATACTTTGTACAATACAATTCTACTTGTCTATGCAGTTTAGCATGTTTCCAAAATATAAACATAGAAGCATTTCTAGTTTTAGCATATTATTATTATGATTATAATGACTTGAAAAAAAATTCCTTGACTTTGACTTTGATAACACATGTTCAGTTAATACTAATCAAAGAAAATACTGAAAAATCAAGAAAGATTTATGAAATCAATAATACACAATTACGTAATTGCAGCAAGTTTTATTAGTAATGTATTTCTCTGAGAAGTTACTATATATTAGGTTATTAAGTGAGAATTTACTATATATTAGATTGCAAGTTAATATCCCTTATATACAAGAAAGCTGAAAACAGAAAGCTAAAGTAATCTTCCAGGGGTGCCTGGGTGGCTCAGTCAGTTAAACATCTTTGCTTTGGCTCAGGTCATGATCTCAGGGTTAGTGAGTTTGGGCTCTGCACTGATAGTGATAGCCTGCCTGGGATTCTCTTTCTCTCCCTCTCTCTCTGCCCTTCCCTGCTCACACGAGCTCATGTGTGCTCTCTCTCTCTCAAAATGAATAAACTTAAAAAATAATATTAAAAAAATAAATTAATCTGCCACAACTCAAACTGGCTCTACTAATTGTGTCAGGATATGAAGTTTGTATTCTTTCCAATGTAACTACCACGTCCTCTGAATCTCTTAATATTCAAGACACAAATCACTGCCAGGAAGCTAACATCGGAAGAGATGAGCAGAATTCCTGCTGAACTCCAGAAAATGGGTACAGAATCAACTAAGGATCATAGATATATATGAACTTAAATGTCACATTCCTGAAATAGTGATAATTACCGATGTTGATGACATTTGTTGCTATATGGCTAAACTCTGGATTCAAGCTCATGTTTATTATACATGTAGTATTTTACTATTTAACTCAACCTTTTTCTGAAATTAACATGTACCTAATAAAATCACACACATATAAGTATATAATTGCATATTTATCTACATTGTTTATATTTATATAAATATGCCTTAGTATTATAGATGTGTAAGTATATACATAATCAATATAGGAATTGTAGTGTGATCTTTAGGCAAAGCAAATGTAATGCCAGCTTTAAGAGAATATTATTTAAATATAAAAAAATATGTTTATTAAGATTGTTTTTCCTTTCTTTCCTTCCTTCCTTTCTAACTGAAGTGTAGTTAACATACAATATTACATTAATTTCCTGTGTATAATATAGTGAAGGTCTTCTGACTTTTAAAGGTAAGAAAACCAAATCCAGAATCTGTATTTTAATGACATTTCCTAAGGGATTCTTGTTCTCTGTTGCTGTAATTTTATCAGTGCTTCTGCCTGCTAATCATTGTGATCTGTTCATATAACTAGGATTTGCATGTATTTTCTCATTCTTTTCATCATTTTAAGTGCTGTCTTTTGAACTCGGTCTCTGGATGCCCGTATTTTTTCTCAGGGGTCTCAGGATATCAACGATGAAATTTTTTTCCCTTTCCACTCTCATTTTTGCCTGCAAACATATTAGTTGCATTTATACCTTAAGAATCTTCCAGTGAGCCTGCTTCTTCCCTGAAGATCATATTCTTGGCTATATTCCTTAAATCATATTTCTTAGAATATTATGTCATTTCTGGCTTCCTCTTCCTCAGGCTAATTCATTAATCACTGAGAGTTATGTCTACCTCTTCCAACATTCCACACAACCAGGTCCTCTAAGGCTCCTAATGACTTCTTAATCATAAAGCCATTTCCTTTACCACTCTCTTGCTTAATCTCTTGTTTGATGAAGTAAAAAGAGCACAGGTATTTCAATCCAAATTTTGTCCCTGTATTATTTTCCATGTCTTTTTTTGCCCATGTACACAGAATTTAGGTAATTTGTAAGGTTGTTATTTGACCAAAAATAACTTATGAGAAAAACCCAAAATACTCAACACAATTTGATGTTCAGTATTTACAGACTGCATTTGTCTTACCAATCTATGTTTTATTCAATTATAAATTACATGAGAATAAACTAATTTAACCTGTGTATTTTAATATATTCAGAGTAACATATATAGTAGTAATCAATACATGTGATTTTATGTATGAACTTACTTTCTTTTAATCTCGGTGAAACTAAACAACCTCTAAAAAATACTAGGAGTTCTCTTTCTCAACTTTCTGTAGGATATTCATCTTGAAAGAGTCAGCTAGTCCCATGATTTCAGAAATCTCCTGTATGGTCCCTAAATCTGCATTCCTGGCCTTGAAATCTTGAGTTCAAGTCCTACATGTTTGGTTCATTGATAGTCTACGTGTGCTGCAAACTGAAAATAAGCACTTTTGTTGATGTTTCAAGATACTTTGGAAAAGGGGCATGATATAAAAATTATCAGCAATATTATCCTCCTGTTCACTGATATTATATCATCACTCATTTAAACGGTGCTTCCATTCTCTCAGGCACTATTTGCTTGGAAATACATAGCCTGTGACTAAGTTCAGATAATTAAATTGCAAATTGATCTCTTAAAATATATGCTTCTGTAATTCTTTTCTTGGCCAACATTCTACCTTGTTTTCTTTTACCTCAGAATTTTGAAAAAGAATAGTGATTACCCATTTTCTTTTGTTGTTGTTGTAATGTATTTCTTCTGTTTATCTTTTTCTTCTCTTTTATTGTGGTAAGAACATTTAACATGATCTATCCTCTTAACAAATTTTTAAGTGTGTAACACATCACTGTTGACAGTAGGTTACAGTGCTCTATAGCAGATCCCTGGAACTTATTCATGTTGCTTAACTGAAACTTCATGCACACTGCACTCTTTGATTCAATGACTTTGACTATTTTAGATACCTCATATACGTGGAATCATGTAGTATTTGTCTTTCAATAACTGGCTTATTTCACTTAGCATAATGTCAACCTCTCAAAGTTAACCTCTGTTTCCACATAATGCAGAATTTTCTTCTCTTTTTCAGGTTGACTGGTATTCTATTATACGTGTATACTACATTTTCTTTATCCATTTGTTTCCAGACATGTTGTTTCCACATTTTGACTATTGTGACTAATGTTGCAATGGATATAGGATTGCTAATATCACGTTGAGATCCTGATTTCAATTAGTTTGAATAAATACCCAGAAGCAGGTTTACTGGATTATATAGTAGCTTTATTTTTAAGTTTTTTTGAGGAAACTATGTACAGTTTCTGTAGAAATGGCAACATTTTGCATTCCCACCAAAAGTGAGCAAGGGTTCTAATTTCTCCACATTCTCACCAACACTTGCCTTTTTTTAAAAAAATTGAAGTATAGTTGACACGCAATGTTATATTAGCTTCAGGTGTACAACACAGTGATTCAGTAACCATATGTTATGCTATACTCATGGATGTTCCTCAGAAAATTAAAAATAGAAACAACATATGATCCAGTAATTCCATTTTTGGGTATTTACCCAAAGAAAATGAAAACACAAAGTCAAAAAGATATATGTATCCTTTGTTTACTGTATTTTTTAAATAATAGGCATGCTTAAAGTATGAGGTGATACCTTATTTTCTTGTTTGTTTCAAATTTTTATTTAAAATCTTATTAACATCTTGTGCAGTCTTGGTTTCAGGTGTAGAATTTAGTGATTCACCGCTTACATATAACACCCAGTACTCATAACAAGTGCTCTCCTTAATATCCATCACCCATTTAACCCATCCTCCATTTCACCTCCCCTGCAACAACCCTCAGTTTGTTCTCTATGGTTAAAAGTGTCTTATGGTTTGCTTCCCTCTATCATTTTTTTTTCCCATTCTCCTGTGTTGATGTGTTTTGTTTCTTAAATTCCACATATGAGTGAAATCATATGGTATATGTCTTTCTCTGACTGACTTATTTCACTTAGCATAATACACTCTCCCTCCATCAATGAGATGCCATATGCTATATGCATGCCATATGCCATTGCATATGGCAAGATTTCATTCTTTTGATGGCTAACTAATATTCCATTGTGTATATATACCACATCTTCTTTAACTATTCATCAGTCGATGGACACTTGGGCTCTTTCCATAATTTGGCTATTATTGATAATGCTGCTATAAACCTAGGGGTGCATGTGCCCCTTTGAATCTGTATTTTTGTATCCTTTGGATAAATACCTAGTAGGGGAAATGCCAGTCATAGGGTAGTTCTATTTTTAACTTTTTGAGGAAACTCCATACTGCTTTCCAGAGTGGCTGCACCAGTTTGCATTCCTACCAACAGTGTAAGAAGGATCCCCTTTCTCTGCATCCTCCACATCATCTGTTGTTTCCTGTGTTAATTTTAAATATTCTGAGTGGTGTGAGGTGGCACCTCATCATGGTTTTGATTTGTGTTTCCCTGATGAGGAGTGATGTTGAGCATCTTTTCATGTGTCTGTTCGCCACCTGAATGTCTTCTTTGGAAAAATATCTATTCACGTCTTCTGCCCATTTCTTCGCTGGATTATTCGTTTTTTGATTGTTGGTGTGATAAGTTCTTTATAGATTCTGGATACTAACCCTCTATCAAATATGTCACTTGCAAATATCTTCTCCTGTTCCATAGGTTACCTTTTAGTTTTGTTGATTGTTTCCTTCACCATGCAGAAGCTTTTTATCTTGAGGGGGTCCCAATAGTTCATTTTGTTTTTTTTGTTTCCCTTGCTTCCAGAGACATGTGATGAACACGGATGCAAAAAAATCTCAACAAGATACCAGCAAATCAAATCCAACAGTGCATTGAAAGAATTATTCCCCACAGTCAAGTGGGATTTATTCTTGGGCTGTAACGGGGATTCAGTATTTGCAAATCAATCAACGCGATACACCACATTAATAAAAGAAAGGATAAGGACCATATGATTCTTTCTATAGATGCAGGAATACAGAATCCATTCTTGATAAAAACCCTCAACAAAGCAGGAATAGAGGTAACATACTTCAACATCATAAAACCATATACAAAAGACCCACAGCTAATATCATCCTCAAGGGGGAAAAACCGAGAGCTTTTCCCCTACAGTCAGGAGCAAGACAGGGATGTCTGTTCTCACCATTGTTATTTTAACATAGTACTGGAAGTCCTAGCCTCAGCAACCAGACAACATAAACAAATAAAAGGCATCCAAATCAGCAAGAAAGAACTCACTTGCACTATTCACAGATGACATGATACTCTACGTATAAAACCTGAAAGACTACACCAAAAAGTTGCTAATCCTGATACACAAATTCCGCAAAGTTGCAAGATATAAAATCAACACACAGAAATCTGTTGGATTTCTATTCACCAATAATGAAGCAGCAGAAAAAGGAAACCAAAGAATCAATCCCATTTAGAACTGCACCAAAAACATACAATACCTAGGAATCAACCTAACCAAAGAGATAAAAGATCTGTACACTGAAAACTCTACACAACTTGTGGAGGTAACTGAAGAGGACTCAAAGAAATGAAAAGACATTCCATGTTCATGGACTGGAAGAACAAATACTGTTAAAATGTCTATACTACCCAAAGCAATCTATACATTTAACACAATCCCTATCAAAACACCACCAGCATTTTTCAAAGAGCTAGAACAAACAATCCTAAAATTTGTATGGAACCACAAAGGACCACAAATAGCCAAAGCAATCCCTAAAAAGAAAAGGAAAGCTGGAGGCATCATAATTCCAGACTTCAAGCTACATTTAAAGCTGTAATCATCAAGAAAGTATGGTACTGGCACAAAAGCAGACACATAGATAAAGGGAGCAGGATAGAAAACACAGAAATGGACCCACAACTATATGGTCAACTAATATTCAACAAAGCAAGAAAGAGTATCCAAAGGAAAAAAGACAGTCTCTTCAACAAATCGTGTTGGGAATACTGGACAGCCACATGCAGAAGAATGGACTTGGACCACTTTCTTACACCATAAATAAAAATAAATTCAAAATGGATGCAATACCTAAATGTAATACAGGAAACCATCAAAATCCTCGAGGAGAACACAGGCAGCAACCTCTTTGACCTCAGTCAGAACAACTTCTTACTGAACACATCTCCAGAGGTGATATTTTATTAATGGTACCCCAAAAAACAAATCTACAGGTAAATATTCTTGATGAATTCAGATGCAAAAATTATCAATGAAATACAAATAAACTGAATCCAATAGCACATTAAAGGATTATACACCATAGCCAAGTGGATTTTATCCCTGTGATACAGATAGTTCAACATAAAAATTAATTATGACATGTCACGTTAACAGAATAAAGAACAAAAATTATACGAGCATTTAAATGCAGCAATTTAACTTGACCAAATTTAATATACTTTCAAGATGAAAATTCTCAGCAAACTAGGAATAGAAGGAAAGAAACTAACATAATAAAGCAATGTATGAAAAGCCCGTAGCTAACATCATACTCATGGTGAAAAACTGAAAGCTCTTCCACTAATATCAGAAATAAGATAAGGATGCCCACTCCCACCACTTTTATTCCACATACCATTTATTGAAAGTCCTAGCCAGAAAATTAGGCAAGAAAAATAAATAACAGGTATCTAAACTGGAAAAGAAGTAAAGTCATCTGTGTGCATATGGCATGATCTTTTATATAGAAAACCTAACTCCAAAGATTCCACAAATAAAACTGTTAGAACTTATTTAAAATTTCGGTAAAAGTTGCAGAATAGAGAATTAACACATAAATATACCTGTATACTAACAACAATCTATCAGAAATTTAAAAAATAACCATGTATAACAGCACCAAAAAGATTAAAATAAACTTAACTAAATAGATGAAAGACTTGTACACTGAAAACTATAAAACGTTGCTAAAAGAAATTAAACACTGACAAAACGTCATCCATGTTCATGGATTAGAAGACTTAATATTGTTGGGGGTGCCTGGGTGGCTCAGTCAGTTAAGTGTCTGACTCTTGATTTGGGCTCAGGTCATGATCTCATGTTTCATGGGTTCGAGCCTCGCATCTGGCTTTAAGCTGACAGCTTGGGATCTTTCCCGCCCTCTCTCTCTCTGCCCCTCACCTGCTTGTACTCTCTCTGTCTCTACCTCTCTCTCCCTCAAAATAAATAAACATTAAAAAAAGACTTAACGCTGTTAAAATGTCCATACTACCCAAAGTGATCCACAGATTCAATGTAATCTCTATGAAAAAGAACCAATTCTAAAATGTGTAAGGAACTACAGAAGAAAACAAATAGTCAAATCAATCCAGAGAAAGAACAAAACAGGAGATTTCACACTTTCTGATTTCATAATATACTACAAACTACAGTACTTAAAAACAGTTATAATGGGTGGCTCAGTCGGTTAAGTGCCTGATTCTTGATATAAGGCTCAGATCATCACCTCACAGTTTGTGATATTGAGCCCTGCAGCGGACTCCACACTCAGCATGGAGCCTGCTTGGAATTCTCTCTCCCCCCTCTTTCTGTCCCTCCCCTCATCATGCTCTCCCCCCTCACAAAATAAATAAATATTAAAAAAAAATAAGCAGTGGTGGCACTGGCAGAAAGACAGACATATAGACAGGTAGAAGAAAAGAGAGACTAGAAATAAATCCACTCATATATGGTCAACTGACAAGGGCGCCAAGAATACACAACAGGAAAAGGACAGTCTCTTCAAAAAACGGTGCCAGAAAAATTGGACATCCACATGCCAAAAAAATGTTATCAGACCCTTATCTTAGGGCATACACAGAAATCAACTCAAAATGGATTAAAGACTTAAATCTAACACTTGAAACTGTAAAACTCTTAAAAGAAAACAGGAAAAGGTTTGTCCTAATAGTCTTTTCATGATTTTATGGATATGGCAACAAGAGCACAGGCAACAATAACAGCAAAAATAAACAAGTGGGACTACATCAAACTAAAAAGTTTCTGCACAGCCAACAATCAACAGAATAAAAAGACAACCTATAGACTGAGAACACATCCTTTTGAGCTCTACATCTGACAAAGGGTTCATCCCCAAAACATATAAGAAACTCTTACAACTCAAAGGCAATAAAATGAACAACCCAATTTAAAAATGAATTAAGGACCTGAATAGGTATTTGTTCAAAACAGACGTATTAATAAATGGCCAACAGGAACATGAAAAAACGCTCACTCTCACTAATAACCAGGGGGATCAAAACTATAGTGATTTCCCATTTTTCTACTAAATACAATGAAGAATGTCCATGATCTGACCCTGGCCCGTGCTCACACCATTCCAGTTCTTTATCTCACCGGCAGCATCCCTCAGCCACATTAGACTTATCAGTATTACCAATATAGCCTTGGTAATTTTCCACTGATGTCCATTTCCTTCACTGCTGGAATGCTTCCCTCTTATTCATATCTTTCTTTGAAAGCTACTCATTCTACAAGGACTGGGCTGTGTTCTAATGCCCCAATTGCACTAAACCTTTTTAGAATATCAGCCTGAAGGAAATGTGGGCATACTTGGCCTTCTATAACACACAAATTCTTTTTTTGGTGAGGGAGTAGTGGTGAGAGAGCATTTATCACTATATTAGTCTGAACATTATATATATTTTATTTCCACTGCTCACTTTTTAATACTTGGAATCACGAACTCAGTCATAGATATGTTTGTATTTCTGAAACTTGTGAGGAATGATTCTTGTATTATCCTTTTATTGTATCTGTATAGATCTTTATGTGACATAAACTATTTCTGCATATATTATACTTTTTTGTTTGCTATAAAAAGCTTCACGAGACAAAAAGAGATAAAAACGGGATAAAATACTGTATGACAGGGCAATTGCAGTGAACTCATAACACATTTTATTCTCATTTAATCAATACCAAAACTGTGGCTTTGAAATATTTGGGGGCTTGCAAAGTATCGCAGCCATAAGTAGAGGCTCAAACAGCACTTCACAATTTTTTGAACCCTAAGATTTGGGAACAGCTTGCATTTGGGTAGTGCAAAACAAATGTGTCACATTTCATGAAGATATATCTCTATTTTATATTACAGTGAGAGCATAATTGCCTACCTTGTTCTGGGGGATACAGAGGCCTGGGGTGGAGATGAGCAGTCTTCCCAGTCTGAGTCAGCCTGGGTCACTGAATCACAGCATGTATGACACACTATCGAGAGTTTCTTGTGCCAAGATCAGACATGGTGTGGGCAAGAGTAAATTCTGTGTGCATGAGTTAAACCAGAGTTTCTGTTTGCTTGTTAATTACTGCATCATATTCTGTGCTATCCTAAAATAGTTTGCAATCCTACCATTCTAATTGTTTGACTGTAGGTTTTTCCAGGTTTTCTATGTAAATAAACATCCTTACTTTGCAAAATCTTTTTTTTTTCCAATTATGATGGCTTTAAATTTTGGGTTTGTTTACTTCAATTATTTATTTGATAAATGTTAAATATAAGAAATGCAGTGGACTACTTTACTTGCTCTTGATTTTGAAGGGAAATCTTTTAAAAAATTACTATTACATGATATACTTGTAAGTTTTTATCAGTTATCAGGTTAAGAAACTTACTTTTGTCACTCTATTTACGGTTCTTTTATATTTAATCATGAATGAGTATGAATAATCTAATGACTCTCTAAATCCATTGAAATAAACATGATTGATTTTCTTTAATCTGCTAATCTAGTATATTGCATCAATGGGTTTTAAATATTCATTCAAGTTTGAGTTATGGGGAAAGATTATATTTTTAAATCACTGCTAGATTCAATTTTATAATATTGCTCATTTTTTAAAATTTATATTTATGAGTATAGTAGTCTGTAATTTCCTTTTCTCCTAAGGTTTATGTATGAAATCTATAAAAGATTCATAAGGTTATTTAAAGAGATTTGTTATTATTCTTGTTTAATACTCTAACTTTTTGAAAGCTAGACTATTTTGCCTCTTGAATATTTGGTAGAATACATCATTAAAATGATTTGGGTATGATGACGCTTTTTGGTTAATGTTTAAGTATTGATTTCATTATTTGAAAAAAAAATAATTCTGAGTAGAGCTGACACATGGTGTTACATTAGTTTCAAGTGCACCATATAGTGATTCAAGTTCTTATACATTATGCTCTGCTCTCCACAAGTATAGCTACAATCTGTCAACATACTATGCTATTCCAGTATTGTTGACCATATTCTCTATGCTATGCCTTTTATTTGTGACTTATTCATTCCATAAATGGAAACCTGTATCCCCATTCCCTTTCATCCATTTTACCTATCCCTCCAAGCCTCTCCCCTGACAACTGTCAGTTTGTTCTCTGTTTTATACCTCTGATTTTGCTTTTTATTTATAGCCAAGATAGGAAAGCATCTTAAGTGTCCATCAATAGAGGAATGGGGAAGGAGATGTGATGTGTGTGTGTGTTGTGTGTGTGTGTGTGTGTGTACATACACAAAGTAGAATATTATACTGCCATAAAAAAGATAAAATCTTGGGGTGCCTGGATGGCATCTGACTCTTCATTCCATTCGGATCATAATCTCATGGTTCAGTGTGGGATTCTCTCCTTCTCTCTCTGCCCCTCCCTCACTTGCATTCTCCCTCTCTCCCTCTCAATATAAATAAATAAGCATTTTTTTAAAAAGGATAAAATCTTACGTGATGAATAAATTAAAAAAAAAAAAGGCCTAAAATCTTGCCATTTGCAACAACATGGATGAACCTAGAAAGTATTATGTTAAGTGAAATAAATAAGCCAGAGAGAGACAAACACCAAATGAGTTCACTCATATGTGGAATCTAAAACAATTTACTATTTCACTATTTAACAATGTGGAACCACTTATATTATCTAATTTTTGTTAATTATGGAAATTTATTTTTCTAAACAATTTTCATTTAAAACAATTTTTTCTTACTTGCTGGCATATATTTTAATATATTTTCTAATTAACTTTTAGTTTTTCTACATTTTTGTTTTGTGTCTTTTTAGTTCTTAATTAATATTTCTCCATCAGTGCTGTTGGAGGCTGGCCAATTTTGTTAGACTCTGAATTACAAGAATTTAAAATAGTTGATTTTCTGTATTTTTGGAAAATTCTTTTATGTTCTGCCTTTATTCTCTTATTCTTTTTTTAAAGTCTCAAGATAGAGATTTAAACTGGACTTTTCCAAATATTTAAGGACAAAACTGTCCTGTTAAGTATGCTTCCACATGCACATGTTTTTACACATGATATGTTTCTAACATTCCAACATAAATAAATTTTAATCCATTATGATTGTCCTCTTATCTGTGCTTGGCTTCAATATGCCATATTTTTTAAGTTATTTTTATAGTTTTTTTTATCAATTTCTAAATTGCATTACGGTTAGAGAGAGAGCTCTGTAATATCACATTTTTTAAAGTAAGTTTTTAAATGAGCTTTCTTTACTGATTATTATAAGGTTAATTTTTAAATGTGCCATGAATTCTAGAAAATAATGTGTGCTCTCCAGCTGTTGAATAAAATGTTCATATGTCCACACTAGATTAAGTTTCTTAATTGTGTTGTGCAAATCTTCAATTTTCTGACAGATTCTTTTGTTTCATTATCAGTCGATTCCCAGGAAATATGTTTCCTCAATATGATTTTTTCACTTTTTTATAGTAACTCTGTCAATTTTGTTCCATCTATTTTCAAGCTGATGACAGACACATTCTCCATTAGAATGGTTATATCTTCTTGTGGAATCAAATATTTTAGCATTATTTAATATCTTTTGCATTAATGTATAATATGCCTAATTTTTCTCACATCAATTTAGCTATACCTATCTTACTTGGTTTAATATTTCTAACTATATCTCCTATGTATGATTCAAGTTGCAATATTTATAAAAAGAATGCTGTGACTTTCTTGTTACAAAAAAACTCAATAAAAAATAATTTGTAGATAAAACCCCAAGCAAACGACCTATTTGTCTCTTAGAACATTACATGGATATCTGACAGATACAATATGTTATAGTTAAGTACTGTGTATTAAACAATATTCCCAAATTCTGTTATTTGAGCATAACACATCTATGTTGGCTAAGGGCAAATATTTCTCTGTTAAGCAACTTACAGTTGGGTTAGTTTTTAAACCCTAGAATTAGAAAAAATAAAATTTTGATTTTAATGTACAAAACTACCTTACTTCATATTATATTTGTGATAAATTCAGTATCTGCTGGCTTAGGGGACTCTTTAATGTTCCTGTTATCCCCTCGAATGGTGACTTCTTTCTGCACGTGTTTTGTGATTTATAATTTGAGTCCAAGCTTTATGAACACTTTTAAGGGATTTTTTAAGGTAAACTTTGCTTTTGTTTCTTCCAGGGAAGTAGAGGTACTATCTAAATGAGCTTTATTTATTTATTTATTTATTTATTTATTTATTTATTTTTCAATATATGAAATTTATTGTCAAATTGGTTTCCATACAACACCCAGTGCTCATCCCAAAAGGTGCCCTCCTCAATACCCATCACCCACCCTCCCTTCCCTCCCACCCCCCATCAACCCTCAGTTTGTTCTCAGTTAAATGAGCTCTATTTAAACCAAATTATCCACTTAGGTTTTTCTGGAATCGGGTGTAGTGTAAATTCCAGTCTTAGGCCTCTTTGTGAACAATCATGCAATTAAAAATTTTTTAGGGAGCTCTTTTTTGCCTTCTTTATTCAGAGTCAAAGCTGAGATAGACATTTGTCTCCATCTCTACCCCTGCAGGATGGGTAATTCTATTTCTACTGAACGGCACCTCAGGTTTGTCTGCTGTGTCCAAGCCCTGAGTCATGAAGGAATGTGTAGGTCCTAAGAGCTGGCCTTTGGTATTGCTAAATTACCTCTCTGATCTCTATTTTCTCTTAATTTCTCTTAAATTTCTCTTATTTTTTTTTATTTTCTGAGGATTTTTCTCACTTTCTTGTCAACCTCTGGATGTGTGTATAAATATACTGATATGCATGTTGCTATCTCTTATATTTGATCACAAAGAATAGATTTTCTAAAAAGTATTCTTCTTCTTGGACTGCATTTTCAGATGTATATATTTTAGTCATGGAACCTTTAAGGCAATTCTTCCTTGTTCTTATGCTACCGTATATCCCTTTCAGGTTATTATCTATTTTTCTGGAACAAGAAGTATGTAGTCACACAAGGCAATTACTTTCCCATTAGCCACTTGTTTGGTGCTAGTTTCTCCCCCTCAGATTTAATGCTAGGAGACAGAGTCTTATTCACAACAGTCAGTTCAGATTCACATGGTTGGAATCCATCTAGCATAGTTCTAGCATGTGAAGAGATACACAACTGCCCATACAGGCAATACAAAATATTTCCAGAATATCCTGGCCTCAAGCCTTTACGTTCAGTATTTACACCTTTCCTACTTCACCTGACTTTCTAGCAGGGGAGTGAGGTGTTGAAATCGCTTTTAACAGGCACCTGGGTGGCTCAGTCGGTTAAGTGTCTGACTTCGGCTCAGGTCATGATCTTGCGGTTTGTGGGTTTGAGCCCTGCGTCAGGCTCTGTGCTGACAGCCTGGAGCCTGCTTTGGATTCTGTGTCTCCCTCTCTGCCCCTTCCTTGCTCATGCTCTGTCTCTCTCAAAAATAAATAAAAATCAAAAAACAAATTAAAGAAAAAAAGAAATTGCTTTTAAAATGACTTTTACTCCAGTGTGGGGAGAGTAAATGGTTTTTGATTGGCATATAACCTTTGTCCTTGATGTTAAGTCTGGGGTTTTGTACAGGGATGCAGACTTTTACTACAGTTATCAGGATATAGTACCTGAACTCCAAACCTTTATTTTAGAAGCTTATCTGCATGACTGTTTAAATATTTTCCAGTTGATCTCGCAATACCATTGTGGTGGCAACGAACACTGTCACAAGCAGTTATGTTGAGTTTTTCCCATTGTCGTGGAGAAACCATGGCCCCTTACATTTTCCTCAGCCATTCTTGCTTAGCTGAGCCTTACACATTAGAAAACCTGGTAAGGTGGTTCTATAATATTAATTCATGGGAGAATTATTTCTCCTAGTATTCTTTAACTTCTCATAGACAATAAATTTCCTGAACCAAAAAGAGATTAAAAAGTTAAATTTCAGCTCTAAATTATGCCCTGCAAGTCACAGAGCAGTAAAATATACTTAAAGCTGTGAAGGCACTAAGGGAATCATCATAATTTGATGTTGCTAAGAGCAACTAGGACATTTAAAGAGGAGAATTAAGGGCAGTATACCTAACGTGAATAAAAATTAAGATCACAGTAAAAGATAGAAAAATGTTTCAAAGAAATGATGAAGACATCTTGGTGGGCGTACCCTCTCTTCAACCAGTCAATATTTTAGTCTATTTATGGGTAGATCGGTTTTTACTTTTTCTGAAAATAAATAATGCTTTCTATACTTCTCATTCAACTCCTTTTGCTCAGGTCTCCAACTTGTATCCAAAAATGCAACAGACTTAGTTGAAAAAACATATGTTTTAGACTCAGACATATCTAGAGTTATATGATAATTCTTCAACTAATGTACCAAATGGTATTGTTTTGTTAACCTCACTAAACCTCACTTTATTGTTTCATTATTGTTCTGAAATGAAGCATGTAAGATGCCTAACACAGAGGTGTCCTAGACAGGTATGAGACTTAGTATGGCATTTTTATTCATTTCTTCTAAAGCTATGCACAGTACCCAAATTATCCACAAACTGCTTGTATGTGTATCATGCTTCAATAAACTGTATAATAATTAGATATGCTGTCGGGGAACGTCATCAAAAAGACATGACCTCCGACTGACCTGCAAGCTGGACCAGGTACTTGGGGTTTCCTTCTGCTTGCCTTTCTGTTCCCACAGGCTGCTTCAAGGACATAGCCTTGAGATGGTGATGTGATGTTGAGAAATACCTGCACGGTATACAAGACTGAACCGGTTAAGGTATCTTTACAGACTTTTGAGATCTGGCTGGCGGGTGCAGGACCCATTTGTCTTGCTGCCACGGAAGACCAAGCTCTCTGTGTAAGTTCCCTTGCTTAGTAAAACTGCTACCTACCAAACTGGAATGGCCTGCCTCTGTCTTTGGTCCTTTCTTGACTCTGTGTGCTGGGCAATGGGTGGCCTGTGGTGTGTGGGAGAGTGGGGAGGTGGAGAATTGTTCCAGATTACTCCAGGAAATCTCCTAAGAGGGTTGTGAACCAACATATGCTTCCCATATCTTCAGCTGGAAGCCTGGTTCACCCACATACCTCATTAGGAATAACTTAAGTATTTATGAACTAATTAGATTATAACACAGAGGTAACAGGGCCTTAAGTTCAGTATTTCATTTTTATAATATAAATGCATTTTTCTTAATTACAAAAAACATTATTTGGGTCTCTAGATAGATACTATGAATATAATTTTGAAACAAAAAAATTAACAACTAACTTTATTTGACTTCAAAAACAGAGTTACTAAATGTCATCATAAAGAGTGTGTAGTTTATTCTAAAGATATATGTGGGGCATTTAAGGATTCAAGGCTTGCTCACTAATTTATAAACAGTCATCATAGCATAGCCTTTTCCCATAAGAACAGGAACTGGCCCAAGATGGCCCTAGGGATCTCAGCTACAAGAAATCATGGCCTCCACTGTAGGGCACTACAATTAATATGACATATTTTTTTCTAGTTTCAGCAATATTCACTTCTTTCTCTAAAACATTCCATATTTTTACAAAATACAGATTTGTTTTAAATATTCCAATTGCTTATACCTCACAAAAGATGGTTTTCTAGGGTGCCAGCGTAACTCAGACTCTGCCACTCACCAGCTGAATGAACTTAGGCAAAATTATTTGAACTCTGTGTGCCTTGATTTTTCTCACCACTATAATTAAGATAATAACAATATCTCCTCATAGAGATGTTGGGAGGATTAAATGAGTTATCGTACATAAGGTACTTATGGCACTAAATTAAGCAAAGCAGAAAATGGAAGGTAGATGGTAGAAGGATTTTGGGGGTAGTCTGCACTGTTAAATAATTAATTCCAAGGGCTAGAAATACTACATCACTAGACTTCAAACACTTTTTGACAGCTACCTGAGGTAAGAAATACATTTTATATCACAATCCTGGGAAACCGTTCATGTATGTGTATACACATTAATAAGTGTCATAAAATATTTTTTATTATATATGATGCACATTCCTATTTTTAATTATTCTGTTCTACTTTATTTTGTTTTGTTTCAAAAAAATTCCAGGCCACCATTTATTACATAAATTTTACAACCCACCTATGTATTACAACATCTAGATTAAAAGGAATAGTTTATAGAATCCTTAGATATATTAACTGCTTCCAGGGCACTTTCTCCTTGCTTTTTCCCCACTTCTCCCCGATCTTTCTCTTTCTGTCTCTGATCTCCATATGGCAGAGTATATGCTGGCTGAGAACTTGGGAGTCCTATCTTTTAAGCTTTAGGGACCACATAAGAGTGACACTTCTCTACCAGCTTTAAAGAAAAAAACCTGACGGTTCTGGTCTGAATTGAGCAGTCAAATGCTATTTCTAACCTAATCCCTAGTGAAAAGTGTTCTCCTCACCCAACACACAAATACACCTAAACAAAAAATGCCACCAGTCTACCCCCTTGAGAACCCAGAACTCACATATCCTTGATTATATAGACAATGACCTTCACTTACATAAACACATCCAAGAATTTCTAATCCAATGCAACTGTCCTATGTGCCAATTTTGTAAATAAAGACACTGTTATGCCTATGTTTGTATGTACTATCACATCTTATTCCAGAATATACACATGAGGTACACATGGACTTTAAAATGTCCAGATGTTTCCCTGTAACCTTGGAGCTATCTGATCATTTAAACATGACTCCACATACAAAATATACCGGTGAATGCAAGAACAAGGCTATTGCAATAAACGTTTTAAGTTAGAAAAGGCTACAAGATGCAGAAATATACAGTGATCATTGGTACAGGTCCTCTGCCACATCTTACTGGATAGGAATTCTAAGTAAATTCATTATTGACATATTTCCAAGGATAACAATCTGCAGACTGCCCATTCATTGTTGATGTGACTATAAAAGCCCATGAAAGGGATATTCGTACATCCACATTCAGCTTAATGCCAGAGTTCTAATTTCCTTAAAACCTTAGATTACTGCCCAAAGATTTAATTGGGGCAGGAAACTATCTTATTAATGTCCAGAAGCAGAAATCTTTTAAATCATAAAGTTTTAATGTGAAGCTCACTCTTGGACTCTTTTTTTTAAAATTTTTTTAATGTTTATTTATTTTTGAGAGAGACAGAGATAGAATGTGAGTGGGTTGGGGCAGAGAGAGAGGGAGGCACAGAATCCGAAGCAGGCTCCAGGCTCTGAGCTTTCAGCACAAAGCCCAACACAGGGCTCAAACTCATGAGCTGTGAGACCATGACCTGAGCCAAAGTCGGAGGCTCAACCGACTGAGCCACCCAGATGCCCCTTGGACTCTGTCTTTTCACCACAGATGTAGAGACCTCAGTCTGTGGCCTTTGTCTTGGTATTTAACTGTGACCAATGAGAAATACTAGGTAAAACTTCCTTGCCTGCCAGCTTATAAATTTCGTCTATGTGTAAGGATTTATTATTATCTTTGCCAAAAATAGCATCCATGGGAGTTTTCTGGGAGGGAATAATGAATTAGGCTCCCTATTTTCTTTTTATTGTTGTTGTGTTAATTTCCCTTTGGATGCCAAGCTAAATCCTGATATTTCTTTTTCTTTTTTTTTAAAGGTTTTATTTATTTTTGAAAGAGAGAGAGAGAGAGAGAGCACGTGAGCAGGGGAGGGGCAGAGAGAGAGAGAGGGAGACACAGCATCTGAAGCAGACTCCAGGCCCTGAGCTGTGAGCACAGAGCCCAATGTGGGCTCGAACTCATAAACCACAAGATCATGATCTGAGCCGAAGTCGGACACTTAACTGACTGAGCCACCCAGGCACCCCTAAATCCTGATACTTCTGACCTTCATGTTTTGGCTTGCCAAACTACAGCATGTGGCAGAGAAGTCGCTTTTGCCAATTTTAAATTATGGACACTTAACAGTGTTGGATCTCTGGCAAAAAGCAGAAAGGTTTTCTTTTTTTACAACGGTATACATGCCTGCTCTTCTCTTAGATTCACTTAAATTGAAGCTTTTCTCTTTAGTAGCACTGACATTTGTCTCTTTTAGCACTTACTGAGTAAACATAAGTCATGGACATACACCAATAGCTTGATTTCTTTGAGGGAGTCTTAATTTTTAAAAATGTACCATATTCGCCAAAAGTCTTGACTGTGAATTTTAAGCCTAGAATATAGGATGCCCAGATAATCTGAATTTTAGGTAAAACAAAAAATAATATTAGTATACATGTTCCATGAAACATTTGAAACATACTCATACTAAAATCTATTGTTTATCAGAAATTCAAGTTTAACTGGTTGGTATGTTACTTGCTATGCAAACAGAAAATGGAAGACTCCTCGTCCTCATCACACCAATTGTGATCCAAAAGTTCCATATTCAGGACTTATCATTTGCAATCCCTAATAAAATACTGCAGCATTGTCACAAAGATTGGATGGTCCAGTTTCATTGATATATTCACAAACTCAAAGGACATACAATGCCCAATCCTTCCTATACTCAAGTACTAGATTTACTAATGCCTTATAGTTCTGGAAATTATTGATAAATATTTCTAACAATTTCTAAAAAAATGTAAAAAGGAATCCTGTGATGGGAGCCTCATCTTCATTATATGTTACATCCAATTACTCGCCCTCCTCCCTAAAGAGGTTGAGGTGAATAAGGAAGTTGAAGGAAACCTGAATATGTCACCCCAAAATATGCCTCTTTGACACGAAAGTTATTTTGAGCTGAAGGCAATTAAGAAGTAGCAAACCTGAAAGAGAGTTCCCTTTTTTCTGTGTAAAGGCAGGATATAGTATCTCCGTTTACTGGAGACAAATTCTCAGTCTAGAAAAGACAGCAGAGGAATCTGCAAACCTTAGTCCGTTAGTTTCCTACCATTATATCTACCTTCCCAGTCCTCTGACCTTGGAAGCCTAGAACTTTCATTTAAGCCCGTTTTTCTGTCGTCTTGTCATTTCTCTACAAATTTATTGTTCTTTTTTGAAAATACAATATAAGCTTTGGCTCTAAACCACAGCTTTGATTTACCTTTCGTTTAGGTTCTTCTATGTAGTGTATATTGCATGTGTTAATGAACTGATTTTCTCTTGTTAATCTGTCTTTCTGGTAGAGTTCCAGCTGACAACCTAAGACAGGTAAAGTTATGCCTCCCCTACATAGTTTAAGGAAGGTACTTTCTGTACCATACAACAGGATAAGTACTGGCTTGTGACTTTTAGATCCAGACATAGTTTTTATAGCCATAATTCTTATATTTTCAACCTAATAATTTTCATTTGCATGCACACTGTCACCTAAACTAAATATATATAAAACCGAGGCCATGATGCTCTTACCAACTCTGGCCATGTAGTAACTTGACCCTAGCAATCATGAAGACTAGATGCTTCACCATTTTCAGATGACTTTTAATATTCTCTCTCAGGACATCACCAAATCATTCTAATTCTTTGTTCATGTATTTTGTTATGTGTAACATTTTCTTTTAATTATCCAACCACGATTTAGTTATTTTCAATAGCTATAAATGGTGCCATAGCCTCTTTACAAGGTTTCCTGACTAATAGTCTATTCAATGTGTATTAAATAAGAAGTAATAGTCAGCTAAGGCAAGTGTCCTTTTGATCCCATTATTCAGGTTCTTATAGCACTATCGTGTTGCCAAATGGCCACTTATATCAAATGAAAATTACTGACCATGTCTTTTAAAATATTACAGCAATTAACATGCAGAGACCCTGCAATACACAGATATACTTTCCTGGGATGAGCTCATTCCATTTCATCTCAGCCTATCTTCTACTGCAGTTCCAAATACCATTTTATGGCTCAATGTATGAACTATTAGCCTTCGTAAAACATACAAACAAATTTTTAAAATTTTCTTTGACGTAGATATAATATGGGCATTAAATTCAGAAGGATTTAAGATTCTAGTTTCACCACTTAATTTACAGCCTGGCAACACAAAAGGGCTTTTAAACTTTTGTTTCTTAGTTAACATATATGTTTAAAAATATAGATAATATTACCTATATCAAGTATATAAAGCTAATAACATGTGATATACTTTTCCTAAAAACAATACTGGAGAAAAAATTCACAGGAAAAGCAGCTCATAGAGCATGCATGGCGTAAAAGAAACAAAACAAAATGAAAGAAATAAAAATTCACCAAGGTGAACAAAGGACGAATTACATCAATTCTAAAAACAAATGTAAATGAGTTTAGAACCTCTATTGCTAAAAATAGAAGTTTCATGTTGGGTTGCAAACAAACAACAAAAACAAGACCACAAAGAAAAGCGGGGGGGGGGGGGGAATCACTCCCTCAACTGTGAATTTTCTAAAGACTTAACTACAAAAGTAAAGCAAAGTGAACCAAATATCTTGACAGTACAATGATTCTCAGACTAACAACAACCATCAGAATAACCAGGGATTAATATGTTTACAACAAAATATAGATATCAAGAAAAATATTATTAAATAAAGTTATTCAAAAAGACTGGCTTAATCATGAACTTTAATGCAAAGAAAGGAATAACAAATACATTTTTTAAATATCCTATGATTGCAACCACAAAATGCACTAGAATAGCAGTTTCAAAAACCCCTTAACCCTTGAGCAGTCAATGGGGCAAAAGTGGATGATATGAAAAAATACATGCAGTACGATTAATGGTATAGAATAATTAAATAATTAAAACTGTATATCATACAGAAGACTAATGTCACTTTTTAATGTCTATGACTAGTTCCATTGTAGTGGCATTGGTTAGGAGTTAAAACATACCCACATATATGCATAAAAAACCTTTTTAAAAAGTCAAAGGGAGGGGCGCCTGGGTGGCGCAGTCGGTTAAGCGTCCGACTTCAGCCAGGTCACGATCTCGCGGTCCGTGAGTTCGAGCCCCGCGTCGGGCTCTGGGCTGATGGCTCAGAGCCTGGAGCCTGTTTCCGATTCTGTGTCTCCCTCTCTCTCTACCCCTCCCCCATTCATGCTCTGTCTCTCTCTGTCCCAAAAATAAATAAACGTTGAAAAAAAAAATAAAAAAAAAAGTCAAAGGGAAAATTTTACAGTCTCCATTTTCTAATGATGTTTCAAAATTACAGAAATAGAAGAAAAACCCTCAACAAAGTCCTCACTCTATTCAGTTACTATATGATTCTATAAGGCCAAATCACAGGTTTACAAACTTTTCAGAAATTTCAGAAACCCTTAGTGAGGGTATATATTGCAATATAGGGATTTTGGCCGAGAAAATTAAAACCCAAATGAAATGATACTGAATTAAATCAAATCAGGTCTACCAATTAGCAGAATATTATCAAATAAGCCTCAAGAGTAAATAAAAATAGAGGGAGAAGTAGTCATGAAGAGACATGTAGCACTGATGATTAACCCAAAGAACTGCTTCTTCAGGGAAAAAAAAAATACAAAACCGGTAACAGTTAAACTAATTCTAATAAAGAGAAAAAAAAAAACAGAAAGGATAGAGAAAAACACTTTCATGAAGGGGTGCTTGGATGGCTCAGTTGGTTAAGCATCAGACTTCAGCTCAGGTCATGATCTCACAGTTCTCAAATTCAAGCCCTGAGTCAGGCTCTGTGAGCTGCTTTGGATTCTGTCTCCCTCTCTCTTGCCTCTCCCCCACTTGCACTATGTGGTCTCTCTCTCTCTCTCTCTCTCAAAAAAGTAAATAAATATTGGAAAAAAAAATTTAATGACCTCCATTTTACCAACTTACCACATAAAACAATGCTTTCCAGTCCTTCTGTTAAACATATTTAACTTAAGTCTATGACTTGCTGAATGCTTTTGGCTCACATAACTTCTGTCTCCCACACTTATGTTCTCTTTGTTTCGTAGTATGTGTACCAAGTATCAGATGTGTTTATCCCCAAATCTGTTTGCACCAGTTGTTTTTGTTTTTTCACTTACATAATTTATTTAAATATCACTTAAACTTATGAAAATAGGAGTGTGAAAATAAAGAGTGTTGTTTCTATAAAAGCTGAGTTGTATGCCTTAAAAACAACTCCATAAAGGTGAGTTGCTTGAAATATGCTTTCAAGGTAAGTGTGGGTTTGATAAGTATAAAAAAAAATACTGGGGAAGAAATCACAGGCATCTAAAAGAATTTTGCACACAAATTGCTTACAAATGGTTGTAATTGCTTGATGTACTTTAAAGAGATGGAAATAGAAAATTGCATAGGATTTATTATGAGTACGGTTTATGTAAAAAAAAAAAAAGAAAAGAAAAAAGAAAGTGCATAGGACTGTCCATCATTTGACTTACAAGCGAAGCCATTGGCCTTAGATGATAACATTTTTAAATGAATTCACATTTAAATTTTCAAAGTTAAAATGAAATGTATAAAATCTATACTACCTTTATTGTAAGGTTTTCTGTCAAGTTAAATTATTTGGGTAAAAGGGCTTTTTCCATATTTTGAATGATGCTAATCACTATGGCTGACTGGTCCACCCCTTGTTTAATGGAAAATGCCTCAGCATAGCCACTAATGTCCCTCAGTGTTTAACATCTTGGTTTTCTCCCTCCCTTACTATCCTATGGACCTAGCTGATTGGAAAAAATGGTGGTAGGCCAATCTAAGAAAGTCAACAGACAGAGGCCAATCACCACTGACCTGTTCTAAAAATGTGGAATGGAAAAGTCAGGTTCATTTTTTGGGTATTCAGATTTCAAAGGATATAAAGATCACAGCTATTAATAGTGGTTATGGATATTAATCAAGTTTCCTTGAGGCATATTCAGAGTCAAGGTACTTTGAAATTGTGTGTAAACTAAACTTAGGAGGGGAATGGACTAGGCATTCAAGTGGAATGAATTTGTGATCTTCATTAAAAAGCAATAATGTCATGAAATAGGATATATTTTAGTACTGTTAGCAGTACCCCCCTCCCACACCCGCTTTTTAAATAAGGAGCACTGTATTTACATTTTGCACATTTTACCCAGCCCTGGGAGTGATGATGATGACAACTAATGACAGCTTCTTACGGAAGACTCAGCATGTATTAGGTCCTTTGGCAAGTGCTTTCTTATAAATCTCTTCATTTACTTCTTAAGTTAGCTCAATTAATTTTACCATTTCACAGATAAAGAAATTGAAAATTGGAATAAAATTTGCCAAAAATAAACTTACTTTGAAGTGACAGAAACTGAAAATAAGTCCAGGTCTATCAGAATCAAATGTCTACCCTTTTAATAATGATGTAGAGTGATGACCTCCTTTAACCTTGCCCCTTCCCACCATTCATTCATATGCTCCCCTGTACACAAGTGCATCAATGAACCTTTGGCTTTTGTAAGTGAAACTGTCTAACAATTATCAGAAGTCTGCAATATTGTAAAGAGATTCCATATTCAAGAAAAGGTATCTTTTGGCATTGTTTTAATTAACATTAGCAAAGTTATTAGCACAGAAAGTTAAGAATTTCATACACATATACTAGTTATAAATATGTATATATTTTGCATATTTATGTAATCATGCACAAAGGAGTATTATATAATACCATGAAGTGTTTTTGTGGTTTTTTTTTCTGTATTTCACTCATTATGAATGTCAATTTGTTTAAATTAATGTTGGGTCTCTAACTTTTTAAAAAATATTGATGTGTTTAATTTGCAATCAGGTGGCACTAATATGATGTACTCAATATGTGTGTGTGTGTGTATACATATATATATATATGCAATTTTAATAATGAATTTGATTACAGTATATGCCCCTTCCTCCTTAGAGATCAAAAATTTAATCATGGGTGTGGTCATGTCAAGTAAATATAAATATTATTAATATTTCTTCTTTTTTATTTTTAATTTTTTTAAAGTTTTATTTATCTTGAGAGAGAGAGAGAGCATGAGCGCACATGCCTGGGGAGAAGGGGCAGAGAGAGGGAGAGACAGAATTCCAAATAGGCTCCAGGCACTGTCAGTGAAGAGCCCCATTTGGGGCTTGAACTCACCAACTGTGAGATAGTAACCTGAGCCGAGATCAAGAATCAGATGCTTAACTGAGCCACCCGGGTGCTCGTATTTCCTCTTTTTTAAATCATGACAACATATACTATGGTTTTACCTGCAGTGAAGCAAATTCTTACATTTGTGTGATATATGAACTATAGTACAGTATAGTATTATAGTATTTATAGTATTAGGTTGACTCACTGTGTATATAAATTAAAAGTAGTTAAATATTAGCAGTTTCATATGATTCGACTTTATATATAGTGCATACTAAATATATATGTATTGCTGAATTCCTTAAGTTCCACTAAACTTTTTAAATAGAAAGGCATACTGTCCTATGAAATGTTCAGTATCTCAAGATCTAGTCATTCCCTATTTTGGATAGCAGCTTTTACACAAAAGTTGTATCTGTTTTTTGTGTCTTATTTGTTGCTATTTCTTAGTCTTGAAATCTGGCTTAATAATAGCAATATATAGGGGTGCCTGGGGGGCTTGGTCAGTTGAGCGTCCGACTTTGGCTCAGGTCATGATCTCGCAATTCGTGAGTTTGAGTTCCGCATCAGGCTCTGTGCTGACAGCTCGGAGCCTGGAGCCTGCTTCTGATTCTGTGTCTCCCTCTCTCTGCTCCTCCCATGCTCATGCGCTCTCTCTCTCTCTCTCTTTCAAAAATAAATAAACATTAACAAAAACGAATAGCAATATATATTTTGCAGTCAATATTGCAAGCCTGTTTTATGTCAATTCCATTCCTGTTGTCATTTCTTTAACAGCCTTTATTAAAACAGGACATACAAAGGTGAATATGGAAGGAAGCAAGTACCATTTCAATTCTGAATTTTGATTTGAACTTTGCAAAGAGCAAGATATATGCACACACAAGTACAGACATATAGACACACATTTCTTATATATAATTTTTGGTTTTATGTCATTTACATAAAATCAAGTATTTTAAGACTCTCTGAATAAGAACTAAGCTATGAATAAAAGCAGGAACTAATGTTCTAGTGAACCATAATTTTATTGCAGAGTGATTGCTAAGATATGCAAATGGTTTTCAACTATTATCAGATGCTTAACTCAGAAATGCCTATTCCTCACTATGGATTTTTTTCAAGTTTTTGATTGCTATTTTCAGATGTCTATTTAGCTAAGATAAGTAAAATGTTATTCTTATGGTTCCATTTACTATTATGAGTGTGTTTCATCTTTATCTCATATAAATCGAATCAAATAGGTTTCTCTATTTGGACAATAACAAGTGAAAAATAGATGGCTCCAAATACCAAGAAATAAAGGAGGAATTCAAGCAGAAAACAACATATAAATATTGATAGCAAAAAGGAAGACACAACCAAACCAAACTCTTTGCAAAAATGGGTTCTGCCTCAACACTAAAACAGGTTATAATTATTTTTTAGGGTTTTCAGATATTGATGTTCAACCAATGTGCCTTCCTGAACATCTCATTTAACCAGATACTTGTCATTCACATATGGAGATGGGAGGATAATGTTACGCTTATATACTGAATTCAATTTTGTTTGTGTTTATTTTTTTAAGAAAGGAAATTTACAAAATCCAATTTCAAATGAAAACCCTAAAAAAGCTTGCCAACAGTGAAAATGTTGCTTTACACAAGATTGATTCCAAAAGCACCAACAGAGAAGACCAAGTCTGATGAAATGGCTTCAGAAGTATATATATATATATATATATATATATATATATATATATATATATGAAATTATTATAATAGAAATAACTAAAATGTTACATCCAGTGAATGATATTCTAATACACTGACTCAAACAAACAGGTTTTAACTAATTCTAAACAGTGGTATTTCAAACAGATCTCGAGTTGATCTCTATTTTTGTGTCATCTGTGCTGAGCCTTAGGAAACACACACCACTGACTTGTTATGTCTACATGAAAAAAATTCATATATTTTAATTCTTCATTTTGCATAATATCAATGCACCTGAAAAACTAGTCACAATAATTATTTTATTATTATGGATATAAATAGGTTGGAAATTATCCCTTTGCTCTCTAATGTTTTCTTTTGTGTTCTTTTTACCTAAAGCTTTATTTTTCATTGTTGCTGATGACAAATAAAATATTTTCTTACAGTGGGCTAGAACTTTTAGTATCTCAGTGTCTTTTGATGAGCACAATATTGGAGTTTATCATTCTCTGCCTCAGTTACCTCTTACGTAAAATAATAATACAATGATGATGATAAAAATAGTATATCCTGGAGTGCCTGGGTGGCTCAGTCAGTTAAGCATCCACTTTGGCTCAGGTCACCATCTCCCGGTTCATGAGTTTGAGCCTTGTGTTGAGTTCTGTGCTGACAGCTCAGAGTCCGGAGCCTGCTTCAGATTCTGTGTCTCCTTCTCTCTCTGCCCCTCCCCCCGCTTATGCTCTACCTCTCAAAAATGAATAAACATAAAAAATTTTAAAAAAATAGTATGTCCTTTTTTTAGAGTTATCTTAAGTATTTAAAACCAATTATATAAGTAGATAATTGAGCACAATACATATAATAAGCACTCAATAAATACTGGCTTAAATATATATTCATAAACGCTGAATAACATTGGAAAACTACATTAATGGGATGCATGTTGTAGTACTTTATCACTGAAACAGGTTATAGAATAAGGCGAATGGATTCATGACTCCAACAGATAGTTAGCTATGTGACTTTGGGAACATTTTCAAAATGCCCATGCCTCTTTGTTCATTTGAGAAATTAATGATAAAACATTATCAACAGAGTTGTAAAAAGCCACAGAGCTTCAGCATGTGAAAGCCCCCTATTGTGAAGTGTTATATAACTCTAACTTTTCATATATTTGCTAATTTAACCAACATATATTTAGAACATTTAGTAAGCACCTAGTAGAACCAATGCTGTGCTGGCACACAGAATGGACTAAAACAAATATTCTCCCTATTTTGGTAGTGTTCAAAGTTTATCGAAACAAGCACCGCTGTAGTACCAAACTTACTTCTTCTGAGTAACAACTCCTCATTACTTAAGAAAGCAAATAATACCTAAAGATCGAATAGATTATTTTTTATTTTTGTTTTTTTTTTTTTTTCAACGTTTTATTTATTTTTGGGACAGAGAGAGACAGAGCATGAACGGGGGAGGGGCAGAGAGAGAGGGAGACACAGAATCGGAAACAGGCTCCAGGCTCTGAGCCATCAGCCCAGAGCCTGACGCGGGGCTCGAACTCACGGACCGCGAGATCGTGACCTGGCTGAAGTCGGACGCTTAACCGACTGCGCCACCCAGGCGCCCCTAGATTATTTTTTAAAAATGGTATGTGTCATTTGAGTTTAGGGGTTCAAACTATCAATATTTGACTATTATTGAATGAAAAAGTGTATTTTAGGTGAAAAGTCTATTCAAGTCACTTCACTGAAATATAAAGAAAGGAAATTCTTTTTACTTTTCAAGAACTAAATCATTATCCAGCTTTTATTTACTTCTTTTATTGACTCGACCACCTCAATCATTTTTATTACTAACATGACACCGACTTGAAAAAAAATTAAAGAACCACATGTGGTCTTTGATTAACAAGACATAGATGTGAATGTTATTAGTGTTTTAAACAAATAGAGTTCTCGTAAAGCTTTAATGAGGGGATTGCCTACAGATGTGTATGGGAATTAAAAGATACTGAGGTACTTAGAAACTATCAAATAGAAAGAGTCATTTTCAGGGGTGCCTGGGTGGCTCAGTCAGCTTAGATCATGATCTCATGGTTCGTGAGATCAAGCCCCGCGTAGGGCTCTGTGCTGACAGCACGGAGCCTGCTTGGAATTCTCTCTCCTTCTCTCTCTGCCTCTTTCCTGCATGAATGCACATGCTCATGCTCTCTCTATATATCTCGCAAAATAAATAAAAAGAAAAATAAAATAGAGAAAGTCATTTCCAAACCTAGATCCAAAAGTGCAACAGGACTGTGAGGGGAAGGAAGTATGGATGACATGCTTCAGGGAGAGTGGAACACTAACTACCACAGAGGCCCTGAACCAGCATTCTAGCATCATGGATAAAGGAAGACAATTGGGATTCTTCCTGAGCCTCCTATTGTTGTTTCCTATTTGCTGGGCCCAATGCGGAGCAAATGAGAGAATTACACCATCTGATCCAGGCCAAAGGTTCAGGCTCCCAGAGCACAAAGTCAGAGACGGAAGGTATACCAATGAGTATGGATGTAAATGAAGAATAAACTGCACACATGTGATGTCATTACGATTATACTACGATTTAGGTGTTTGTTTTGTTGTCTATTAATTAATGGCCTTTAGTTTAGCAAATATTTAAATATGAACTCATAAGAACAAACCAATTTAGAATGGGTTAGATAATTTAATGATACCTCCTCTAATATTCTTTGTATTCAAGAGGTTACTTAGGAATGCCAATTTTCCCACGGACTCATGTTTGGTCTATTCAAAATTTAGACCATATATATTTTAGTGTACTTCTTCATAATAAGGACACTTACATAACATTATAGCACCCTAAAATTTATAATACAGAAAGTGATGCCAACAAGATGGCAGGCTAGAGGTCCTAACGCAAAAACAAGAAACACTAAGAAACAACCACAAATCAAAGAAAGTAGCTATGCAAAACCTCTGGACTACAACAAAGCAGCAGAAACTCCCTGGAGCACAAAAACCAACAACTGCCACACAGGAAAGCATAGAAAGCAACTTACCTGTGCCATTCCAGTCTCATCCTCTGGAGCCGTTCAGTGCCTGGACGGATTCCCTCCGAGGGCTTCCACTCCACTAGGAAAAAAACAAAAACAAAACAGGATTTCAGCAATCCTCATCACTTCCATGGACATCTGTATCTTTTGCTACTGAGGATCCCAGTCTTTAGGGTCAGTCTTCACCGAGCCTGATCACAGATGATGTACATGCCTGGAGTCCCTGAGCAATCCTGGTGGCGAAACTTACCCCCCCCCCAAAGGCTGTGACTCCCTCTCCTAGATGGGGTACCACAGTTCTTGCCACCAGTGGTTCTAAGTTGCTGCTGCACTGTGCCCACCCACCAGACGCTAAGTTTGCTTTGCCACCTTTGGTGCCCTGCTGTTAGTGCTCTGCACCCAGCCCTCTCGGGGGCTAAGGAAAGGCTTTGATCTCCCATCGCTAGGGCTGTGCAGAGTCTGCACAGGGCTCTGTCCCCTCAGTTCTGAGTCAGAGCTGTGACCAACTATTCCCAGGGCTATGTTGTCTCTGCTCTGAGCCCTGTCCCTGGGTCCTGAGTCAAAAAGACGTGGGATCATAAGTGTTAGTGAGGATGTGCACTATTGCTAGGAATGTAAATTGGTACAATCACTATGATAAACTGTATGAAGCTTCTTCAAAAATTTAAAGATAGAACTACCATGTGATCCAGCAATCTTATTTCTGGGTGTATACCTAAAGGAAATGAAATCGGTATCTGAGAGATACCTGCACTCCTATGCTCACTGCAGCATTATTTAAAATAGCCAAGATATGAAACAACCTAAGCATCTATTAATGGATGAATAGATACAGAAAATGTGATATGTGTATACATGCATATATGTGTGCGTGTATAGATATACATATAGTTAGTTCTGGTATTTTTTCTTGAGTGCATTTGCTAAAAAATACAAACCATTTTTAATGTATCTTAGAAAAGTAGCAAAAATTAAGAAATTTGAGCACATTGCATTGTATAATATTTAGATAAGGATCTATGACAATTATAAATATTTTCCTTTTCAACATAGTATATCACAAAAATACAGTTTTCATTTTTTAAAATTATTTTTAATGTTTATTTATTTTTGAGAGAGACAGAGCGTGAGCAGGGGAGGGACAGAGAGAGGGAGACCTGAAGCAGGCTCCAGGCTCTGAGCAGTCAGCACAGAGCCTGATGCGGGCTTGAACCCACGAACTGTGAGATCACGACCTGAGCCGAAGTCAGACGCTTAACCGACTGAGTCTCAAGTACATTCTTAATTTTTTCCATGTATGTTTACTATAAATTATAACCCTATTAAAGGAAAATGCCTGATCATGAAAAACATTCACACACTTCTGAAATTTTCTGTACAGTAACTACAAAAGTAAAACCAAGGCGCCTGCCAGCATTTTGACAGTTAAAATGATTTTAAATATTAGGAGGAATTCAGTTAGTACCAAATATATAGAGTAAAACCTTGGATTGAGAGTAACTTGTTCTAGGAGTGTTTCACAAAACTAGCGAACATTTCTAATAAATTTTAACTTGAAAAATGAGCAATATCTTTCGATAAGGGGTACGTGACACAAAATGTCACATGATCACAACTGACCCAGTGGTTCTCTCTCTCTCTCACTGCAGGGTTGTGGGCGGTCGTCTCCCATGCTCAGATGCTCAGTCTCAGGCCACGGTGTGTGGCAGAAATCAGTGATTTTTCAGAACGCTGGAAGGTGCCCACAACTGGCACTAGTGTATTTTTGTCTCTTCAAAACAACTATGGACGGTCCTTCGCTTTTCCAGACAAGAGTAAGACTAGGAATGCTTTGCTTCATGCTAGGTCAGGCTGCCTGCAGATATAGGCCCTCTCCTCTGCTGCCTTATTGCCAGTTACGCTAAATACAGTATCTGACAGAGTTTATTAATACTGTACTATAGTCAACATCCACCAGTGATAGTGAAAGTCATCCTACACAATAATCCTCCTCTCTCTTGTCTCCCTCACACGAGCCATGAAGGTTTTCAAAGGTACATGCGGGTTAATTTGCTGACTTTTCTTTATATTTTGTATTTTCTTCATTATTTTGTATTACAGTATTGTAATTTTTATAAGAATATTTTTGGATTGTGGAATGAATCATCTGAGTTTCCATTATTTCTTATGGGGAAATTTGTTTTGAGATACAAGTGCTTTGGATTACAAGCATGTTTACAGAACAAATTATGCTTGCTAACCAAGGTTTTACTGTACAATGGAACGACATTCAGGCAAAAAGACATGTAGAAAACTCTGCCATTCATGAAAACATGGAGGAACTTAGAGGGCATCATGCTACCTGACATAATCTGCCAGATAAAGACAAATACCATATGGCATCACTTATTTGTGGAACCTACAAAAAAATTAAAAATATATATCACATAAACAGAGTAAAGTTGTGGCTGCTGGGAGTTGGGGGGTAGGGGAAATGTAGAGCTATAGGTCAAAGGGTACAAATTTTTAGTTATAAAGTGAGTAAGTTCTGAGTAACTAATATAGAGCATGGTGACTATGGTTAATAATATGGTAATGCATACTTGAAATTTTGAGAGTAGATCTTAAATAGTCTCACCACACACACACACACACACACACACACACACACACACACACAATTATGTGAGGTAATAGATTACTTACTGTGATTACTGTGTTAATTACTGTGATTGTGGTAGTGATTGCACATTATATATGTATATTAAATCTTCATACTGCACATTTTAAATATGTATAATTTTATTCTCAATTAGTCTTCAATAAATATGGAGAAGAAATTTTAAAAAATGTTTATATTACAATGTATATCATGTGGAAACTAAATCATAAAGACTAAGTTTTGTTTTTTGCTCTATTAGAAATTGCTTACCACAATGTTTGAAATATTTGTAAATCAGACTAGATTACACTGAGTGAGAATTTATTATTATTATTATTTCTATTATAATTTCAGTTATATTCTAATAAATGTTTTTTTTTTCTCCTCAAGCAGTAACAGTGTTAATAGTATGAAGAGGAAGAAACATGGATGGGCATAGATTGTGGAAGTCAAAGTTTATTAAGAAAATCACATTTTACAAAATGAATAAAAAGTTGTCAACTAAATTCTCCTTTTTATGTATTTAGAAGCATTTATATTTCATTGCCATGTATCTTTAAAGGAAGGAAACATGTTTATACTGTAATAATTAACACTTATTTTTTCTGAATTATTATAACTATATTACATATTTAAATATTTACATATAAAATATACCTAAAATGTATTTATTGTTTTGACTCTCTGCCATTTTTTTTACGCAACCATAACACCACTTCAAGGTAACATTCTCTGTATTAGTGAAAACAATGCTAGCTGTTATAGCACTGTAAGAGATCAATCACAGTATCAATAATTAAAAACAAAACAAAGAATGCCCGGCAGAGTAGAGACAGTCACCTATAAACTCCAGGATAATCTGTTTACATCTGTGTTCCATTTTAGCAGATGTTTTGATCCTCAGTGTTTATACTGCATACAAATAAATGTGTTCTGAATCTTTTAATCTTACTGATACATTTTGACAAATGTGTTTCCAAGGAATAAGTATTATTCATGCTTTTTTGAGGAAAAAAAGAGTTTATTTCTTAATTTTTTAAAAATGTTTTTATTTATTTTTGAGACAGAGAGAGACAGAGCATGAGCAGGGGAGGGGCAGAGAGAGGGGGAGATACAGAATCTGAAGCAGGCTCCAGGCTCTGAGCTGTCAGCACAGAGCCTGACGTGGGGCTCAAACTCACAGAGTATGAGATCATGACCTGAGCTGAAGTCGGAGGCTCAACCGACTGAGCCACCCAGGCGCCCCAAGAGAGTTTATTTCTTATTCACAACACCACTGAGTTGAGAGCTAGTGAGTGGCTGTGCTTAACTGGTCGTTTCAGAGACCAAGGCACTTCAACATAGGAATTTGAATCTCTGAGTTTTCTCTATGCCACAGGATGATAAGAAAAAGAACATTGCTGTCCGATACATTTACCATTTTGATTAAAACAAAGTTAATTAATAAAAAAATGGTGAATTTTAACTGAGAATTAAATATGTGAATATGCAAGACAAATTAGGGAAATCAGTAATGGAGTCTTACTGAAAGGATAAAAAACTGTGGACTCCATTGTGCAGATAAAGGTATTAACCTTAGGAAAGATGAGTGCACAGATGTGAATCTGTTTATATTTTGTAGTATTAAAATATTTGTAGCCTCATCTTATGCTCTCCATTTTCTCTGACAAGTTGATAGCAAAGACATTTGTTATGGTTAAGGATATCGAGGGGTATCAAAATTTGAAGAAAGGGGAAAAGATCAAAACATTTTGTGGACAGATAGAAGGGAAGTCCCAAGGGCTGGCTTGTGAATGATGATACTGCATTTTAGGAGGCTAATATGACCTCATGTGTGAAATTATCTAGCACTGCTCAGCTGCTGGGGTAAGGGCATCCTATATTATGATGTCTAGGTTATCGAAGGTTGTTGTTTTGCTTGGTAGGCTCAATAAGAATAACAGAGGAACAAGAAAGTTTAGAGTATTTGCAAGAATGTCCTTGAAATCATGGACCATGAAACCCAAGCTGGATAATAATAAAGTGAGAAAAAGAGGTAGATGGGGAGAAATTTATAGAGGTCTCAGTTCCTGACCAAGAGTTTTTGAACAAGCAGATAGACAATAAAGGAGGCTGTGGTCACAGCTGGGAATCACTGTATTATTAGTCATATGGAGAGATAGAATAATTGCATTACAGGTAATGACAAGGTCAAAACTGAAATTGTCAAAGTGGATTGCTGAATGAGAGTCGAAAAGGTCACTGCTCATGAAAAAAATTAAAAATCATCAAACCAAGAATCTGGTTATCTTCTGGATTGTCTGTGTAGACATCTAAACTCAGGGTGGTATGAATAGCATCTCAAGGAGGACAAAATGATTGTCAACCAGGTACCAAAGTGTTCAAGGAAAGATAAAGGGAAACAAAAAGGAGCAATAAACAGAATTTAAAGAGAAATAATAGTCTGAAAGAAGAGAATACCAAACTCTACCTCTGGATTCTCAGTTCAGAGGGAAGCAGATAATAAATGATCGTCCAAGAGAGTTTTGAAATAGTCTAATATGTTCCACAGAGAGACAGAATCTGAGTTTAGTTTATGCAGTTATTACTGAAAATTAATAAAGTTGAGAGTACAGAGAATTCTGCAGTTACCATGTTTCACACTGGAAGACTTGGAGGAGAAAGAAGGTGAGACAGTGACAATAAAGTATACGTCACTGTGGTAGAAAACAAGGTATTACAGAACTCTTGTGGGAATGGGGTGGTATTTTGTATACTGACAGATGGAAGCAAAAATGACACGCATCGAACCAGTGGATTTTATCTCAGTCGTGTTCTTGATTTGGATGGATATTGTACCTTTCCATAAAACATGTGGTTCAATCTGCTGGGAGATCCTGGCTCAGAAGACGAGAGTATATAGCTGCCTGGTTTGGATAGTTAACTCCTCTTCCAGATATATTATCCCTGCCTCCAGGCTGTTCAGCCTGTATGTAATTATGTTTACATATATATTTCTTTATATCCCTAATTTTATAGTAGCAAGTACAATTGGAAAAATATAATGTATAATATAAAATGACCTAAAATGGGAGAAATTTTGTCTTGGTTTCAGTTGAGGCCCTAGAGGCCAAGAACAGTAGGACATTGTAATAAATATGTCAATATCTTAAAGAGGGGTTTGAAAACATATGAAATACATCCTAAGATTTTAAGATTTTAGAACATTGTAATAGATTTTAAATCTGGAAAATTTAGCAATAATCCACTGCAAGTTTTTAGGTGTCTTCATTTCAACAGAGGCTTCAAAGGACAAGAATAATAGAACTTTTCAAAATATCTCCTACATACCAAAGAAATGAGAGACCACACATCTATAACACATCCAAAAATTTCAAAACTGGATCCAAAGCAATAATTAATCATTCACTTTGAGGTATTCTCGTTCTGCTAAGTCTCCACAGGCTAGAAATGATATTATTATCAGGTCAAATGCCCCCATATACTACAGAGGTATTAGACCACATATGCAGGATATACTAAGAGATTTTAAAACTAGATCAGCTAGTAACAATCCAGCACCAACTTCAAAGAGATGGAGTAAATATTTGAAGAAAGTTGTTTATGTGCTACATGTTTCCACTACCTCAGATCTCCTGAGGGCAGGTGAAACCACTCTTCAAAGATGTGACACTTGGGGTTTGGCCTTAAAGTGGCAGGCCACAGAGAGTAAGCGCTGTCCTAGAGCAGGCTTCAGTTATATCTGGGTTAGGGCAAAGATGCTAACTACAAAATGTATCTACAAAAGAGAGCCCACCAAGGGGTGTATTTCAAAACACCTCTCTCCAGCAGAATTGGCTGCAGGAGTGAAAAGCCTCATCCAAGAGAATAGCTGTGAATGGACAGTCAGAATACCAGGGGCATAAGAGGATTCCTTAGTGTGAGCAATGACCCCAAGAGGGGAATAGTGAACATACATGCACACAGAGTATACTTAAAAAAAAAAAAAAAAAACAAACAACATTAAATGGGGCCTATACCTTGGGTGGGTAAATGGTGTCTATACGAGGCTCTATGTTTAAGTTGGGGAAAGGAAGTACAGAAAGCATTGCACATCACCTCCTTTTTCTGAATATTACTACACTTTAATTTAAAAGTTCAATGTTTAATGATCCTCCAAACTGTCTGACAAAAAAGCAATACCCTTTCAAGTTAAAAAAAATTGGGAGAATTCTCTAAACAAATAAAGTTGTTCAAAACTTAAGTGCCATTTGGAGATGTTCCAGTTTTATGTAGATTCCACATTTGATTCATCATCTCTCCTAATACATAATTTTTAGGGTGTTTCATTTTTTTCTTGATCACACATTGTGTTTTTTAATTAAATTTAATTGCTCAAGTTAGATTTCTAGACGTGGAATTTGTAGAATGGTTAAACTAACTCCTGTTCGCGAGTGGATTTCCAGAAATACTAATTTCTATTTCTAGCAACCCATCAATGCCGATTTCAGCCAGCTAGCATGGTGTGTTACCACATTTTAGAAATTTACCAGTTTGAAAGGTATAATGTTATTCTTCCATTTCTTTTCTCTTTAATTTTTTATGATTAGTAAATCTGAATATATCATAACATTTTCAGACATTTATAACTCATTTCAATGTTAAAATTTTTTACGCATTATGTAAACTGTTTAAATTTTTATACCCAATATATTGTTTCCTTTTTTAATTTTTTTTTTCAACGTTTATTTATTTTTGGGACAGAGAGAGACAGAGCATGAACGGGGGAGGGGCAGAGAGAGAGGGAGACACAGAATCGGAAACAGGCTCCAGGCTCTGAGCCATCAGCCCAGAGCCTGACGCGGGGCTCGAACTCACCGACCGCGAGATCGTGACCTGGCTGAAGTCGGACGCTTAACCGACTGCGCCACCCAGGCGCCCCAATTGTTTCCTTTAATGTTAGAAACACATTACATTACATATTTAGGGATCTGTGTAACATTTTATCATCCTAAAAATTAAATATTGGAATGAAACAGACATTTATTAAAAAGTTAAATACTTAGAAAAATGGAAGTAGCAGCGGGTCTACAAATTAGATTTATATCTCCTAGTTCCAAATAGAGAAAAACGCACATTAAAATGAGTAAACAATTTGGAGTAATAAAATTACAAAGGATTTGAAAGTTCACTGGCTGTAAAGTGAGATACTTAGGTAGTACTGTCTTATGATTTAAGAAGGAAGGCTTTGATTCTTGGACCAGGGCTTTAGCGATCCCAGCCATGACTCACCCGTCCAAGTAGCCATTGTATTGAGGGGATACACTCACACAGAGCCTAGCCCCATCTTTCAAACCATGATCTGGGACCTTGGAATCCCCCACTCAGTCCCCCAAGCCTGTTCCTGACCCTGTCTTCTCTGAGAACCTCATTTGTGTTCATGCTCCTGGGCCTAAGAAATGACCAAAGAGGGTAGAGTAGGAAGATGTAAGGCTTTTCAGATGAAGCCTGGTTATACGGATGTTTATTGCCAGAATACATACATGTTCAGGTGGCTAGGGGGTAGGAACCAGGTGTGAGAAGTAAAGAATGGGCCATGTTGTGAACTGGAAAGCTTCCTTTGTACTTTTGTCAGGACAAAAGTAGGCCTGCACGTAAATTCTAGATTATCAATGTCATTAGCTCAATTCTGAATAGAAAAGTCTCTTATACCTCGTTTCCCCACTTGAAGAATAAAGGGGTTTAACTTGTGTTACTATCCTTCAGTTGGCTTTGTCCTTTTTTAGTGAATTAAGATTCTTTAAAAAAAGATAGAGAAAATAAAATTTTAATATAATGTATACATAATAATTGATTTTTCTACCTTAAAGGAACTTTTATACTTTTTAATAAAGCATTGAGAAGACTTTTATACCAATTAATTTTCCTGTTATGCAAAAAGATTTTTTATAAACCTACAGAATGAAACATTGTGTATATGTGTATCAGCAAGGACAGCCATTAAATTTCAGCTTTGTAGTTTTATATGTACACTCTAAAAATGGCATTTCTTGCAACAGGAATTATCTCTGGTTTATCCAGTTTCTTGCATCAGTCCCTACCATACTTTTTGTCCACTTTCTACCATTTTCCCCTTTCACTCATCCCTTTTTATGGACTGGTTCCCATTATCTGCTTATCAAACCCTCATCCTTATTTTCCATGAATGTGGAGGATGAGTTTCACTTTTGCTTAAGATAATTCATCTAACATTGCTAAGGGGTGATATATTATTTTACTTTTTTGTTGAATTAAAGACATTCTTTTCTACTTTTGCACTGAGACTTTGGAAGTATTTGTGTAACAGAAAAAGAGTTCAATGTTAATGAATCAACAATATATATTACATAAGGTGTCTTTAAATAAAAACAAATGTAAATACACTGCTGATATAGCATATCAATCCATAATTTAAAGTAAGATTTTTATTCTTAACCCTGCTCTTCTTACTATACATTACTTTAGGGAATGGCCCTAGCTCCAGCAGCTCGTAAAGTCATCACTCAATATACCCCACATCATTCTATATCTGTTTTTTAAATTGTGAATTCCATGTGTCTAGCATGTTTTTAATGTATTCAACTTCTCTCTAACTGCCTGAATCAGTATATAATGCCTTTTTTCTTCAACTATTTTATGTACATTAGTCATGTCTACATAATTATATTGTAAAAACTGTATGTGAGAATACATCTTAAACTTTCCTGTATTCCACGGTAGTGGTAATGAATTTGTAGATGCTGAATAAACACCAGTTACTGTTTCAATTACTAAAGAAAATTAATAATCTATATATGCTCTTTAGATATTCAGATCATACAGAACCCTTTCAAATTGCCACACCATATGCCATATATATGTACATATACATACATCCATATAAAATATCTGAATGTCTGTATCTGTTTATATACAGTGATTAAGAGAGTTGCAAAATCTCCAGATATAATAATGGTTCACATTTTCGTAACTGATAATTATTTAATGAAGTTCATATCATGCCATTTGTTAGTTTAAATGCATTCACATATGCACAAATATATGTAGTATTCTTACTTTTTTGTAATTATAAGTATATATGTCATGAATTTTGGTAAAAATACTTTCCAAGTCCCTATTAATATTGGAGTCTATAAACCGTATAACATATAACTTCTCACATCAAAATCAACTGGTTATGATGATGTAAAATATGTACAGTTCAGATCTATTTAGTGACTAAAATAATTAACATACAAATCTGTTTCTTCATCCTTTTTCCTATATTGTTTTTGTTCTCTTTTTGTCAGGTCACAGCATGGTGCTTCTTATCTTTGTATTCAAGTGGCAGATTCCTGCTAAGAAAGAGTGTCACTGCCTACGCATAGGCTTGATAGAAAGTTATGATTTTGTAGTGTATAAAAGCATGAAAGCATTTTTCATCAGTTTAGATTTTACTTCTCTCATCTGATTTTATTTCAGAACAAATAGGTAGTAAAGTGGGAAAAGCAGTGACTCAAATAAACCTAACTCACAATTATTCTGTACATTTTTTTCATAGTGGAATCCAGGCCTTAATTATATTTATCACATGCACCCAGCTATATAATTTTGTCTTTGATAGTCACTCTGCATCTTTAATCAAGAATTTCAACTACAGTACTTTTTTATAATAAAATCACTTGTTCCTTGGCATGCTTGTTCAGGAGCCTAAGAGATCTTTTTTTTTTCCTTCATCATTGTCTAGCAAGTTGCATTATCTGCTCCTAAGAAATGCTTGGCATATGTAAGAAACATATGGCAGAGTTTTATAATTATGTCAAGTATGAGCAATGCAAATTTTCTTAGAAGGACAGTTATGTCTTGGGCTAGCTAAGATATTACACACAGATTCTTATGTAATTTTTTCTGATCAGGAAATAGTAACACTATTTATAAGTGCCAGCAGCATTTGTTATATTAAATTAGTTATTCACTTTTATCTTTCCTAAAAAAATAAACACATGATAGATATAAGTATTTTCCTTTAATAAATGCTGATTTTATAGCTTTAAAGAGTTTAATTTAATTTTAAATTTTATACCAGTTGGGTTGAAAATTAGATATTCTCTATCTTGATTAAAACTTTTATTTTCACAGTATAACTGATTAAGACTATAATAATATTCCCCATCAAAAGAACTGTGTTCTAGTACATGTATATATGTCTACATTGGTAAACGAATGGTTCTCTTTAATAAACAGACCTATATGAGGAAATTTCATTTCTCTCCTAAATAAGTTAGTGGTTATTTCACATTACAGAAATGGAAATTATGGATACAGGAGGGAAAGAATGAAATCATGGCCATGAGGCAGTACTACATGTTTTCTTTCCTTAAGAAGCTTATGCATTTTTTGATGTTATAAAAAATAGAATAAATAATATAAAAAATAATTGAAAGAAGTGGTTGGTAATATAAAATTACTCTTCAAGGTCAATTTTTATGTTATTTATTTATTTTTTTAAGGTCAGTTTTTATTTAACCAAGTTACTTTTTTTTCCCTTGCTGTTGCCTAATTCAGGAATGATAAGGCAGTGGACAGAATTTTATATGTATATGTGTATGTACACATATACATGTATAGGTATATATATTAAGCATGAAGTATCTTTCATCAGTGCAAGTGTTGCTTGACTGACTTGCACAGCTTGTGATTAGGAAATAAGGAAGAGCTCCAGGAGGTTTTCTTTGTTTTGGGTCTAATGAAGAAAATAAAGACAATTGCTTCTGTACTGTGATCAACAGTAATTAGTTAAATTTGGAAAAAGAGAATGTATCAGGCAAGATAGCTATGGGTTCTTCCTCTGCCATATACAACAGTGTCTGCTTCTTCACTGGCCCACATCCAGGTGGAGAATGCCTATCTCATGCTACCCAAGTAGAGTCAGTCATTCTTCTGGATTCTCCTCACTTCTAACTGTCAAGAGAACATCTTCCTTTCTACATTTGTTTACCTCCTCATGTTTCAAACTTGCCCTTCATACTGTGCTTATCCATCTCCAAAACTAAAATCAATAATCAAGTCAACAAGTGTCCAAACTTTCATTTAGCTCTTCTTTCAATCTCCATCTTTTCTTGTATACTGATTTACATGTCCTTCAGGCTCAACAAAACGATATTTACCAAAATTTTAAAAAAGGAAGCTTTCTGGGGGCACCTGGGTGCTCAGTCAGCTGAGCATCAGCTCAGGTCATGATCTTGTGGTTCTTGAATTCGAGCCCCGCATAGATCTGTGTGATGACTGCTCAGAGCCTGGAGCATGTTTTGGATTCTGTGTCTCCCTCTCTCTCTGTCCTCCCCCAACTCACTCTCTCTCTATCTAAAAATAAATAAACATTAAAAAATAAAAAAGGAAGTTCTCTTATATTTTGTATACTGATTAATTATAGCATCATTTGTCAAGCCAGAGAACTAAGGGTTTTCCTACTTATTCTTATGAATCATTTCTACAGCCAATCAGGGTTATTGCTTATAATGTAATATAAACTCAAATATCTGGAATGTTTTTTGTTTTCAACCCCTAAAGTTTTCTGTCTTTGAATTACTTACTTTCCTGTATGAGATTTGAAAGTATAGAGAAAGATTGAAATATAAGCTCTGAGAATAGAAATGATAATTAATAAGGGGGAAAACAGGAGGATTTGAATTTTACTAAAGCTTAAAGTCAGAAATATGTAGCAGTACAACTTTTCCCCCAGAATATCTTAGTATGTCCATCACCAGAAAAATTTTGTCAACTGAGATAACATACAGTCATACTATACATCATGTGGCATATATATTCTTAAAAATCAGTATGCTATACAAAATCACACAATAAAAACACAGGAACTATGGGTAAAATGAAGAGTAAAATACTCTAAAACTGTGCCAGTAGTGCATGAGGAAGAAGGAAAAGGAGGAGGAGGAAGAGGAAGGGAAAACACTAATACAGGTGTATATATATCATATGGTAAAAAAAAATACATAAACGCTACAATAAATATGCCACTTTAGCTTGGAAAATATCTGAAGTCTATTTGTAGAAGTGGACATTGAAATGGCTGCACATTATGAATTATTGTGAAATGGTGGATGGAGCATTATACAAAATGGAAAGTTATAAGCCAGAGCTACAAAGGTGTGCCTCAGAGCACTCATGTTGAATCCAGGTGGTAGGCAGATGTTTGTGGTATGTGTGTAGCTATGTTTTATATTTTCCCACATGGCTTGTTCTGACTGGGTGGAGTTTTTTCCCTTTTACTCAGTGTTTTTTTTTTTTTTTTCCTACTCAAAACTGTAGAGTTATTTTGGACAAAGAGGAGAAGGAGTCAAAATTGATAACATCTTTAAGATTCTCAGAAGCTTAAAGAAATTAGTAAAGATAAATATTGGTGAAGCAAGATATAAGCCTCAGAAGATGGTAGATTTTTTTTCAATAGAAATAAAATCAAAGAAGATAATAGTGCCATCTCCCATGCTGTATATGGGTTATTTTACAATTTGCATTTGAGCAAGCTGTAATGGGAACTTAGGAGAAAGCCACATTTACTTGAGGCCAAGAAGATGTAAACATTTGATTAAAAATGAAAAAATCAGGATTATGGTTTCTGGTTTTGTATGTAAGGAGCTGGAAAGTTTTCACAGCTGGAAGGTTTTCACTCTGCCCTAACAGAAAGTAGACAGACTGAATAGACTGAAAACTCAGCAACTCTTCTGGGATCTATATGATAGAAGAGAATATAGGGAAAATCAGTACCCTCAAGAATGGAGACAAACAAGGCAACTACAGGGAGATGTTGTTTACCAGAGCAGGGACTCATGAGCAGAAACTGATGTGGGAAGCAGTGCTGGGATAGGAAAGTCTCAGCTGTAATTGGTGGATTGGTAGAGGTTTAGTATAGCCAACTCTGAGAGCTAAAAACACTAGGGGGATCCAGTCTTGGGGAAGAACCACGATATTGCATGTTTTATCTCCAGAAGCTCGACATGGTTCTCACAGCAAGTATCAGAGAAAAATCCCCTCAGGCTTCTAGCAGAGGATGACAGAAAAGGAGCCATATTGAGTATGCCAAAGCATTCTGTTCTTAACAAGGCCTGCCTCTTGGGTAGTTAACCACAGCCTAACATTCTGGGGTATTATCAGATCCTAAGTGATCTCAAGAAGGGAAATACCCAACTCCAGCCCACTCTAGCAATCCACTTCCCACATAAGTGGGGAGAAAAAAAAAAACTAGGCAACTTTTGTGAAGATAATAGTCCAGAGATATAGGCTTACTAAAAGACACGGATCTAATCATAGGACTGAAGAATGCTTCCTCTATCTGCACACCTAAACACCATATTACTAAAAGCCTATTTTTACCAGTTCCTTTTACCTGGTACATCATGTCCTACTATCAAGAAAAAAATTATAAGACATACTAAAAGACCAAAAAACACAGTTAAAACAACTATAATTACTATGTTAAAGGCTTTAAAGGAGAAAGCAGACGACATGAAAAAAACAGATGGGAAAATGTAAGCAGAGAGATAAAAATCTTAACAGGGAAACAAAAAGGAATACTAGAAATAAAAACCACTATAATAGAAATAAAAAATTCCTTTGGTGAATTTATTCACCAGGACGTGCTGAGGAAAGAATCTCTGAACTAAAGATAATATCAATAAAATATTTGAAAACAGAAAAACAAATATAACAAAGACGAAAAAAAAAGGCAGAACAGAATATCCAAGAACTGTGGGACAATGATAAAAGGCATAACATACCTGTAAAGAAAATATAAGAAGGGGAAGAAAGAAAAAGGAACAAAGAAATGTTTGAAACAATGATGACTGAGAGTTCCCCCAAATCAATGTCAGACATCAAACCACCAATCCAGGAACCTCAGAGAACACCAAGTGAAATACATGACAAAAAACAAACAAGCAAAAAACCTTATATCTAGATATAATATCTTCAAATTACAAAAATCAAAGGTAAGAAAAAAATGAAAAAAAAAAGCCAAAGCAGAGAAAAATACCTTAATTATAGAGAAACAAAGATAAGAATTACACCCAACTTCTTAGAAACCATGCATGCAAAGAGAGTGGAAAAGAATATTTAAAGGATTGAGAGAGAAAACACCTCCAACCTAGAATTCTGTATCTCATGAAATTATCCTTCAAAAGTAAAAAAGAAATAAAGACTGTCTTAGAAAAAAATTGAGAAAATTTGTTACCAGTAAACCTGCCTCACAAGAAATGCTAGAAATTCTTTAGAGAGAAGGAAAATGATATAGGTCAGAATCTTGCATCTATATAAAGAAAAGAAGAGCATGAAAGAAGGAATAAATGAAACAAAAATAAAAGCTTTTTTTCCTTTTCCTTAATTGGTCTGATAGGTAAAATTTCAAAATAATAAATGCAACAATGTATTTGACTATACACACACACACACACACACACACACACACACACACTACAATATATGTGTACAAAATATATACAATATTATATGTGCTTATATATAAATTAAATGAATGACAACAATGACTTAGAGAGATTTAGGAAAGTAGGATTATTCTGTCATTGTGAGATATTCACATTATTCATCTTAAGTGGTAAAGTGCTATCTGAAAGGGGATTTGGATTAGTTGCAAGCATATTTTACAGTCTAGGGAAACCACTAAAAAGGATAAAAATATAAATGATATGCTAAGAATGGTATCATATAAAATGTTCAATTACAACCACAAAAGGTAGAAGACTAAATAGGAGCAAAGAATAAGCACAGCAAAGGGAAAACAGCAAAAAGCATGGTAGATATTAATTTACACTATGTCAATAACCACTTTGAAGACTATGGTGTAAATGTACCAATTAAAAGACAGATTGTCAGAATGGATCAAAACACAAGACCCAACTATAGGTGTCTACAAGAAAACCACTATAAACATAAATACACATATAGATTTAAAATAAATTAATGGAAAAAATATGCCATACTAATACTAATCATAAGAAAGCCAGAGGAGCTATATTAATTTCAGACAGAGTAGATATCACTGTAAATAAAGTTATAAAAGATGAAGAAGGGAATTACATAATGATATGATAAAGGGTCAAGTTCTCCAAGAAGATAGAGTAACTCTTAATGCATATATGCCTAATGACAGAAAGTGAAACTATATGAAGCAAAAACAGATAGAACTCCTAGGAGAAATAGATGCATCCACTATCATAGTTGGAGATTTCAACACCCTTCTCTCAGAAATGGACAGATCCAGCATGCAGAAAATTAGTAAGGACATAGTTAAACTCAACACTACCACTGATTAATAGGATATAACAGGCATCAATAGACTACTTCATTCAACAAAAGCAGATTGCACATATTTCTCAAGCTCATAAGGAACATTCCACCAAGAGAGACCACTTTCTGGGCCATAAAACTCACCTTAACAAATTTGAAAGAATACAAATTATAGAATGTCTGCTCTCAGACCACAGCGGAATTAAACTAAAAGTCAATAATGGAAAAACTGAAAATCTCAAAATAAATGCAGGTTAGACAACACACTTCTAACATTTAAGTCAAAGAAGAAATCACAAGACAAATTAAAAACATTTTGAATTAAATGAAAATGAAAACATGAAAATTTGTCAAATATAGTACAGACAGTACTTACAGGGAAATTTATGGCACTGAATGCAAACAGCAGAAATCAATAATCTTTGTTTCCTCCTTAGGAAAGTAGAAAAAGGAAAGCAAATTAAATCCAGAGTAAGCAGAACTGAAGAAATAATAAAAATTAAAGCAGAAATCAATGAATTTGAAACAGGAAATCAATAGAGAAAAAATTAATGAAACCAAAAGCTGGTTCATGAAAAAGATCAGCAAAATTGATAAGCTTCTCTTAGGACAACTGGGAATAAAATAAAGAAGATACAAATTACTGATTTCAGAATTGAAAGAGGGGGCATGACTGAAAATTCTATGGACATTAAAATAAAAAAAATACTATGAAAAACCATACGCACACAAATTTGATAACCTGGGTGAAATGGATAAATTCCTTGAAAAACAATTAGCCAAAACTCACATAAGAATAAATCAACAATCTGATAGGTTTATATCTGTTAATTTGAATCAATTACTCATAATCTTCCAAAAAAAGAAAGCACCAGGCCCAGCTGGGTTCACCAGCGAATTTATTTATTTATTTATTTTTTTTTTTTTAAATTTTTTTTTTTTTTCAACGTTTATTTATTTTTGGGACAGAGAGAGACAGAGCATGAACGGGGGAGGGGCAGAGAGAGAGGGAGACACAGAATCAGAAACAGGCTCCAGGCTCCGAGCCATCAGCCCAGAGCCCGACGCGGGGCTCGAACTCACGGACCGCGAGATCGTGACCTGGCTGAAGTCGGACGCTTAACCGACTGCGCCACCCAGGCGCCCCTCACCAGCGAATTTAACCAAAGATTTAGGAAATAAACTGTACCAATCTGTACAATTATCATTGATAATTATACAATAATACTAGGGGACTTTAGTATCCCACGTATAGCAATGGATAAGTCATTTAAGCAGAAAATCAACAAGGAAACAATGGCTTTGAATGACACACTTGATTAGATGGACTTAATAGATATATTCAGAACATTTCATCCTAAAGCAGCAGGATACACATCCTTTTCAGTGCACATGGAATGTTCTCCAGAATAGATCACATAGTGGGTCACAAATCAGGTCTCAATGAGTAGAAAAAGATTGAGATCATCCATGCATATTTTCAGAACACAATGGTATGAAACCCCAAGAAAATATTAGGAAAGACCACACTTACATGGAGGTTAAAGAACATCCTACTCAAGAATGAATGGGTTACTCAGAATATTAAAGAAGAAATTAAGAGGTACGTGAAAGTAAATATAAGTGAAAACATGACAGTCCAAAACTGTCATGGGATGACAGCAAAAGCAGTCCTAAGAGGGGAATTATATTAAAATATAGGTCCACCTCAAGAAACAAGAAAAGTCTCAAATACACAATCTGACCTTATCCCTAATGGAGGTAGAAAAGGAACAGCAAATAAAGCTTAAAGCCAGCAGAAGAGGGTAAATAATAAAGATTAGACAGAAATAAATGATATAGAAACAAACTAATAAAAACAAAAAACAGTAAAACAATTCTTTGAAAGAATTAAGAAAATGGATACACTCCTAGCTGGCCTTATTAAAGAGAGAGAGAGAGAGAGAGAGAGAGAGAGAGAGAGAAAGGGCCCAAATAGAATCATGAATGAAAGAGGAGAGATCACAACCGAGACAACAGATGAACAAATAATTATAAGAAAATATTATAAAAAAATATATGCCAACAAACTGGGCAATCTGAAGAAATTGACAAATTCCAAAAAATATACAGACTACCAAAACTGAAACAAAAAAAAGATAAGAAATTTTGACCAGATCCATAACCATCAAAAAGACTGAATCAAAATTAAAAAATCTCCCAACAAACAAAAATCCAGGACCAGATGGTTTCCCAGGGGAATTCTCCCAGACATATAAAGAAATGTTAATACCTATTCTTCTCAAACTGTTCCAAAAAATAGAAATATAAGGAAAACTTCCAAACTCCTACAATCAGGAAATCCTGATTTCCTTCATTCTAAAACCAAAGACATCACTGAAAAGGAGAATTACAGGCCAACATCCCTGATGAACATGGATGCAAAACTTCTCAACAAGATACTAACAAATAGAATCCAACAGTACATTTAAAGAATTATTCACCATGATCAAGTGGGATACATTACAGGGCTGCAGAGATGGTTCAATATTCACAAATCAATTAATGTGATACACCACATTAACAAAAGAAAGGATATGAACCATACGATCCTGTTAATAGATGCAGAAAAAGCATTTGACAGAATACAACATCTTTTCTTGATAAAAAACCTCAACAAGGTAGGGACAAAAGGAATATACCTCAAAATCATAAAGGCCATATATGAAAGACCCATAGCTAATATCATCCTCAATGGGGAAAAACTGAGACCACAGCTAATGTCATCCTCAATGGGGAAAAACTGAGAGCTTTTCCTCCATCATCAGGAAGAGACAGGGATGTACACTTCACCATTACTATTTAACAAGGTATTGGAAGTCTTAACCTCAGTAATCAAACAACAAAAAGAAATAAATGACATCCAAATCAGAAATGAAGAAGTCAAACTTTCACTATTTGCTGAGGAGATGATACTCTGTGTAGAAAACCCAAAAGACTCCACCAGAAAGTAGCTAGAACTAATCACATGAATTCATGAAAGTATCAGGATATATAATCAATGTACAGAAATTTGTTGCATTTCCATACACCAATAATGAAGCAGCAGTAAAAGATATCAAGGAATCAATCTCACCTACAATTGCACCAAAACCTATGAAATACCTAGGGATAAGCCTAACCAAAGAGGTAAAAGATATGTACTCAGAAAACTATAGAAAACTTATGAAGGAAATCAAAGAGTACACAAAGAAATGTAAAGACATTCCATGCTCAAAGATTGGAAGAACAAACGTCGTTAAAATGTCTCTACTACCCAAAGCAATCTGCACATTTAGTGCAATCCCTATAAAAACACCACCAGCATTTTTGGGGCGCCTTGGTGGCTCAGTCAATTAAACATCCAACTTTGGCTGGTCATGAATTTGTGGTCCGTGGATTCGAGCCCCATGTCGAGCTCAGTGCTGACAACTCAGAGCCTGGAGCCTGCTTCGGATTCTGTGTCTCCCTCTTTCTATGCCCCTCCCCTGCTCATGCTCTGTCTCTCTCTGTCTCTCAAAAATAAATAAATGTTAAAAAAAATTAAAATGAAAACACCACCAGCATTTTTCACAGAGCTAGAGCAAATAATCCTAAAATCTGTATGGAACAAAAAGGAACCCTGAATAGCCAAAGCGATCCTGACAAAGAGAAGCAAAGCTGGAGGCATCGCGATTCCAGATTTCAAACTGTTCTGCAAAGCTGTTGTCATCAAGACAGTTTGGTACTAGCACAGAACACACTGATCAATGGAACAGAACAGAAAACCCAGAAATGGACATACAACTATCAATGATATGGTTACCTAATCTTTGACAAAATAAGAAAGAATATCCAATGGAAAAAAAGACAGTCTTGATTCAACAAATGGTGTTGGAAAAATTGGACAGTCACATGCAGAAGAATGAAAATGGACCACTTTCTTACACCATACATAAAAATAAATTCAAAATGGATGAAAGACCTAAATGTGAGACAGAAAACCATCAAAATCCTAGAGGAGAACACAGGTAGCAACCTCTTTGACCTCACACTCAGCAAGATCTTACCAGACACTTCTCTGGAGGCAAGGGAAACAAAAGCAAAAATGAACAATTGGGACCTCATCAAAGTAAAAAGCTTCTGCAAAGCAAAGGAAATAATCAACAAAACCAAAAGGCAGCCTACAGAATAGGAGAAGATATTTGCAAATGACATATCTGATAAAAGGTTACTTTCCAAAATCTATAAAGAACTTATCACACTCAACATAAAAAAAAATCCAAACAAACATATAATCCAGTTAAGAAATTGGCAGAAGACATGAATAGACACTTTCCCTAAGAAGACACCAGATGGCTAACAGACACATGAAAAGATGCTCAACATCACTTATCATCAGGGAAATACAAATCAAAACCATGATGAGCTACCACCTCACACCTGTCAGAATAGCTAAAATAAAAAACAGGTGTTAGCCAGGATGTGGAGAAAAGGGAATGTCCACGCACTGTTGGTGGGAATGAAAACTGGTGCTGTCACTCTGGAAACCAGTATAGAGTTTCCTTAAAAACAGAACTACCCTATGATCCAGCGATTGCACTAGTAGGTATTTACCCAAAGGATACAAAAATACGTATTTGAAGGGGTACATGTGCTCCAATGTTGAAAGCAGTATTATCAGCAATAGACGAACTATGGAAAGAACCCAAATATGCACTGACTGATGAATGGATAAAGGAGATGTGTGGTATGTATGTGTGTAACTGTGTGCGTGTGTGTGTGTGTGTGTGTTATATGTATACACTGTAAAACCTTGGATTGCATGTAACTTGTTCTGTGAGCTGCAAGACGAGCAAACATTTCTATTAACTTTTTTTATTTATAACTAACTAAAAACATTTTTTATTTGTAACTAAAAACATTTTCACTTGATATATGAATGATGTCTTGCAATACAAGTAGTATGTGATGCTGAACATCACATGATCACAAATGAGCCAAAGGTTCTTGAAATTCACTTTGATAAACAAGTGCTTTGGATTACAAGTGTGTTTCCAGAACACGATTCTCGGAAACCAAGACTTTGCTATTCATGTATATATATATAATGGAATTATTACTCAGCCATCTAAAAGAATGAAATCTTGCCATTTGCAAAGATGTGGATGGAGGTAGAGTATATTATGCTAAATGAAATAAGTCCATCAGAAAAAGACAAATACCATATGATTCACTCATAGGTGGAATTTAAGAAACAAACCAATAAACATATGGGAGTGGGAAAAAAAAAAAAGAAGAGAAGGAAATAAACCATAAAAAACTCTTAAAGATAGAGAATACTCAAGTTTGATGGAAGGAGGTAGGGGGGCAAAGGGCTAGATGGGTGATGGGCATTAGGATGGCTCATTAGTGATGAGCACTTGGTGTTGCATCGAAGTGATGAATCACTGAATTCTACTCCTGAAACCAATATTCCACTGTATATTAACTAAATAGATTTAAATAAAATTTTGAAACAAAAAAATTAAAAATTAAAGACAAAATAAATATTGGCCAATCCTTAACAGGCATCTCACCAAAAAAGATATAAACATGTTAAATAAGCATATTACAAGATGCTCCATAATAGGGCAATGAAAATTCAAACAATAATGAGATAAAATATTTCCCTATTAGAATAATCAAATTGTGGACCACTCACAACATCTGGTGAAGATGTAAAACAGCAAGAACTCTCATTCATTGCTGGGAGGAAATGCAAAATGTTACGGCCACTTTGGAAGACAGTTTGGTGGTTTCTAACAGAACTAAATATCCTCTTAGTATATGATCAAGCAATTGTGCTTCTTGGTATTTACCCAAAGGAGATGAAAACTATGCTCACACAAAAACCTGAACACAGATGTTTAGCAGCTTTATTCATAATTGCCAACACTTGGGAGCAATCAAGATATCCTTCAGTAGGCAAACGGATAAAGAAACTAGTACATCCAGACAATGGAATAGTATTCAGTGTTAAAAAAGAATCAAGCTATCAAGCCATGAAAAGACATGGAGGAAACTTCAATTGCATATTATTAAGTAACAGAGGCCCATCTGAAAAGCTACATGCTGTATGATTCCAGCTACATGATATTTACTGAAAGGCAATACTATGGAGAGAGTAAAAAGATCAGTGGTTGCCAGGGGTGAGGGAGAGATGAATGTGTAGAGCACAGAGAATCTTTAGGGCAGTGAAAATACTCTCTGTAATATTATAATGATAGATATATGTCATTATACTTTTGTCCAAACTCATAAAATGTACAACACCAAGAGTAAATCCTAAGGTAACTACGAACTTCAGATGGATATGATATGCCAACGTAGGTTCATCCATTGTAAAAGTATACCATTCTTGTGAGTGATGTTGACAATAGGGTAGGGGGAGGGCTATCCATGTGTTGGGACAGGAAACTATACTTTCTTCAATTTTGAGGAAAATTAAGGAAATCTAAAACTACTCTAAATAAAAGATAAAAATGTTAAAGAATATTAATGTGACTTTTAAAAATAGGATGGGTTTATGGAAGGAAAAGCAGTAATCAGTCATGAAGATGAGAATATAGGAAGAGAATAAATAAATGGACAGACTTATTTCTTGAGTGATGACCCGGTTCAAAAGACATACACAGCATGGCAGGTTTATCTGTTAACTGGGATTCTGATAGAATCAATCCCAACTATCTCCTTCTGTAATGGGTGTTGAGGACTATTACCTGAAATCTATAGAAATCTGCAACTGAGGAATATTTGTGTGTCTGCACTGGCACTCAGTGGAATTAGTTCTCACGTCATTTTAGAAACTTTACATGTGTGGTTGTGTTTGTGTGTCATGTGAGTGTGTGTTTAAGGAGTCGTGGATTAGTGTGCTTGGGAGAAATTAACCTATTCCATTAACCATGCTACCTAAACACAGTCATCACTTACTTAATGAGGAATTAGTAACTGGAATAGAAGCTCCCAAATTAAAGATTCACTTTACACTTTGTAAGAAGACTGTTTATTTATTCTCAATATTTTCTTCTTTTATCTTCATGAGAACTTGGGTAATGTGCCCGATGTCTCATGGAGTTCAAGTACTGGTTCCATATAGTAGCAATTATTTGACTTCCTGATAATCAAGTTAGCAACTACTTGACTTCCCAATCCATAGTATTTGCAACTCCTGAGGGCAGGGGGTCACATTAAAATTTTTATAACTCTGAAACTTAAAATGGTAACATAGCTAACAGAAGTTCTTAGAAAAGATTTATTGAATTAACAAATAAATCTAGAAATAAAATACTGGAAACTATCGATGACATATTTTAGCCACGTATCAGATAACATTTTCAAGAGCATGGTGTTGGAAGTCACAGTTTACCATTTCTGTCCAAGATCTGAAAGGCCAGGTACTGTGCCCTGCATAACAGAAAATACTAGAACACAATTAATCCAAGGGGAATCTACTTCATGACAACTCCCACACCTGGAAGTATATTGCAGTTAGGAACTACTTGAACATGAAAAGTGGAATGACCTTAATTAGTAAGATATAAGAACTTAAAAAAATGTAAAGTAATTGTACATAAATGCAATAGGAAACCATAGATAAGGGTGTTACTACTCAAAGAAGGAACTGCATTAAGACAATAAATGTTGGAAAGTCAATTCACTATCCATCTTTTTTCATTCCAGGGCCCACGAGAATATAAAAAGAAAGGTTTCAAATTCAGAACACTTTCAAGAAACAGAAAGAAACACTTAGGACCCTGTTCTTTGACATTTATGGTTAAAAACATAGCTAAGTGCTCTTTCCAAGCACTGATTTCCCATCACCTCTCCAAACACTTCAGTTATATTTACCTTTCCATGAGATTAGAGTTTGGTCAGTACACTCTGGAGAATAAACTGAAAAATGCTTAACACTGTCCTGACTCACAAATGGTGTTAAATAAAGGCTGTACAAGTACATGTAGTTAGTTCATTGACTTCTTTAAAAACTCAAGCCTCTGCTTATTACTGCTATCACAGAGAACCCAAGTCTATCTTGAAAAATATTTTTGTAGTGAAAGCTTTTATAAATCCTGTAATATAATTTAAAAAGTAACAACATCAATGGTATAAAGGCTTTGCATTCTTAAAATATGTAATTATTTTATTTAGAACTAAGAATTGAGTGATAGCATTTTTGTTTTGTTTTGGTTTTGATGGGAGGGGGAAATCAGCTGAGAGGAACCTACTCAAGATTAGTAACTCCCTTGCATAACTGGGAATATATGTAAACCAAAAGGAATTGGGGATTATTTAAATTTCTTTGTTTCAGGTGGTCACTGAAGTTCTTCCCTCATACTCAGCCAAAGTATGCAGTTAAAACGACAATTTTATTCTAGCACTGCATGGAATACTGACTGAGAGCTGATTGTCAGTTTTAAAAAAATGAAAACCTTTTGTGCAATTTTGCAACACAAGTTTAGTTATGGGTGTTTTGATGTATGCTGGAGAACAGTGTTGAATTCTTAACATAGTGTTAAATCTGTAACTGTACATTTGATCACGTGAATGTAATTTACATATTAGATGTCTGTGCATTTCAGTAAGAAATACATTAATGGAATTAAGAAAATGGACCGTCCCTTATGAGAGCTTTATCAGAAGCCTTGTGACACTAACAAATTAGCTCACTGTTACAGTGGCTTAAACAAAAGATACCTTCACTGTTGTTTTGGGTGTTCGTTCTGTGGTATATGACTCAGAGCTGAGAGAACTGCTTCCAGCTCAAGGTCCAAAGAAGTCATAACAGTTTCCAATATCTCTCAGACAGAAAGGGACAAAAAGCTAAGAGAGTATATGTGTTACTTTTAAGAGCATGAACCAAATGGCATATATCAGTACTTTCCAAGGACCTTTGGCCAGCACTGAGTTACGTGGCCACAAGTAACAAGGGTGATATGAGAATGCAATGTCAGGCTAAAAGTCATGTGCCCGAGACAGAGAGAAAGGAGTATTTACGGATAATCAACAGCCGCAGCCAAAGAATTACTTCCAAATTGTTAAGTCAAAATTCATTAACTTTTTTCCATATCCTCCCTTTATGTGTCTCAGGAACAGATTCTAAAGCATCACTGAAAAAATAAGAACTATTTAACTCTTATGACTACGTTTGTGTTTTACCCTCTGTAACTTTGCCCTTCAAATGCAACTATCCTATAAATCCTTAAACCTGTATCAAACCTAGCATTGTCTTCTCATACCATGTTGTTTCGACATTTTTCAATTTACCTTTTTTCTGCTATAAATTCAATATTCTCAAAATCACAATCTACAAAATTTTTTGAAACTTTTCATGATCTATTTCCTCAGCAATCCATCACAAGATTCTATCTCTATAACTCCAATGATTCCTCTTTCACTAAATTTATTAAAAACCTCCTTATCCCTCAGATGTCATTAGTCTCCTATTTCTCTGTAGGTCATTGTTTGTCTCCATTATTGATTCTTTTTCTTTTGTGAATCCTTTAAGCAATAGTGTTCTCCATTTTCACACTGAACCACTGATTTTTTAAACATAGCTCTGTTGGGTACTGTCATTATTTCCATGATCTGTATGACATCGACTCCCCCAAATCTGCAAATTTATTTAACTGCCCTGTTCCACACATAAGTGAGTTTTGAAAAACATAAGAATTTTTTGTCTTGTATTCTGCAAAATATGTAGCTAAACCACTTGTTCATAAATGTGGAGTTGTTAAAAAGCAAATTTAGCACCAATCATTAAGCCTAAATAGTCACGTACTTTTCATGGGTGGCCTGATGAGGCAGATCTTTTCCCTGCATAAATGCAAAATCAGTTCCTAGTTGCTTATCTTTAAAATTTACATAGCATTTAGTTGGAGGACCACCTTTGTCCAGTAAAGGTCACATAAAATGGTCATGTTACCCAGCCTTAAAAAAGAACAGGCACTTTGGCAAGTGTCTGTTGTGCGTATAGGTGGTGGTGAGGGAGGAGATAAAGCTTCCGCTTTGTTAAGTAGAAACCAGAAGCCTTCTGTGAGGGAACGGACAAAAACTCCTGTCCACTGAGTGTCAAATTTAAGGAACCTGGCTAAGATGGAACTGCGTGAAACCGGATGAAGACCCTGAAGGAAAAAAAGAGCCCCTGGAATAAAATTCAGGGAAACATAAGTGGGATGAGTGGGAAGAATAGATTTTGTGAGGTTTGTGAGGCAGAGATCCTAACCAATTAGTGACCTGAACCAGTTTTTCTGGGAACAAATTTGTGCCAAGAGAAAGGGGATATGTCAGTGAATCAAAAAATTACGAACTTCAGAACCTTGGCCAGTTCGGCATAGCACTCACTATCCCAACTACATCGTTGGGAAATTGGATGTTTCCTACAGTTGTAGGAGCAGTCACTACCATGAAGGTTACAGGAACACTGAGGTGGGGATTTCTATCCATTTCAGTGGTCAAGCTTATGGTATTATTCTCTGAGATTCCTGGATGTGTGGCTTGGTGTCTGCCCTTAACTTTACAAAGTCCTTGGCCATTATTATTTTAAATATTTCTTCTGTTCCATTCTTTTTCTGGTATTTAAGTTATACATCTATTACATCTTTTGCTAGTGGTCCACTAATGTGAACACTCTGATCAATTCTCTCTCTCTTTTTTTTTTTTTTCTCTTTGCATTCCAGATTGGAAAGTTTCTATTGACCTCTACTCAAAGCTCACTGATTCTTTCCTTAGTTTTGTTAGGTATACTGATGAACCTGTTGAAGGAATCTGTGGTTTGTCACAAGTTTTTATTTGTTTATAATTCTAGCCTTTGCTTTTCATGCTTTTCAGAGTTTGCATGTTATCTGCTTGCATTACTCATCTGTTCTTGCATGTGGTCCACTTTTTGTATGATGACCTCGAGGATACCAGTTATTTTAAATTCCCTATCTAATAATTCCAACATCTGTGTCATATCCAAGTCTGGTTCTGGGGCTGCTTATTTCTTCATACCACACTTTTTCTTGCCTTTTGGCATGCCTCATAATTTCTCTTGTTGAAAACTGAATTTGTTATATATAAAAAGTGAGGTAAATAGGACTTCAGTGTATTTGTTATTATGGCCGGGAACTGGCTATAGCTCTAGATGCCAGAGGCTTCCAGAAGCCTTAGAATTGTTTTTGCCTCTCTTTTTGGCCTTGGGGTTTCTCTATGTATTGCCCCTTCCCCGCTTGGTGTGCGCGCTCTCTCTTAAAACAAATAAATAAACTTAAAAAAATAAAAGTAAGTGCTGTACTTAATTTGGTAACATATTGTGCTTAATTTGGTAGCACATTTCCTACTACTGAGTGCAGAGCCTAGGCCAAGAGTTCTCTGAGGCAGAGGGCTTCTGCCTCAAGTCAGTGCAGAGTCATGGGGGTGAACAGGTTTCTTGTCCCTCTTCCTCCAGCAGATGGCTTTTGTCTCATATCAGAGCAGTGTCTGGTACACAGACATGCTGTTTGTCTCTCTGTGATAGTCAACCACTACCTTAAACTTAACACAGACTCCAGTGTGCAGAGAGCTTCCTCTAAGTTCTGCTGCTTTTACCTGGGAAATTCCTGCCTGTCTCCATCACGGAGGGACTTCTCCTTCAAGCCTCTTACCCAACCACTAACTTTCCTTGTGAATCATTGGTGGAGGAATATAGAAATGAGTTGTTGAGTGGTGGCTGGCTTCCCCTGTTTGGGGAATTTCCTGGGATTCTAAACCCTCAAGCTAGCCCACATCTATAAGACTTTGAAATTTCAGTTGCTTGATTTCCTGCTTCTATGGTGGGCACCTCTTCTCCCTTCAGATATGCTTAAAGCAAGCCACCTCATTTATCTAGTCTGCCCACCCTACCTCTCTGAATTGGCTTCAACTGGATTCACCCATTCTTTGGATTTCATTGCACCACGGGGTCTTGCAACCTTAGTCATCTGATGAGCTTAAAAAGAAAAAAAAAAGATTTTGTAGGCTACTGAATTTTTTGTTGTTTTTGTTAAAGATGATATGGTATTCTCCTATTTTCTACATAATAGGAAGTAGAAGGCCAAGCAAAGCAAGCATGCTTAGATTTTTATTCTAAGCATTTCCAGACATAATGACTGGTATTTACATAGAAAATATGATTAACCATCTCCACAGGATAGTAAACCATTCTTTTTAAAAATTAAGTATGTGCATATGTATATGAATATATATATTCATTTTTATATGTTCAGCTTATTGGACAAGGTAGGCCCCTTCATGGTCACCACCTGCTAAGTACCAGATTCAGTGTCAATTCCATAACTTTATGCTGAGTGCAGTAGGGAATAGACTCCACTGAGGAGAGTGAAAGCTCACAAAAACAAGGTCAGGAAGAGATCATCCCACTGTTCCCCAGAAATACGTCTTGTGGCTAAGAAGCTCTACTATGTGTGCAATATGGGGTCAAGTTCATGAGGGAGTACAGTCCCCCTCAGTTGTACTTCTTTTATAGGAAATGATGAGAAAGTATCAATTCGATGAAAGAATACGCAGGCAGTTTGGTTCCAAGCAAGTCTGGGTTCTGTTGTCTTACCCAAATTTACTAATCACAAACACATTTCTGCTAAGTAACTCTGACAACTCTTCTTCTTCCAGTACTACCGAGTGTTCCCTGACCAATAATGCCCCGTCAATAAGAAGCATTGTATCCTACATAAAATTAACTGCTGCCAAACATGCACACAGGTTTGTAGCAGAAGCCCATGAACGAATCTTACTTAAAGGATAGTAGCACATGCACCCAAGCACACATATCTGGAAGGCAAATAGGTTAGAGTCTCATTTAGATATTATGGAAACATGAGAGCTTTGGGGAACAATTTTAAATTTAATAATATAATTAGCTATAGCAGAAAGCTACAAATGAGATCTTCCTGTAAAGGAACTCGGTAAATTGCATCAAGATAACCCTAGTTGTTATTTAGATGCTTAAGTAGAATTCTTTGAGAGAATTTCTTACGTTTTATTCTGTACCCCTGCTTTATTTCTCCATTACGATGATTTTATAGTGAACATGCCTGCTTGTAAAGTAATTTTAGCAAATGTTTAAAAGCATCTTCCGGGCTGAGTGTATTAAGTTTTATATAAGCTGTGTTTTCGATGTTCTGCTTTATTGCGACTATGTCCATGGACCCTATAGTGTTTATGTAAGCTGCAGGCTACTGCCATCATCTTTAGAACATCTAGCCAACTGCTTTTATATCTTTAAGATACTCTAACAGCCAAAATAACATTGGCAATAAGCACATCAGGAAATAAAGATACATTTCAGGAATGGACTTCCCTAAAATTCTGCCTCTCTGATGGTTGAATAGGCCCATAAGTGCTTTTGTAGCTTTTGCAGATAATCAAGAATGGGATTTCTGTTCAGATTTTTATTCTCAGAAGGAGCTTATTTTCACTTAGGAAAGAGAATATGTTCTGATAAAACCGTATGTGTGATGGTTTCACTGTGTCAATGTTTATGGCAGTATTTGGACTTCTTTGATTGTTTTTGGAGGTAGGGGAAAATGACTGGTTAATTTGAACAGCTTCTAATTTACCTAAAAATTTGGGCTCGTTCTATACATTATCCCTCCTAGAATTCACAGGAAACCAAAGAAGTATTTAAGTTCCATATATTTATTTCCCTTCTCCCCCTAAAATTTCAATCAATAGTATTATGCAATGAGAAAATTAAAATAATTAAAAATGCTCTGATTTATAAAATAAAATGTTTTAGAATTTTATTTTTTTTAATTTTTAAAAAGGTTTTTATTTAGTTATTTTGAGAAAGAGAGAGAAGGGCACAGAGAGAGAAAGAGAGAAACAGAGAGAGAAGGAGAGAGAGAGAGAGAGAAAAAGAGAGAGAGAGAGAAGCCCAAGAAGGCCCTGTACTGTTAGCACAGAGCCCGACGTGGGGCTCGAACTCACAAACTGCAATCATGACCTGAGGCAAACCAAGTCGGACACTTAACTGACTGAGCCACCACACAGGCGCCCCTTAGAATTTTAAAAACAGGTGTACACAACAGAGTTTTGGCAGAAACCTAGGCATCTAAGATTTAGAAGACTGGAATAGGAGGATATTGTAACTTCTTTTTCATTTTCTAATCCTCTACATTTTCTGTGCATTTTATTTGTATATATGTGTATTTAATTTTGTAACCTGGATAGAATTAGATGGTAAGAATTCGAATTCTTTATCTTTCCATTATTTATTCGTTAGATTTCATCTAAAGCAACAAAAATTCAGAAGTACACTTTTGTATTCGAGTAATATAGCAGATACAAACTATAACAACTGCAACTACAATAACTTTCATGGTGATGGGCACTAACAAGGACAATGAAATAAATGACTTAGCCTGAGAAAAGAAGCGTATTATGCTGTTCCCAATTATACAGCAGTCTTTGGTTATTATGCTTATAAATATTTATAAATTTTAAAATGGAATATTCTAGTTTTACAATTCTGCATTACTATAAATATGAATTTTATTATTTTGAGGGGCCAAAAGTGGGGTTACATATATTACATTTTTTAAGAAGACTTGATAAATATAAATCTTGACTTATGGCTAATAATATAAATCAATATTTCTGACATGAATGTTATATATTAGAATATAATTCTTATTGAAGAATTTCAATAGAATTATTTAATAGTAAATGTATATTAGGTCAAATATGTATCTTAAAATTACTGCTATCATGATCTAAGGGGAGGTTAAACTATCTTCTAGAACTATATACTTTTATTTAGCATTGTATACATCATGGCCTCTCGTGATATTTAGTGATGACACACAAAAAAGAGGCTTTCTAACCACTCATTGTATTCTAAAAGATAATTTTTAAACCTTTCAAATCAGATGCACAGAAGAATAGCACAGCGTACAAAATAAGGAAAGAAAATGATGACATGAGCAAAATAGAGGGGAAACATTTAGTTTTTCACTTATACTTGATAAGAGAAGAAAGCAGAAGTACTTCAACATGGCATGTTCCTTTACTCATAAATATTATTGCATATTTGGGACTGCACTGGTTCAAATTTAACCAAATAAATTTTTCTCTCAATATTAGTTTTCTATAGTCTTTGAAAAGTGAAAACAATGAAATACAGTGACATAAATGGTTAATTCTTAGAGAAATATATATTGAAAACTCAGTCTTTACCATACATTATAGTAGGCATTTGAGATGTAGCTATGGTTGAAGTCCAGGAAATGAAAAAGTTCACAGTCTAGAACTATAATAATGACACCAACAATATAAGCTAGTATTTTTCAATACTAGCTAATATTTTTAAATAATAGGTATGTTACATAAATTATAATAGTGAACTCTCAAAGTAACCCTGTGAGAAGACATCACCAATATATCCACTTTACAGCCAAGGACGCTTCGTTGCTCAAAGTTAGACATTTTCAGAGCTGGAATGTATAACTAGAAGGCCTTAGCCTCTTTAAAATATCTCCCTACTAAATTAGGATAATTCACACAACAGCCTTATGTTCTGAGCTAGGATTTTTGTGTATATTCTGCTTTTCTTCACGTTTTTATTTAAATTCCAGTTAGTTAACACACTGTGTAATATTAATTTCAGGTATAGACTTTAGTGATTCAGCACTTACGTACAACGACCAGTGCTCATGGATTTTTGTGTACATTCTTACTTACATTTCTCCTTTAATAAATCTCAGTGACTGCTGTTTTCCTATTTGAAAATGTGGAGTCAGGTTGTTCAAATCTCAAGATTCCTATTTAATGACTGCAATCAAATTTAGAGAGTCGAAATACTAAATGCAAACTAGAAATCTTGGGGGCAAGAAAAGAGATTAAAATTAGCATATACACAGGAAAGTTAAAAACATGTGCAAAAAAGCGTAAGAGATACACGAAAGATGGCTTACTGGGAAGAGCCTTAAAATAAAGGAATTAGTAGAGTGAACACAACCACATTATCATACAGTTTGGATTAGGCATGGTTGGTCTAACTTTACCATGGCCAATATTTTATTAGAACAAGGCTCCATCTCTATAATGCTCAAAGTGTTTTTAGAGTTAGGAGTATTGCAAATATCGTTGTAGCTTCATTTATGCAGACTTCAGTTTTTGTTTGTTTTTTAATTGAGCTACTTTGGACCTTCTAAGTCTGCTGCTAAGCTAATAATATAAAGATTGCGGAAATGAGCATCCAAGTAGGTCAGAATGGTCTCCTCTTAGCTCCATGAGCTACCTGCACTTTCTCAAGCCAGACAGTCTAGGGAAGAACAGATATGTATATAAAGGTCAGTTCTTTCTAAGCTTTTTCTTAACCTTAATTGAATTTGATGCCATGATTATTTCCTCAGTTGCCCAAACACAGCTCTGAATCATTTCACTATTTTTATTTCCCTTATAGAATGGCTGTTTTCTAAATATGTCAAAGTCTATTCTTCTCGTTTACTATTATCTCCACCTTAGTTCACATTCTTATGACTTTCTTCTAATAATTGCAGTAATCCTTGATGTGATTTTTCCATCCCATTACACTTTTTTGTTCACAGCTGTTTTTAAACCACTACCAATATTACATTTCTAAGGACAAAAGAAAAAAAAAAACACAAATACTTGGAATATTTGACTAAACTTCCTTCCCCCACTGCCCATTAGAGAAGGGTTGAAATAAGGCCTTGCAAACATCATGAAGTGAACATATTCTGGGATACTGGATGAGAATAAGGAAGTGGGTATGGCTTGAGAAATGTGAGCAGACATGTGAGGGGAGTAGTAAGAGCACCTGTCAAAGAGGTAATGGGGCCAGTTTTTAACAGAACTTTGGTGACGGTGAGGACTTCAGTTTTACTGTGGATCTTTAGAAAGAGAGGGGTGGCATAAGAAAATTTATGTGTCATTGGGATCACTCTGGAGGCTCTATTTTTTAAATAGACAATATGAAGGGTTCAGGAGAAGAAAAACAATTATGACACAATTATAATAATCCATGTGCAAGATGACGGTGGCTTGGCCAAATGGTAGTGGTGAGGGTAGGGAAAAAGAGAAGATTCTCTTGTGGTTCTAAATAAATATCCAAGAAAATAAGAGCACAAATTTATATCTGTCTTAAAATCATGCAAAATATGGAATGTTATATATGTGTGAGACAAGTAAATAAGAAAACTGACCAGGCTCCTTCTTGTGATCAGTAATGGTGAGAATGCTGAGTCAGAGTTATCAAGTTTGTATTATCTTTGTGTTTACCAGAATCATTTTACAAGTTGTGCATCAATTAAGATTTCTTCAGACAAATAAGACTACTTTACCATCAGATGTTACTGAGTGAAATAAAATGTCACCTCCTTCAGTATCTCTTATTAATAATGGTCTGATGGTTTTCCTTCCTCTTGATTCTCTTTCTCAGTAACAGTGAATGCACTGATTGATAATAGGGATAGAAGAGGCAAAGTTGTGAAGAGAAATTGATCACTCCCATAAATTTATTCCATAATACATTTTAATTCACACATAGTGAAATAGGTTGGAATATCCCACTTCACATGACACTTTTCTCCCTTAATGGAATGTGTATGCGGGGGTGGTGGGGTGTAATGCACAAATTCTTACCACCGTTTTTTGAATCTTGAATAAAAGAGTGTTCACAATATTAATATTTTGAATTGCCCCTTTGCTTGATGTGATGGTTGATTTCATGTGTTAACTTTATTTGCCATTGTGTGTCCAAATAAACATTGTTTCAGGGTGTGTCTGTGAAAGTGTTTCTGGAAGAGATTAGCATTTGAATTGGTGGACTCAGTATAAATGGCCCTCCCTAATGTAGGTGGGTATCATTCATTCTGTTGAGAGCCTGAAGAGCACTAAAGATAGAAAGAAGAAGGAATTGATCCACTCACCCCCTTTTGTTTCCTGTATCACAGTTTGAGCTGGGACATCTCATCACATCTTCTGTCCCAAGACTGGGATTTACACACTGACTGACTCAGTTCTCAGGTCTTTGGACTTGGAATGAACTACATTTCTGGCTTCATGGATCTCTAGCTTGCAAATGACAGACTGGATTGTGGGACTTTTCAGTCTCCATAATCACATGAGCCAATTCCTCATAACGTCCCATTATATATATATACTGTATGTATATTTGTGTTACTTATATATTCATGTTATATATGTGTTATATACATATATCTGCTACATATATATATATATATATATATATATATATATAGTCATTTATTCTTTTGGTTCTGTTTCTCTGGAGAACTCGCATTAATGCACTTGGCATCCTTGAGGCTTTTTATCCCAAAGGGAAGTAACTGTGAGGTATCACGATGGGTAAAGGATAGGCATGAATAGCTTTTGGGAATGGAGAATGATTGTTATGAAGGAAGGGATCAGAAGAAAGACTGGCATCATGCTTTGAGATAGGTGCATTCTCAGGTATAGCTTGAGAACAAGTAAATATGAACTTTAAAAACTTGGAGCTGTTCTTTTTTTTTCCTCTCCTAATATTCTACATGCCTTGCCTAATCTATGAAAATATTTAGAGACTCAATACAATACTTGCATATTTGTATGCTGCTGCCCTGGAAATTATGAGAGATAGTCTTTTGCTCAAAAACATGTACTTTCTCAAGGAGGCAGCAGAGAGAAGCATATTTAACAATTCAAAATAATGAATTCTTAGGGGATTATAATAAATTCATCTGCAAAAGAAAACCTAGATGCATTTCTGGATAAGCAGATTGAGGAGTGGGAAACCTATTTCTAGCTCTCCTATCACAAACTTTGATAGTTATCAATTTCAGGAACCAATCTATCTGGAAAATACAGCTAAATCTTGAAGAAAGCACCATGATGCTAAAAAAATATTTCTACAATTTAACTTAGGAAAACTTTGTTCATTACCTCACCCAGTGCTGCCTTTAATGAGACACAGACTTAGAAAAAATAGGTACTGCTGGATATAATTAAATTGTAGGGAAAAATATTTTTTCGCACTGAAACTACGTGTTACCTTTTCATAGACTGACTTAGAAAAAATATGCAATTCGCTGTAATGAAATAAATTTTAGTCTATTTGTATTGATTGATATATATTTCTCTGTGGGCTTTCATCTGAAATCTGTTCAACAGCCCATGTGAACTGAAATCAAATGCATCGTTAATAGCATCTATAATATATTTGGCAGCAATTGGCTACCTGTTTCTTTCACTAAAGTTTATCCATGGAAGTAAGTTGCTTTTAAAATGGATATCTAAAGTACATTTAATTGAACAAAACAAATGCAGAAATAGGGATTCCTTTGTCACATTAATTAAAAAAATAGTTACTTTCAATAGTATTGTAAAGGTGTCAAATCCCTGGGTTATAGTTGTAACCTGCTAATTAATCTGTTATTCAGTTTTATTATCATTCTCTATGACTACTTCTTCTTAATTTACTGAATCTGTGTTTGCATCATCATGACTTCCCTTACCAAGCTGACATATATTTCTAGAATGAAGCAGATCATCTTAACTCTCAAGGTCTTATTAATTGGTTGTTTTTTGTTTTGTTTTCTATTTTTGCATTGTCATGGCAAAATGACAACTGTGGAGAAAATTTATACACATTATACATTGAATCTTTTTACAGTAATATGTCACATAACAGTAGTAGCCTATCAACTCCAACTCACTAATGTGCAGTTAAAAGGAATATCAGATCATTTTGCATTCTTCAGGATGTCAGCACCATATGTTACCACTAAATAATTATGGGTGGTGTCAGTTCTGTTAACTGGGACAGAGTAGAACTCTGGACTCTAGGACTCAGCAGAGGATGGTGAGTTATGGCACATAACCATCACAAGAGAAATGAAAAATCAATTGACTTGTATAGAGTGTTCAAATTTCCAAACTTGGCAAAAAGACAAATCTATGCACGTTATGGAAGAGTTCACTTACAGAAGGCCAAACTGATTTTGGTCAAAGAGAATGTCGTAATGAAAGTCCAATGACTTGGATCTAAGCATGTAAAGAGAACTAAATTCTCACAGGGGGAACCATACAATTAAAGAGGCAAAGTGGAATATGAAGTCTAAAGCCTATTAAGAAACATGTAATAAAAACATATGTTTCCAGATTAGGTGTCAAAGACACAAGGTTGTTGCATATATGATAACAACCATGCTCAGAGTCTGCTCTCAAGAAAAGAGAGGAAAATTTTTCATTTAATTACAAGATCCATTATGTAATTTTTGGTAATAGGTACTAGGGTCAGGTGTAGAGGACTGAAGAAAAAGAATCCTATCTCATTTACAGGCAATGGCTTTCAAGGACCTCCAGGCTTACCTCCCCAATCTCACCTTCTACAGTCTCCTCTCTCTGTATCAAGAACTCTTGTGTCCTTGCCATTCTTCATGTTCCAACAACAGTTTCAATATGGACCTTTGAACTTTCTTTCTCTCTCCTCCCCCAACTAATGCTTTCCCAAATGATATGCCGAGCTCACACCCTTATTTCTCTAAAGTCTCTGCTTGAATGTTACCCTCACATGATACCTTTAATGGATACCATATGTGCAAACTATAACCCAAAATAAAGGAGGGATATTGATTCACATTAGATTTTATGTAAATGAAAACTAGATCTTTATTTAGTTCAGCCATTGAAATTTCCAGGTTGCACCAATGTCCTAAATGTCTTAATATTGTCTGTCCCTTCCTTCTTTCAAGCAATAAGATAAAATCAAATATGGCTGAGTCCAACCACTACAAGAACTGATTCTGAATCCAGTTTCTATAGAATGAATGTATATGTAAAGTCAAGATATTTAATTCACTTGAAAGACATTTACCTTCTGTAGGAAATGCAGAATAATATAACATTTGAAATGTGCTTATACAGGCATGTAGATTAAGATTGGATTTGTAAATCATATTTATACTACCTTCTTCTCCTTGAATAAGTCTTAAGGTCTTTCGACTGCTCCCTTTCCACTTTTTGTAGATGAACTAATAACACTGCATCAAAAGCTTTTGGCAGAAATGAAGTAAGATGATATTTGCAAAACTTTTAAAATAGTATACAGTCACTAAATTACATGTTTTCATGATGTCTTGTAGGATTATAAAGTAGTAGCAGTACTAAAATGACAATAATTACATATGCTGTACGTATAGGAGTACTGTGAATAGTAAATTATATATTTAAAATGCTCTTAAATGTATATGAGGTGTTATGCATTTTTAAAGATATTCTTTGGGAGTTTTGCCTGAAGATTGTGATTAAACTTAGTTAATTGTTCTGGCCATATATGTGAACACATTCTTTACGGTATAGGCTTCTTCCTTCTATATTCATTATTTGGCATTGTTATTTTTGAACAGTCTATGGACATATAGAATTTGGGGGGAGTGCTACCTGAATAATTTTGTGTTGTATGTGCTCATTGTATTGAGACAGGGCAAGATTTTGTTCCCATTTCTTTATTCAATCAAAGCAGTTCCACTTTTATGGATTGTGTTAGTACTAACTTTAGTTTAAAAAAAATCTTCAAACTTAAAAATAAATTACCTTTCAGTAATAAACAGAAACCTGTATAGTTAAACTTTCCCATAGATAATACCTATAAAAGCTATATAGAGTATTAACAATATTGTAGAGGAATGTGGGTGGCTCAGTTGGTTGAGCATCTGATTCTTGATTTCAGCTCAGGTCATGATCCCAGAGTTGTGAGATCAAGTCCTGCATTGGACTCTGTGCTGAGCATGGAGCTTAAGATTCTCTCTCTCTCTTGGGGTGCCTGGGTGGCTCAGTTGGTTAAGCCTCCAACTTCGGCTTAGGCCCCTTGCAGTCTGTGAGTTCAAGCCTGCATCAGGCTCTGTGATGACAGCTCAGAGCCTGGAGCCTGCTTCGGATTCTGTGTCTCCCTCTCTCTGTCTCTCATGCTCTGTCTCTCTTGCTCTCAGAAATAAATAAACATAACAAAATTTTTAAAAAAAATCTCTCTCTCCTCTCCCGCCCCTCTCCCCTACTAGCACCCCCGCCAAATAAAATAAGAAATATTTTAATTAGGTGTTGATCTAAAACAGGAAGAATCTTGAGAAGGATGACCCATAAAAGACAGGAAATGCACCACGTGGGATTTACACATTTTCAGGATTTTGCTGGAGGGCACTCCCTGATTTCTGTGGTACAGGGGGTAGGAGGTCAGCATACAGACTTTGAAACTGGTATATTAGCTGGTAAATTAAGTAGAAAAATCCCTTTAAAAAAGCGGTTGCACATGGAATAAGTGCCAAAGTCTACATATAAAATATGCAAAATTCATGATTAAAAACTGATTTAGTTAAGCATTAATGAAATAAAGAAAGTAGTGAGAAGCTGGAAAAAATGCAGAGTTTCAGTTGCTGCCTATCATAAAAGAAACAGAGCTTGAAGTTTGAGTCCAACTAATTTAAACTCACTGCTTGAACAAATATCAGTACACTTAAAGAGAATATAAGTAAATAGAACCAGAACCACACAACATATTTACATTGCCCAACATGCAATAAAAAATATTAGTAGTCATGTGAAGAATCAATAAAATAGGACTCATACTCAGAAAACAAAGAAGTCAACAGAAATGATTCCCAAGAAGACATACATGCTAAAATTATCAGAGAAGGGATTTAAAGCAGGTATTATAAATATACTCAAAGTCCTAAAACAAAATTTATTTACAATGAATAAATATTTGGGGGAATATGAGCAATAAAGCTAAAAAACAAAGGAAACCCTATAAAAAAACTAAATTAAACAACATAAATAAAATTAAAAATTCCTTGAGGGGCTAAACAGCAGGGAAAAAAGTCCATGAACTCAAAGATAGATCAGTAGAACTCCTACAATATAAAAAAATAGAAAATAAATATATTACATTAACAAAAACTCAATGATCTGTAAGGCAATTAAAAAAAATCAATACAATTATATTATTATATGCAGAAGAGGAAGAAAATGAATATGAAGAAAAATTCAATAGTCAAGTGTTCTAAAATAGGTGTATTTATACTCCCAAAAGAAAAAAGAGAGGATATAGAAAAGTAACTTTGAAAAAAGTAACGGCTAAATGTTTTTCAAATCTGATGAAAAGTCTAAACATATGGATTAAAAAATAGTGCACTACAAACTGGGTAAATACAATCATAGCAAAGCATATCAGAGTTGAATTGACAATATCCAAAAATAAAGAGAAAATCTTTAAAGAAGCCACAGGAAACTGTCACATTATATAAGGAGGTATAAGGGTATAAATGACAGCTAACATCATCAGAAGCAATAGAGGCCATTCTCCACTCAAAGCTACCAAAGCTTTTGGACAAATGGCTGATGCCAGGACCGCCACATATAAAATACTAGATGATATTATTACATCTTGTTTGGGTCAGGAACATGAAAAAAGTTCAAGGAAGAAACTAGGGGAATTCTCAGAAGGATCCAAAAGTGAGCTAGAAGAGCTCCTACTAACCATATTAAGGACAGTTTAATGTCCCACTGAATAGAATGCAAATGTATGAGTTGATATAAATATATATACACACACATATACATATATAGAATGAAAATCTCTTCCTTACAGAATTTCAACTAAACTATATTTACAAATATAGTATAAAAATAGTTGTAATTTCAGTAACAAATAAATTAGAAATCAATGGTTACCAAAACAGTTGAGTGATACTTTGACAATGAACAAGACATCTGCATAGTTGCTAAAGATATTCAAACATTATTTAATAATTATAGAGAGAAAAATAGTAACTTTACGGTGGAGAACATGGCAGATACCACCTTAATCTGGTCACCAATCTGGACCTAACTAACTCCACTAAGAGGAACAAAGCAAAATCATATTTCCTATACAGTACCCTGAAAAAAGATACATTACTTTGTGGTATTCCTGCTATCACACACACACACACACACACACACACACACACACACACACACACGTCAACTACAAGGAAAGAGCAGGCAAACACAAACTGATAGATATTTTACAAAATAACTACTTTCTGTTCAAAATATCAAGGTTAAGATACAAAAAAAAGGTTGAGAAACAACTCTGGAATAAAGAGACATACATAAGTGAGTCACATGATGATCCTATGAGATTCTGCATGGGAGAAGATAGCTACTAAGGATAATATTGGGAGAACTGGTAAGATTCCATTACGGGCTATGGGTTAAAATTGGAATACTATGAAATGATGGAACCATTTTTCTTGGGGACAAAATTTATATTGGCAAAAAACCCTCAAGCAATCAAAACAATATTTGAATGTATATTTTAAAAAGCTTAATGGGAAAATCTATGATGAACAAAGTATCCATTTTAAATAAGTATAAGATATTTATGATTTTTCCTTTTTGCCTTAGGCTCCAGTATGACTTGGTAAACATTGGTTGTATCAACATTATCTAATTTCGTCAACCGTTCTAAGTTTATTGAAGAGAATATACTTCCTAGGAAATATATAATGAAGAAAATTGGGATAAAGGGTCAGGCTATCTCTTACTGCAGAGAATAAAAAATGGCCCCCAAAGATATATTAAATTCCTAGTCCCCAGAGCATGTGAATATTACTTTATATTGTAAAACATGTGATTAAGTTATGGATCTAGGAAGGAAGAAGATACCCTGTATTAACAGAGTGGGCCCTAAATGCAATCATATTTCTCATTACAGGAAAGGGGTCCAGATGGAGTTTTGGGACGGAAGCAGCCGCAGTGTAAGAAAGCAAGACTGAAGGGATATGGCCACAAGCCAAAGAATGCAGACAACTACCAGAAGCTAGAAAAGACAAGGAATGGATTGTCCTCTAGAGTCTCTAGAGGTAACACAACACTGCTGAAATCTTTTTTTTTTTTTTTTAATATTTATTTATTTTTGAGAGAGAGACAGAGAGCGAGTGGGGGAGAAACAGAGAGGGAGACACAGAATCCGAAGCAGGCTCCAGGCTCCAAGCTGTCAGTACAGAGCCCGATGTGGGGCTCAAACTCACAAACCACGAGGTCATGGTCTGAGCCAAAGTCAGACACCTAACCAACTGAGCCACCCAGGCACCCCACTACTGCTGAAGTCTTGATTTTAGACTTGTAATGCCAGAAGTGTGAAATAATAAATTTCTGTAATTTCAAACCATCAACTTGGGTTTTAAATCACTAAATGGTAACTTGCTATGGCAATCACAAGAAATGAAATCATTTACCCTTAAATGGTATTGGTGATAGGATGACTGATGATACAGAAGAAGGAGGGGGTGGAGAGAGTAGGAAGGAAGAGAGAGAATATAACTAAAATGGGGTGCAATGCAAACAACTGCTAAATCTGGGTAGAGTGTATATGAAAGTTCTTTGAACTATCTGTAACATCTGCATGTTTGATAAATCAGAGCCAACTTAAAAAGTTCAATTGGAAAATCTGACATATGTTATTTTCTCTGTTTAAATAACCATGGCATACGAACTTCTTCTCTATATGTATCTTTAAGTCTTATATTTGTCATTTAGCTATAATATTCTTAGCGGTGTTTATAAGCATATTATTATAGTACTCAAAGGATGAATTAATTTACCAAAGGAGAATTCTTCTCCCAGGGAGACCAGCTGACTGGCTGCTTACCAACAATGTCTTCTCCAATAGACTTCAAACTTCATAAATGTTAAGGAAAAAGAAAACTATGACTATTTTTTTCATCAAGCATGATTCCAGGCACAAATAAGAATCCCATTACATATTTGTTGAAAATAATCAATGAATGGATATTATATATAAATAACCAAAGCAATATTGTTTATTTCTTTCAGAGAAGTTGGTAATGTTTTCTGTCATATTTCTGTTAGGTAGAAATATATTCTAACTAGATCTTTTCATCTTTTCCCTATGTGTTTGCCTGTGGATTTATTTTTGTAACCTTTCATAATACTCACATCAAGATAATGAAGAGACAGGATTTTTATGAAATGCCACAATAATAAGGCTCTATGGGAATACTGGTTTCTAGAACATAGAGGAGAACCCCAGGGCTCAATCATTTAATGTAAAAGGACTAATGGGACCAAGGATTAAGCATCAAGAAGCTCTGTCATTTTCTATTTGTGACTCTCATTAGTGCCTTAATCTATAATATACCAAATATTATAGTATTTTATTTCATTTAATCATTTTAGTAACTCTTTAAGGTAAATATGATGATACATAATTTTAAGATGATAAAACTGATATTCAAAAGTTTTAATAGTCACCTTCTGTGACACACAGGTCATGTGTGGCAAGAAGACTGGACTTCTGGCTGTCTTTTCTGAAAAGTTAGGCACCTATATGCTGTATTATTTCCGACTTCCAAAAAAGAAATAAATTATGAGTAGATACTTTCTCAGGTCCCCTTTCAACATAAATTTGAATGACTATGAGGCTTGCCAAAGGTTAAATTAATAGTAGAGAAGAGTAGTACCCAAAGTCTTTGATAGGTTTTAGTTTGAACACACACAAAAGTAGTCCAGGTCCTAATTCCATTACCTGTGAATGTGATCTTATTTGAAAATAGTGTCTTTGCAGATGTCATCAAGAATATAAAGAAGAGGGGCGCCTGGGTGGCGCAGTCGGTTAAGCGTCCGACTTCAGCCAGGTCACGATCTCGCGGTCCGTGAGTTCGAGCCCCGCGTCGGGCTCTGGGCTGATGGCTCAGAGCCTGGAGCCTGTTTCCGATTCTGTGTCTCCCTCTCTCTGCCCCTCCCCCGTTCATGCTCTGCCTCTCTCTGTCCCAAAAATAAATAAACGTTGAAAAAAAAAAAAAAAAGAATATCAAGAAGAGCTCATACTGGATTTAGGCAGGGCCCAAATGATTGATGGCTCATGTCCTTAAACCTAGATGACACCAGTGGGGAGAACGTGTGAAGACAGAGGCAGAGACGAAGATGACACAAGCCGAGGAATACCAAGCATCACCTGTAGCACCCGAAGGAGCAGGTGATCGCTCAGGGCCTCTAGAAGTAACAACTCTGCTAATACCTTGATTTCAAACTTCTGGACTCCACAACTGTAAGAGAATACATTTCCGTTCCTTTAGCCACATGATTTCTAGAACTTTGCTATGGCAGTCCTAGGAAACCAATCACTTGTTTACAGCAGAAAAATTTCAACTCTTAATATTGGGTTTATTTATTTTCAGATATCCCTGAGTATTTTCTTCATGTATCAGAGCAATATTATTTTATGGTATCAATTACGCTGATTGTAAAAAAGACAATTAACTGATAAAATCTTGATTAAAGATATTTGTATTTGTAGAATACAAGTTAAACAGAAAATAATCAAATAAAAGTAAAGCACTGAATTCTAGAACATGCTGTCACTATTATCAATTAAGTTAATTAGATTCTAATTTAATTAACGATTTCCTATATTTTAATATATTGGAGTTACTAGTTGTATACACAAGGGTCTACATAAAGGGATTATTCTGAGGTTATTTTTAAAATAAATTTAAACATTTTAGTATATATATCAATTACTCACTGCCACATAAAGTTACACAAAACCACAGAATCTTAGTAGCAAACAATAATCCATGTATGTTTTTCATATATATGGGGCCATCTGGGTTCTCTTCTATGTTCTAGAAACCAGGATTCCCATAGAGCCTTATTATTATGACATTTCATAAAAATCCTGTCTTTTCGTTATCTTTATGTGAATATTATGAAAGGTTACAAAAATAAATCCACATGCAAACACATAGGGCATCTCTATTTTGGCTGGGCTCACTCAAACGTCTAGACATGTCTGGGGATCAGCTAGCTTCATCTGTCATTCCACAGATCTCTTATCCTCCAATAGGTTACCATGGGCCTCTGTCATATTTTCACGGCAATCGCAAAAGCTGAAGAGCAAGCATAGGCACTGAAGGAGGCCTCTTAAGGTTTAGATTTAGAAAAGACATGCTGTCATGTCTTCCTTGTTGTACTGACCAAGCAAGCTGCATGATCAAACCCAAAGTCAGAAAGAAAGGGCACTACAAAGAAACAGACAAAGGTACACGGCATGGGGAGGGGTGAAGAACTGGGATATTCAATAAAACTTATCATGTTTGTTAAGAAGAGATCCCACTCTCAATTTGATTCTCTCTTGTTCTGGTCAGTCAAATGAACATCCTTCCTGCCTACAGATCTCCAAAATACACCCCATGTCTTAAACAGCAGAAAATTTCTATCAATGTTGTTAATACTTCTCAAACTTCAGGTGTACACAAACTATATAAAATTGATTTTCTTCCTATGTCCATTTCCTTTTCTTTTATCTCTAGGTTTCTGAATATCAAAATGAGTCACCACAGGAACAATAAATGTGGTTACTAAGAATAATTTAGAAGACTTAGTCAAGCACCTTGGTCACCAGAGAAAGGAAATAATTAAAATATTATTGTTTCAAACCTTTCTTCCAACACTTTCCCTCTTTTAGTTTACCTGGCAATTAAGGATTAGATCACAGGCATTTACAACTGGCACAGCTGTGAAGTTAGAACATTGCACCCCTCAGAAAATGACAAAACTGTAACAATACTGCATTAAATCTCAAGAGTCAATGGCAGAAACTGAACACTAGAGTTAGGACACAGGAAAGAATCCTATAAAGTGATGAGCCTTACAAGAGGCAATGCACGTTCTGCTTTTCAACAAAAGGTAAAGAGTAAAATCAATTACAGACGTGCTCCTATTTGTATCAAAATTTTGGATTATATAATGAAAATCTAATGCTTCTTAAAGACTTGTAACAAAAAAAGCAACCCCTGGGCCACTGCAGTGGAAAAATTCTTTATCCACAGTTCCAGGAAGCAACCAATTCAAGTCTCAATTCAATTCAACCATCTTTTCCGCCCCTCCAATTTGCCTTCTTAGTTTTTCATTATTTCACATTATCTGCTTCCTAAAATAAACACTGATATTTCTTACATCCCCCAAACCCTCACCTTCACATGCATTTCTCTATCTATCCTCCAGTATGGCTCTTGTTACTGCTTTAGCTAAAGCATTTAATGTTCAAGGTTTACATCATTATGAATACACTTTTATAAGGAGGAAGCTCAGTGTTTGTTTGTTTTCAGTTATGATATTTTCTTTCCTGCAGCAAACATATATTTATTCTTTTCCTGGAGTAAACAAATTCCTCAGTTAAGTTTTCTATGTAGTTTCCACAAATCCATTCCCAGATTCTGATGGACAGATCTCTTGCTTACACATGACAGAGAATGAGTCAGTTTAGTTTCCTTTTGTTCTTCCTTTCGGAAGTGATTTTCCTCAGAATTTTAAACATATTGTTTTATGATCTTGAAACTTTGGTTTCCCTGTTGAGAACCTTGATGCTGTTCTACTTACGATTCCTTTGCCTGTAATCTCCCACTGTCTTGTATTCTATAAAGGAAAAGAATCTCCCTTTTACTACTGTTTTGAAATTTCACAATGAAATGCCTTGGTTTATCTTTGACAAATTTTCTTGAATTATTTGTTTGATAATATTCCCCTGTCATTTTCACCATAGGACTTTAAGGTCTAAACTACTATTATTAGGGTATTGGACTTTGTGAATTGAATCATTGAATTCTTAGTTGTTTTATATTGTGTATCAAATTCTCCATCTTTTATCTAAGATTTCTCTAATAGAGAGTTCCTTGATCTTCTAATTTTTCTACTGAATTATTCCTTATTATGTCCTTTAATTTCCATGCATTCTTTTTATCCTCTAAATATTTCTTTTATCTTTCTTTGTTCCATGAATGAAATTCTCTCCTAAACTTTAGAAGGAAAATACTTGGAAGTTTTCATAGCCCTAATTTTTCTTACATTTCTTCATTTCCCCCCCCATTTTTCACTGTCTTTCAAATTCAAGCTTTTCCTCAAATATATAGTGAATCCTGAGTGACTAATTTTATTTTTGAATGAGCTAACACTACTTTGTAAGCTTCAAGAGCATGCAAGAAATTGACCAAGTAATTAGTCTTAGCAGAGGTTAACTAGGCTGGGAATTTTCTTTTTTTTTTTTATTTTTTTTTATTTTTTAACATTTATTTATTTTTGAGAGACAGAAACAGAGAACCAGTGGGGAAAGGGCAGAGAGAGAAGAAGACACAGAATCCAAAGCAGGCTCCAGGTTCTGAGCTGTCAGCACAGAGCCCAACGTGGGGCTTGAACTCGCAGACTGTGAGATCATGACCTGAGCCAAAGTCAGATGCTCAATTGACTGAGCCACCCAGGCGCACTTACGCTGGGCATTTTCAACCTTTAATAGGAAACTACAACTATTAGTAGATATAAGTTTTATCCCTTTAGTTGGATGGTCTCACCAGAGAAATCTTTCAATTTCTTAATGTAGAATATACTGTTCTGCAAACTTCAGAAATCTGTGTGGTCGTGCTTGGTTATATTTCATAGACAGAAGAGTCTAATTATATTTTCAAAATATCATCATGTTTTCATTACCTTTCATATGGACACATTTCAAAATACCATCAATCTCTAAATATTTCTGGGGTTCTTCAGAGATAATATGAATGCATAAAGTTCAGACATTAATTTAACCAGTCACTAGAGTTCAGGAAAAACTCACACACTTGTTTCCCAGACTCTAAACTCTTGGTACAAATGTCTATTCTGGCCTTCTCTCCATCCTGAGGGTCCAAATTCTTTTTTATTATCACTATATTTTTAATTTTAATTCCAGTGTAGTTAACATACAGTGTCATATTAGTTTCAGGTTAATAACACAATGAGTCAACTCAGTGCTCTTCATGATAAATATACTCTTTAATCTCCATTACCTATTTCACCCATCCCTCCACCCACCTCCCCTCTGGTAACCATCAGTTTGTTCTCTATAAGAGTCTGTTTTTGGTTTCTCTCCTTTTTTTGTTAATTTGTTTTGTTTCTTAAATTCCACACATGAGTGAAGTCATATAGTAATTGTCTTCCTCTGACTGCTTTGTTTCACTTAGCATTATACTCTTTAGCTGCAAATAGCAAGATTTCATCTATTTATGGCTGAATAATATTCCATTGTGTGTGTGTGTGTGTGTGTATATGTGTATGTATGTGTATATATATATATATATATATATATATATATATATATACCATATCATCTTTATCCATTAATGTTATCAATGGACACTTGGTCTGTTTACATAGTTTGGCTACTGTAAATAATTCTGCAATAAGATCAATCTTTTCAAAATAGTGTTTTTTATATTCTTTGGGTGATTCCTAGATCATAGGGTAGTTCTAGTTTTAATTTTTTGAGGAACCTCCTTACTGTCTTCCACAGTGGCTGTGCCAGTTTGCATTACACACGCACGAGGGTTCCTTTCTCTCCACATCCTCATCAATGCTTGTTGTTTCTTGTGTTTTTCATTTTAGCCACTCTGACAGGTATGAAATGATATCTCATTGTTGCTTTGGTTTGCATTTCCCTGATGATTGGTGATACCGAACATCCTTTCATGTGTCTGGTGACCATCTGGATGTCTTTGTTGAAGAAATGTCTGTTCATGTCTTCTCCCCACTTTTTTAAATGGATTATTTGTTTTTTGGGGGTGTTGAGTTATCTAAGTTCTTTATATGTTTTAGATACTAACCTTTTATTGGATATGTCATTTGTAAATATCTTCTCCCATTCAGTAGGTTCTTTTAGTTTTGTTACTTCTTTTACTGTGCAGAAGCTTTTTGTCTTGATGAAGTCCCAATAATTTATTTTTGCTTTTGTTTCCTTGCTTCTGGAGATGTATCTAGTAAAAACTTGCTAAGGCTAAGGCCAAAGAGGTTGTTGTCTGTATCCTCTAGGATTTTGATGGTTTTCTGTCTGACATTTAGGTCTTTCATCCATTTTCAATTTATTTTTGTGTATGGTAAAAGAAAGTGGTTCAGTGTCATTCTTCTGCATGTGGCTGTCTGGTTTTCCCAACACCATTTGTTGAAGATATGGTCTTTTTTCCACTGGATATTCTTTCTTGTTTTGTTGTTTAATTGGCCATATAGTTGTGGGTTGATTTCTGGGTTTCTATTCTGTTTCATTGATCTATATATCTATTTTTGTGTCAGTACCATACCATTTTGATTACTATAGCTTTGTAATAGAACTTAAAGTCTGCAACTATGATACCTCCAGGTTTGTTTTTCTTTTTCAAGATTGTTCTGGCTATTCATGTCTTTCTTTGCCTCCATACAAATTTTAAGATTGTTTTTGTTCTGTGAAAAATGCTGTTGGTATTTTGATAGGGGTTGCATTAAATCTGTAGATTGCTTTGGGTAATATGGACATTTTAACAATATTTGTTTTTCCAACTCATGTTAGCAGAAATATATTTCCATTTGTTTATATTATCTTCAATTTCTTTCATTAATGTTTTATAGTTTTCAGAGTGTAAGTCTTTCACTTCCTTGTTTAAGTTTATACTTAGGTATTTTATTATTTTTGGTGAAATTGTAAATGGGATTGTTTTCTCAATTTCTCTGTGGCTTCATATTAGTGTACAGAAATGGAACATATTTGTATACATTGATTTTATCCTGAATGTTACTGAATCCATTGATCAGTGTTAGTGGTTTTTCAGTGGAGTATTCAGGGTTTTCTACATATAGCTTCATGTCATGTGCAAATAGTGAAAATTTTATTTTTTCCTTACCAATTTGGATTCCTTTTATTCCTTTTTCTTGTCTGATTACAGTGGCTAATAGTTCCAGTAATATGTTGAATAAAAGTGGTGAGAGTGGACATCCTTGTTTTCTTCTTGACCTTAGGGTCAAGAATGGATACTGTACTTATCAAATGCTTTTTCTGTATCTATTGAAGTGATAATTTTGTTTTTATCCTTTTTCTTATTGATATGATGTATCACACTGATTGATTTGCAAATATTAAACCATCCTTGCATCCTAGTAGTAAATCCCACTTGATTACAATGAATGATTTAACATATTTTTGGATTAGGTTTGCTAATATATTCTTGAGGATTTTTGCATTTATGCTCATCAGAGAAACTGACTGTAGTTCTCCTCTTCCTCCTCCTACTTCTTCTTTGTAGTGTCTTTATCTGGTTTTGGTATCAGGGTAATGCAGGCTTCATAGAATGAATTTGGAAGGTTCCTTTCCTCTTCCATTTGTCAGAACAGTTTGAGAAGAATGGACATTAACTCTTCTTTAGATATTCTGTAGAATTCACTTGTGAAACCATCTGGTTCTGGACTTTTGTTGTTCTGTTTTTTTTTATTACACATTCAATTTCATTGCTAGTAATCAATCAGTTCAAATTTTCTATTTCTTCCTGATTTGTTTTGGTAGGTTACATGTTTCTAGGAATTTATCCATGTCTTCTAGGTTTTCCAACTTGTTGGCATATAATTTTCATAATCATCCACAATTTTTTCTGTGGTATCTGTTATTTACTTTCTTTCCTTTGTGATTTTTCTCATGAGTCTGATTAGAGGTTTATCAATTTTGTTGATCTTTTCAAAGAACCAGCTCCTGGTTTCATTCATTTATCCTATTGGTTTTTTGTTGTTGTTTAGTTTCTGTTTCATTTATTTATGCTCTGATCTTTATTATTTCTTTCCTTCTCCTGGTTTTGGGCTTTCTTTTTTCTTTTTCTAGCTCGAGGTTGGGTTATTTGAGATTTTTCTTGCTTCTTGATGCAGGCCTGGATTGCTATAAACTTCCTCTTCGAATAGCTTTTGTTTTTGAACTGTTGTATTTTTATTTTGTCTGTTTGTATTTTTTATTTCCTCCTTGATATCTTCATTGACCCATTCATTGTTCAGTAGCATGTCAGTTATCCTCCATGTATCTGTGCTCTTCCCAGATTTTTTTTTCCTGTGGTTGATTTCTTATTTCATAATGTTGTGGTCAGAAAACAAGCATGGAATGATTTCCATCTGTTTGAATTTGTTAACAGACTTGTTTTGTGGCCTAATATGTGATCTATTCTGGAGAATGTCCCATGTGCATTTGAAAACAATGTGTATTCTATTTTAGGATGCAATATTCTGAGTATATCTGTTAAATCCATCTGGTCGAATATGTCATTCAAAGTCATCGTTCCCTTATTGATTTTGTGTTTGGATTATCTGTTGTCTATTGATGTATGTGGGCATTTGTATAAAATATCTTCTGCTCTGGGATTTCAAACAACTTTACAATGATAAGATTATTATCTATTTGGGTTTTTTTTTAATTTATTTTTTTGATGTTTATTTATTTTTGAAGGACAGAGAGACAGAGCATGATGGAGGAGGGGCAGAGACAGAGGGAGACACAGAATCTGAAGCAGGCTCCAGGCTCTGAACTGTCAGCACAGAGCCTGATGTGGGGCTCGAACCTGTAAACCATGAGATCATGACCTGAGCTGAAGTTGGAGGCACAACCAACTGAGCCACCCAGGTGCCCCAAGAGTATTATCTATTTGTATCCATGGGTCAAGGTGAGCCTAGGATCCCGCTACTCAGCTATCTTTCCCATAAGTCCCCCATATTCCTTCTTTTAAATTCTACTCTCTCATTAGCTTTGCTGGAGCAGGTAAGAGTCGGATTAAAACGTATTTAATGTATTAACTGAAATAGCGAAGGTTAATAAATGAAATGTATTTTCTTAAATTTGTCAATGTATTTTTCAATAAACTTATTCAACAGTATTTATTAAGATATTAAGTTCTAGGCACTCATCTAGGCAATTGGAGTATATTAGAAACAAAAGTTCTCAATCATATACAGTTTATATTTTAGTGGGGGGTTAGAGCAGTGTAAGACAGAAAATAGAGAATAAACATTATAAATTACATATTATGATAGAATAGGTATTAAATATAAAAAATAGGGTAAGAGCAGTTAGGAATATTAGGAATAGACAGTTAACTGGCAGTTATGGTATCAAGTAGGATTATTACATCTGGCACCATTAAGTAAAAATCTTGAGCAGTGATTTAGTTGGAAAAAAAACAATCCAGGAGAAGAATCAGCCAATGGAAAAGCCGTAAGGTAGGAATATACTTAGAATGCTTGAGATAAAAACAAAGGGCCCAGAGGAGTAGAAACACCAATTAAAGGATAATAATAAAATATGAAGCCAGAAATGAGATTATATATAATAGGTTTATTCTTTGAGAAACTGGAAACCACTTTAGAGTTTTGATCATAGTTACATAATACTCTGACAACAGGATGACTCTAGATGCTGATATTACAATGGTGTAGGTAAGAAATGTTTATGACTCAGATCAGGGAGACAATCATGGAAGGTGAGAAGTGTTTGGATTCTAGATTATACATATATAATAAGATTTGCTAATAAACTGGAAGTAGTGTTGTGGGGGAGATGTACAGGGGGTCTTAGTTTTTTTTTTTTTTTTCTAGAAAGAGTAGAGTTATCATTGAAGTACAATACATTTTTTCAATTAAAACATTTTAATGTTTATTTATTTTTGAAAGAGACAGGACGTGAGCAGGGGAAGGGCAGGGAGAGGGGGGGAGAGAGAGAGAGAGAGAGAGAGAGAGAGAGAGATTCTGCACCAGGCTCCAGGCTCTGAGCTGTCAGAACAGAGCTGGATGCGGGGCTCAAACTCACCGACTTTGAGATCATGACCTAAGCCAAAGTTGGACGCTTAATCGACTGTGCCACCCAGGCGCCCCCAATACATTTTTTTAAATCAATAAAATAAGTAGTTTTGCTGGAGAAGAGCAGAGTTCAGTTTTGGAAGCTGAAATGGAGAGGTCTATAAGACATAAACTGGCAGCCAGATATAGGAATCCAGAGTTTGTAAGAGAGCTCAACTGGAGATTTACACAGGGGATTACCAGATTCCATATGATACTAAAAGGTGTGAATGGGAATAGTGGGAACTCTCATTTTGATAGAGAAGATTTCAAAACTCTGAGTCCTGGAGAACTCCAATGTTAAGGGGAAAGGAGAAGAATTAACAAAAGAGCCTGATGAGGAACAGCTAGTTAGGTGTGAGAAAAGGCAAGAGTATGCTTCCCTGCAAGCCTTATGAAAACCTATAGAGAAGGAAGAATCCATGTGTGTTAAGTAAAACGAGGACTGAATTTTGAATTGAGAAGGTCATTTTTGACTCTGAAAAAGATAATGGTAAGTGAATACTTAGGAACAAAGCCTTCATGGAGTAGGTTTAAGAAAGGGTGATTGTACAGGCACTGCTTATTGGTGAGTAGAGATAATTTTCAAAGACTTTTGTTTACTCTGAGATAACTGTAGACTCACACTCATTTTTATGAAATTCAGAAAGATCCCAGGTATGCACTCTGTCCAATTTCCCCAAATGATATGTTTTATAACTATATTACAATATCACAAAAATATTGATATTGATATAGTTAAGATATGGCACAATTCTATAAGGATCCACACTAATCTCTGTACAGTTCTGTTTTCTCAGACAATTGCAATATATTTCTATAATAGTTGCTATGATTGGTACCTTATGTTTGATCTACATATTTATATCTTGTAGAAATAATTTGATACATTAAATGTCCTAAAATATTAAAGTTGGGTAAAATTAAGAAGGGAAAATTAAGTATTACACCTAATATTGGTTACTTTTGCTACAAATACTAAGTTTAAAACATTCTTTAAGAAACAAGTCTAAAAGTTGTTCAAAATAATTATAAACTGAAATTTTCACTTATGAAGAACTGAACTGATAATTATGTATTAAATTTAAGTTCTTAAATATTAAGAAACTATACCATGTTATGATGCTTAGTTTTTGATAAAAATGAAGTTAGACTTTGTAGGTTATTTTCAAAAGGTCTAAAAAGTATTTCATCCTAGTTCAAAGAAAATATTCTATATATTATAAATATATACAAGGAACATTCTTTTTGATTCATATATTGGAAAATCTGATGAATGGACCATTCAGCAATGTGGCTGTTAACCAAATTGTGTTTTTGCAAATCAGCCTAAACCCATGATGCACAATTGCAAATAGTTTGTTTGTGATTGTAGTAGTAATCCTGTATTTACTTATCCATATGAACATTTATGAAGTACTTGATATGTTTGCTACAGAGCAAATGTTGAAATAGAAAGGAGACTAATATATATCCTTTGTTCTTGAAAGTTATAGTCTAGCAAGAGAAAGAAGCATATTAACATTACTCACAATAAATGTGATAAATACTACAAAACGCAGAAACAAAAGTCCAGAAGAATACAGAACCAGGGTAAGTTAATAGTTCTGCCAAAGGTCACTGTTGGAAGACTCACAGTGATGTCTTTTTGTCTGGACCTTGTAATGGGGGATTTGGTAGGTACAGAATCATGGAAAAGACAACCTGGAATTATAAGAGGGCCTGACATTTTAGAAGCACATTATTTTAAAAGTGTGTATGTGATCTTGTGCTTTAAATACCTGAAAAGGGGTTTTCTTTGGCAGAGGAGTATTTTCAGGAAGAAATAAGGGGATAACTCTAGGCAGGATGAGAAAGATAACAAGCAGGGATTCAAGAGATGCTGTTTAAGGTAGGAGCCAAGTATGTACTCACAAAAGCCATGATGGGGAATGGAGCATGGTTGCTTAAAGGATAAGGATAAGGATGAATCCAGGTATGTTATTCAGTTGGTTGATTCTGGATTTCTAAGTTGGGTGAATGCTTTGTTTGATATCATTAACTGCAGATGGCATTCAAAGGAAAAAACAGGTAAAGATGGACTTTGAGAAATAATATATGTGTAGGAGTGGGATTCATGTTGGAGATGTCTACAACCATCTGGAAAGCTCTAGGAGAAGTTCAAGGGCTTTAGCTCTGGAAATGTGAATTCACTGGTTGTTTTTATTGCTTCATAACAAGTTTACCACCAACTCTGTAACATAAAGCAACACCAATTTATTATCTCAGCCTCTGTAGATCAGAGGACTGGGCAGGATCTGGCTGAGTTCTCTGCTCAAGGCCTCACTAGGATGAAAACAAGGTTTCAACCAACCTGCATTCTCACTTAGAGGCTTAACTAGGGAAAGACTCATTTCTAAACTTTCTCAAGTTTGCAGATTTTAATTCCTTGCAGTGGTAGGTTTCCGCAAGTTTGCTTCTTCAAAGCCAGCAATAATGAGAGTTTCTGCTGCTCTGAAACTCTACTTGAAAAAAGCCTGGCCCTTCTTTTAAACCTAGCCCTCTTTTCACCTGGTAAATTCAGGATACCCTGGAAGATATATCTTTTGATTAACTCAAAGATAACCAATTCGGGACCTTAATTACAGCTGCAAAATCTCTTCAACGGTGTCATATTCTTTTGTTTAGAATCAAATCACAGGTTTTGCCTATACTCAAAAGAAGATAAATTCTTTATTCATTGAAATCCTCTTAGCATATGACCTTTACAACTATCATCTATGGTAATTTATCAGTGGAAATGAGATAATCCAGGGAAAATATGTAAAGCAAGAGTAGCCGAATGACATAAAGGAAAAAAATTGTTCTTTATAAGTAAGCACCATAAATATACGACATTCAGATGCAATTTTACAGGGGTATGTGTTAATGATATATTAATAGAATTATATATTATAGACCTTAAGACACATTAATCTCATTTTAAAGTGAGTTTGGAAATTACCTTGGAGTCTGGTAGTATAATTTTACCATTTCATCAGGTAGGTAAATATCAAAAAATAAGCAAATTGCCATGTTGTGTGCAATTATTTAAAATACAAATATATGGGGGCGCCTGGGTGGCGCAGTCGGTTGGGCGTCCGACTTCAGCCAGGTCATGATCTCGCGGTCCGTGAGTTCGAGCCCCGCGTCAGGCTCTGGGCTGATGGCTCAGAGCCTGGAGCCTGTTTCCGATTCTGTGTCTCCCTCTCTCTCTGCCTCTCCCCCGTTCATGCTCTGTCTCTCTCTGTCCCAAAAATAAATAAACGTTGAAAAAAAAATACAAATATATGACACATGTTCACTCTGTTGACTATATTCCAGTCTTATTTCTACTAAAACATGTAGGCATTTTAGGAAAAAAATTACAATTTTTCGATTTTATGGCAACTTAATCATCTAGTAAATGGTCTAGGATGAGGAAAGGAAATGTGGTTATTTGGTCTTTAATACTGAGTATTGCTTTAACTCATTATCAAAATTCTAGAAATGTGGAAGTATATCATTCTTATTCTGATAGCAAAGGCTCACAAGGCATTGAATGCAATTCATTCTACTTTCATGATAGAAATCAAAATACATTTATATTTGAGATGTGTATGGAATACTCACACTCAATAAAAGTATGTAAAATGAGTTTATAAACTGTATTTGAGCAGAAAATATCTATATCTGAACTTGATTACTTTTTTTCACAGATATAAAAATACCATAGTCACTACAGCTATAGTCAGAATAATTCACTGAGTGGATTTCCAGAGAAGCAATTCAAAGTCAAGAAGTTAAAGATTTAATAATAAAGGACAGGTGATACAAATGCTCTAAAGTATTAAGTCCAAGAGACAGTAAGGAATAAGATCAATTCACCTTATTAATACAGATTTAGAATTCTGTCTAGAGTAGTAGTATCTGGTCTAAAACTATTTCTTGAGTTCACAATGATCTCTTTCCTCCTAACTTGCTTTTTCTACTTATATATAAATTGTATTAGTTTTCATTTGCTACAAGTAACACAAACTTAGAGACTTAAAACAACCTACCTTCATTTTCTCACACTTGCATGGGTCAGGAGTCTAGGTATGGCTTAACTTGGCTCTCTGACCTGGGCCTCACAAGGCGGCAGTTAAGATTTTGGCATCCTGCAGTTTCTCTGTAGTTTGGAGCTGTCTTCTGAACTCACATGGTTGCTGGCAGAATTCAGTTCCCTGTGGCTGTAGGCCGAGATCCCTATTTTTCAAATGACTGTCAGGCAATGCCCCTCTGAGTTTCTCAGGCTGCTCCCAGTTCTTTACTCCAAGGCCTCTGCACTGGCCCTTTGACAACATGGCAGCTTATGTCTTACACCCAACAAGATCCTCTCCCTGCTCTTGGGAGTCTCTCACTCAGGGAAGCCCTGAACCCTTCTTTAAAGGGCTCACCTGATAAATCAGTCCCACAAAGAATAATCTCCCTGTGGGTGATAATCACCAGTAGGTGATTTAAGAAGCCACCTTCTCCTTACACTCCATTCTAACGCATTCTCAACGTTCTTCTTCCTTAAATTCAAACTAAACAATATAAAACGACTACATAAAATCAGAAATTCCTCATTGACTTAAACAACAAGTCAAAATACGGAAAGCCTCTTGATCTACCACCTGCATACATCCAAAGTCTCTTTCTGTCCACTCCCTTCCCTGCTGACCAAACTACCTATATCTGTTGAAGTCCTTGGATTAAGGCATATAAACATTCAGGTTTCTTTGTTCAGGCAGTATATACTCACACATTTTATATATATGTATATATATATATATATACACACACACACACACACACACACACACACAAATATATATATATTTTATATATATATATAAATATGTATATATATATACATACTACTTTGTGGATAGATGTGCAATTTAAATTTTTTTTTTTCAATGTTTATTTATTTTTGGGACAGAGAGAGACAGAGCATGAACGGGGGAGGGGCAGAGAGAGAGGGAGACACAGAATCGGAAACAGGCTCCAGGCTCCGAGCCATCAGCCCGGAGCCTGACGCGGGGCTCGAACTCACGGACCGCGAGATCGTGACCTGGCTGAAGTCGGACGCTTAACCGACTGCGCCACCCAGGCGCCCCAGATGTGCAATTTAAGATGGTGAAAATATTCTCTTTATTATTTGAGAACTTCACATTTTTATCTTTCATATTATACTATGATACATCTGGAATTGATTTTTGTATATTATTTAAAGTAGAAGTCAATATTTCTTTTTTTCCATATGCAATTATTCTAGCATACTTCATTGAAAACGTTTTTCCCATTTTATGAAAGTAATAACTGTAGTAAATTGCATGGTAAAATATGTAAAGATATTTTTGTACACTCCATTTCCTCTGTTTTCATACTTGTCTATTCTTGTACCAATACCACATTTACTGTAACTTACAATAAATCTTTATATCTGGCATGTATATCCTTCAACTTTGTTCTTCTTATTCAGTAATAATTTTCCTTATAATCGTCAGTGAATATTTCGGTATAAGTTTTGGAGTATGTTTGTTAATTCAATTTAAAAATGCTGGAATTTCTACTGGAATTTCATTGAATGTGTAGATGAATCTGGTGAGAAATGTCAAGTATTTTGTTTATGTAATTTGGTTCAGTTACTCTCAGAATAGCTTGTACTTCTCTGTGAAGATGGCTTAAACAGTTTTTCTATATCTCTTCCTCTATTATGTTACTCTGTACTATCTTAGGAGGTATCATAAAAAAAAAAAAAACAGCTAAAAGCGGACAAATGGTTTTAAAATCCACTTCAAGAATATGTACCAAATTGACCAATACACATATGAGGGTGCTCAGCATTATTATTATTCAGTAAATTCCTATTAAAGCTCTGGTCAGTATACAAGTACTTGATCCAGCCATGGCTGGAATGAAGGGGAAAAAAACCCAACGCTACCTTTGTAATATGGCATTTGTGGTGTGTGTGTGTGTGTGTGTGTGTGTGTGTGTGTGTGTGCATGCGCATGCATGCATGCATGCGTGTCTGTGTGTGTGCTATTTTAATCCAGTTTTGAGGCTAGAAATTGGTTAGTTCTGCTTCTTGAGCTGCTGATTAAGTCCACATACCCAGCCACTTCCCCTACTGGATTCTTACACTCTGGGTCAATATACCTCCACCTTGATCATTCAGGGACAGATATCAGACATCAGAGACAGCTGCTTCTTCTCCATGCATATAAGAATACTCAGTCTTATACACATACCTGGATGTGTTTATGAAACTGCATCTTAATTGAACTACATAATATCCTAAAATTTCTATGGGTATTTCCTCACTAATATTCACTCTGAAATAGATTTCCACATGCCCCCAAAGAGGGCATAAGTGTGCATGACAAGGCAATGCATGAATGAGTTTTTTTTAAAAGTCATTTTTTTAATGTATATCAATTCATTCAGATAGTGATAAAAATATTTCAAGTGGATTTTTTTTAGCCTTTTGTATAGTTATCTTATACATAGAGCAGCAATAATTATGGTTCCAACCGGTTTCTGGTTCTTTCTTCTAAACTTGTGATGAAGTTAATTCCATCTGACCAGTAAGTAGATTGTTGGTGTCAGCTTTAGATACTCCAATTTCCTTCATAAAAGAAAAAATGTATTTAAAATAATTCTTACTAGAATATCCAACAATTTGTGTTAGGAAGATGCAGTTATATAACTATGATTTTGGTTGCTACTGAAATAGTGTTACATTGATCTAATATAGCTAAACCTTTTCTTGTTAACCATTATCAGTTTAATAAAAATCAGGTTTAAGAATTCAAACTTTGAAAATTTAGTTCTTTTGGAATTTATTCTCCATTCTACTTCCCAAGTTCTACTATTATTCACTAACTTTTCCATAACTATTCATTATCTCTTCCTAAGTTTACTGTGACTCATGTCTGTGGCTCTTAACATTTGGGGTTGTGACAACTTTCATAATAGCAAGTTCACTTTTATTAGGTATTATCCAAATATTCTCATTTGAAATTCTATCTCAACTGAAAATGTCAAATGGACTCTTGATTATCAGAATTAACGAAATATGTCCATCTTACTTATTTCTTCTACAGAATTAAGGAGAAAACCCAAAGGTCATCTTGGCAGTCCCTTTGACAAAAAGCTACCCCTGTCAGTCTTCTTGCAAACCAGACAAAATTTATTGACAATGCTCAAGTGAACAGATTGCCAAATAAGAACTTGTAGTTTTGAGTCAGGTCATTTGATCTCCATTATATAATTAAGAAATAGCAGTTTTAGCACTGTTCCTTTAGAATTATATAATAGTTTTCAAATCTGGCTTTTTCTTGAAGACCCTTTTTAGATGATGCGATAGTGCAAAAATAGTTTTTCATCATTAAATGCAGTGAATAAATCAAACATGTAACTCATAGCAAATTATTATCAACTACTGATTTGTTCACAATTAAATAAAAATTTACTATCAAGAAAAATAATAAAATGTATAAACTGAATACATCTTTACCTGCATTTTATATAGTATAGTACAGAATATAAAATGTTCAATGTGATTGAATTTTCAATCTTCAAAAAAATTTTTTAAAGATTTTTTATTTTTGAGAGAGAAAGCACGAGTAGGGAAGGGGCAGAGAGAGGGGGACAGATCTGAAACAGGCTCTGTGCTGACAGCAGTGAGCTCCATGCGGGGCTAGAACTCAGGAGCTGTGAGATCATGACCTGTCTGAGCCAAAGTCAAATGTTCAACTGACTGAGCCACCCAGGTGTCCCTGTTCAAAATCTTTTTTAATCTACTCAATGCATACAGTATGTGTGCTTCCCCAAGATCCTTTTATATTTGATAGAACTTATAATTGATCTATAAATTACTGCCTTATTAGATATTTAAAATATTCATATTATTGAAAATTTCTTTAAATAATTTTACATAAATATAATTTAATTAACTATAAGACTGTAAAAAGCCAAGAAAGGAACACTTGTATGTACATTTAAAGTACAGAGGCTAATCCAATCCAAAAAATGGTAGTACCACAAAAATTAAAAAAATGTTGGTTTTAATCTTTTGAATATAGAAATATAATTGTTTAACAATTATTTTGTGATTCCATGAATAGACAATGGCCATACATGTATCTTTGTACATATTTAAAGGAAGTAACAGCTCACTTCTAAGAAAACATGCATGATATGACATGTCAATATCTGCTTTAAGTAGTCTTTAGTCTATTAATATTTAGTCCTTAGTAAATAGTAAGATGCTGTAAAATATTGCACAACTCATGGAAGTAAAATAATTTATGTTGTAAAAAATAATCTTCAATTTCCTAATATTATGAAAGAGAATACTCTTTAAAAATAAGTACTATAACTGACAAGTGATATTTGACACTATATAGTAGATTTCAAGATAATTTCTCCTGTACATGAAGGCATATAAACGAACATTTTATGTTACATATCAAGAGTCTACACTCTCAGTAGAGAAACTGAGGATCAAAATCAGACAGATATAGAACTGCTCTCTGAATTCAAAACTGTTCCTTCCAGGTTAAGTTTCATGTACTGTATAGACTGTATAGGGAAGGTCAAGAAAGTATGATTAATAGTAATCACAGGTAACATTTACTGAGCAATGATAATAATCGCTGTGCTGTTCTGTTACCAGGAATATGCAATAGAATTCTCATTCCAATCTGAGGAAATAGTTAGTATTATTAAATCAACTTTAGACATGAAGATACTAAGGTTCAGAGCATTGACTTTCATTTGTTAATGTGAATTGGAGTCACTAGGGGAACTTATTAACAGAGTGCTGGGCTTTGACCCCAAAGTTATAGACCCAAGAGTTTACCTTTCTACCAATTTCTAGGTAATGGCGATGCTGCTAGTTCAGGGACCATACTTTGAGCACGAAGAATTTAGAAAGTAACAAACTTCCCAAAGCGAATGAGTGGGGAACTGGTAAAGTTGAGATCCTACCCTTGGCTATCTGACTCCAAAGTGTTTTTGATTTATAGAAAAGTCTCCGGTCTAACAGCAAAGCAAACAGCCACCTCAGTATCTCAACTGACAACCTAATAAAAGAGAGATTACAATACAGTGTAATTATGTAATTATCATTTTATACTAATTATTTATAATTATTTTGAATTATTTACATATATAACATACTAACAGATTATACGAATTTTAATTTGGAGTGTTAGAAGAGAGCTCTGTGGTTAATGACCTCAATGCCATCACCTCTTTCACGTGCTATGGCCCAATGCAGGCATCTTTTGAAAACATTAGTGTACACAGTTCATCCGATATCTGTTTGAGGATATTTTAAACGTAGGATCTATGTCTTCTTTATCTGAAACATTTACCATCTGACTTCTCTCATTCAGTAGCGCCAGTTCTGCCATCTGGGATTTCATAAATAGCAAAGAAGAATGACTTCTAATTCAATATATCTTTGATGACATAAGCCTCAAAGATACTGAAGTGGCATTAAAAATTTAATTTTACCATTCAAATAAGTGTCCTTCAACCACCGCCATGTCCATGCTTTGATTAAAATTCTTTGATACTTGATTCTCACTGCTCTCCAGCAAGCAGTGTAACCAGGTACTGTGGTCCATGAGTATTAAACACTGTTTCTAATCTCCCTCTTCAGACACATGGAAAAGACCATGTGAGGTTGTAATATGTGCCAACATCAGGTTTTCATGTGTGCCAAGCATTTTGCCCTCATGAAATCTTTACGCCTGAATTTTTTTTTATTTGCCACTTTTATCTTGATACTTTTGAGCCATCCTTTCCATTTCAGCTCAGCAACATTGTCTCCTGGAATTTTGCTTCAATTTCCTTTTTTTCTAGCATCACGTGTCTCTTTTTGCCAGCATCCTTCCATTTGAAGTTATATACATCAGATTTTATTAAATACCTGATATTAAAAATATACTGTGTTATTACTTTCAGAGACATATTATATCTCTAAACAATAAATTATGAAGTCAAGGATTCTGTTTAATTTTGATTAACACTATGCCTACAAATTTTATCATGGGGATTATTATGAATGATTGAATTTATGTAAAATGATGATTTTGGAAATGATGGTATACTATTCTTAAATTTACTTCTCTTTTAAAATACTTCTTTCCAAAATTTATTATCAGCTAATTCCTACAGCTGAGAGCAGGTGACTAGAAGAATAAGAAAAATGCCTTTTTAATACGGCCTTCCTGACAAACAAAATATATAACAGTATATAACGTTACAGGGTTAAGGGTCAGACTACTTGGATTAATTTCAGACTATTAACTTAAAACTAGTGAGACCCTGGACAAATTACATCACCTTCTAAACTTTAGCTTCTTTATCTTCAAAATTGGGGTTATAACAAGATGTCACACAAGTTTTATGAGGACTATGTGGCATAATAGGCTCAAAGTGCTTAACATGGGTTTAAATCTATTGTAATTACTGAATAACTGCTGCCTACACAATTATACATTTAAAATATTAAAATACATGCATATCACACACATATCTTCTACCATCACTGCAATGTCCTGAAACTGAAATTTAAGTCAGTCTTCCCAATCCCTGTGAGGGTGGTGGGTTGCTTTATTCATCTAGGTATCACTTTTTATAAAATAAACTCTCACAAAAAATGTGTCTCAACTGTCTCTTGGGTGGAAAAATTAATGTGATGATTAAACATCAAGTGAGAGACTTAAAATCGAGCACCTCTATATGAAAATTGTTAAGTACAAAATAGATTAACAAAGTAGAAATTTCCATGTAGGGCATGTATAAAACACATGTTTTCTCTTCACATTTCAGAAAGTAACTTTAAAGATAGAGTCCTCCAAACAGATGTAATAACTAATTACCAAATTACCTTCTAATTAATAAAGGTGTCAACTCCTCAAGAAAATAAAGTAGATTATTAAACATATTTTTGTATCCTTTTCCCTAAAAGTCTATGGTTGACCCACAGAAAACAGAATTAAATATTTTGAGTAGCTATCCAATTAAAATATGTTCTATTGCTTTAAAAATATTGCATAATTAGCATATGAGTAGTTTATTATAATAGCTCTGAGTATTCTCCAATACTCTAAAAGCATTTTTATTTTTTTCTAACATAAGCACAAGTAATAACCCACAGTATTTAAAGATTTCTATGTAAACCTGTGGGTTCTTATGTTATTAATCTTCCCATGCTCCAAGTGATTCAGTTTATTATTTGTATTTGAAATCCATAAATCTAATTCTTTGCCAGTGCCAAACTCAAGACATCACTTTTACTATTATTCATGAAGTTTCTGAAAAGTGAGATTATAAACTACCAGAAAGAGTTTCCAAGTTATCTATTACAAGTTTTGTGTGTCATAGTGGGATCACTGTACCATAATTCAATATGATGTATGAGCTTTAAACTATACTCAAAAAAAGTTATTTAACTGTTGAATTTATAGTTTTGAAATCATTGTAATAGTATCTGATTCATATTTAAAGATATTTGATATGTGCATTATTTTAAGTGCTTATACACAATTTGATTATTTTTGGTCCATTATTCTGATGGTATTTTGATGTAGGATATTCATTTATTTAGCACTCACTTGGCACTTCATACTATTTTAAAAATTATACTCAATGGCTGGGAATCCTGGGTGGCTCAGTCAGTTTAGTGTCCGATTCCGGCTCAGGTCATGATCTTGTGGTTCATGGGGTTCGAGCCCCGCATCAGGTTCTGTGCTGACAGCTCAGAGCCAGGAGTGTGCTTCAGATTCTGTGTCTCCTCTCTCTGTCCCTCTCCCACTCATGCTCTGTCTCTCTCTGGCTCAAAAATAAATAAACATTAAAAACATTATATTCAATTGTTTATGACTACTCAGGAGGTTTTAAACTTTTATACTCATTTTGAATTTGTAATTTGTCTGAAATGTGTGAAGAAAATTAAATTAAAATACATCCAGGGAATTCCTCACTGATCTAAAATTATTAGTTGGGTGTATATGTGAGGAACAATGACAAGCTCCCGATAACTTACATTTTCATTGTTAATTATTTTAGTTTATACTGTCATCTTTGATGTCTGTAATAAGAACCTTCTTCTTTACCAACAACTTTCTTTTGAATTTGAATAACATTGATTACTTTCATTCTTTTCAATGAAGTTGAACATATCCCTCCCCTTTCATTGCTTTTCCTTTTATGTTTGTTCACTTATATTTACAATATTCTTATCTAGTTAGCTCACACCAAATGCCTGGGTACAAAGCCTGCCAGTTATTTCTCTGTTGTGTATCAGGAAACACACACACACACACACACACACACACACACACACACTGCTGGTATTCTTAGATAGTTTTAAATTTATTCAAAGCTAAATGCATATATTGACCTCTATGCTGGAGATTATTGACTTTAAAAATAACAATATCAAGTACATAAGTACTTACTTCTAGTTTTCTTCTCTCCCACAGTATGAACTGAATTTTGGAGGAAATAAAACTTATATTTGGTATTTTCAAATACAGTGATTATTAATCAAGATTATCATCATCATCATTTATGAAAATAAACTGCCAAAATAAAATCCTGAGCATCAAGAAAAATCACATATTATATGATACAGAGAGCTGGATTAATTAATATAATTTGTATGAATTCTTTTAAAGCTAAGTGATAAGTTTTGATTTCCTATAGAAAATGTTATTGGACCAAGAATCTGGGAAAGATGGCCCAGTAGAAGGATCCTAAGATCACCTCATCCCTTGGATACAACTAGATTACACTCACATCAGTATATAAATAAAGCCAAAAATGCCCAAGACTTTCAGAACTCCACAACTAAGTGTAAATAAGACATCACACCAAAGAGGGTAGAAAGGCAGAGGCAGTGATATTGTATTCATTCAGAATGAATGAAATAAATGCAAAATTTATTTGAATAAATGATAGCTAAAAATGTCCCAAATAGGGGGAAAGAAACAAAAATCCAGATCCAGGAAGAAAGAGAGATTCCCCCTACAAAATCAAACCAAGGCAGTCCACACCAAGACAAAAAGTAATTCAGATGGGAAAAGTAGTGATGAAAGGAGAATTTTTAAAGTGGCAAGAGAAAACAAAGCAGTTATGTACAAGGGAAACCCCACATGGTATCAGCTGAGTTTTCAGAATAAACTTTACAGGCCAGAAGGGAGTGGTATGATGTATTCAAAGTGCTGACAGAAAAAAAAAAAAAATCTGCAGCCAAGGCCATCATTCAGAATAGAAGGAGAGATAAAGACTTTCCCAGACAAATAAAAGTTAAAAGTTAAAGGAGTTCATGAGACTAAATTAGACCTACAAGAAATGTTAAAGAGGATTCTTTGAGTGGAAACGAAGGACCATAAGTAAGAGTAAGAAGAGTAGGCAGCATGAAATCAGTAAAAATAATATATTGATAGAAATCAACCATGAGACTCACGAAATAAAGATGGAAAGTACGACATCATATACCTAAAACATGCAGAGGAGTGGAACAAATAATGAGTTCAAACTTAAGCGGCCATCAACTTTATATAGAGTGCTATATGTAGAAGATGATTTATATAAATCTAATGGTAACCACAAATCAAGAAGCAGTGATAGATATGCAAAGAATAAAGAGAAAACAATTCAAGCATATCATTAAATAAAGCTAATTTATGTGAGAGAAGAGAGTAAGAGCTAAAGTAACAGAGAATATCCATAAAATCAAACACAAAACAAGTAACAAAATGGCAATAAATACATACCGATGAATAATTACTTTGAATTTAAATGGAGTAAATGCTCCAATCAAAAGACATAGGGTGACAGAATGTATTAAAAAATAACCCAGACTCACTTGTATGCTGTCTCCAAGAAACTACCTTAGACCTAAAGATACAGATTGAAAGTGAGGGGATGGAGACCATTTATCAAGACGACAAATAGATGTCAAAAGAAAGCCAGAGTTGCAATACTTACATCAGAAAATAGACTTTAAAACAAAGACTGTAACAAGAGACAAAGAAGGGCACTATATAATCATTAAGAAGACAATCCAACATAAAGATATAACAATTATAAATATTTGTGTACCCAACATGAAACCACCCAAATACATAAAACAGTTAATAACAAATCTAAAGAAACTAATTAATATTACTACAGTATCAACAGGGGAATTTAACACTCTGCTTACATCAATGGACAGATCATCTAAACATAAAATCAACAAGGAAACAGTACCTTTATATGCAAGAGGGATTCAATAGATATATTCAGAACACTGCATCCTACAACAGAATACACATTCTTTTCAAGTGCACATTGAACATTTTCCAGAATAGATAACAGATTAGGTCACAAAACAAGTCTCAACTATTTCAAAAGATCAAAGTCATATCATGCATCTTTTCTGACCACAATGCTATGAAACTAGAAATTACTCACAAGAAAACATCTGGAAAGAACACATATACATGCAGGTTAAATAACGTGCTACTAAACAATGAATAGGTGAAAGAAATCCAAGAGGAAATAAAAAAATACATGGATACAAATAAAAAGGAAAAAACATAGTCTAAAATATTGGGATGCAGCAAAGCTATTCTAAGAGGGAAGTTTATAGCAACACAGGCTTACTTCAAGAAGCAAGAAAAATATCAAATAAATAACATAAGCTTATACCTAAAGGAGTTAGAAAAAGAAGAACAACACAACCCAAAACCAGCAGAAGGAAAAAAATAACAAAGATTAGAGCAGAAACAAATGATACAGAAACTTAAAAAAAATAAAATAGATCAATGAAATCAAGAGCTGGTTCTTTGAAAAGATCAACAAAATTGATACACCTCTAGCCAGATTCATCTAAAAACAAAACAAAATAAAACAAAACAAAAAACACAGAGAGAACTCAAATAAAATAAATTAAAGAGGAGAAATAACAACTAACAAACACTACAGAGAGATAAAGGATTATAAGAGAATATTATGAAAAATAAGCCAACAAACTTAACAATCTAAAAGAAATGGATACATTCTCTGAAACATATAAACTACCAAAACTGCAGCATTAAGAAATGGAAAATCTGAACTGATTATTGGCAATGAAATTGAATCAATAATCAAAAACTCCCAATGAACAAAAGTCCAGGACCAGATGGCTTCACAGGTGAATTCTAGAAAATACCTCAAGAAAAATTAATACCTGTTCTTCTCAAACATGTCCACAAAAATAGAAGTAGAAGGAAAATTTCCAAATTCATTCTACAAGGCCAGTATTAACCTGACTCCAAAACCAGGTAAAGACACAACAAAAAAGGAGAACTACAGGCCAATATATCTGATGAACACAGATGCAAAAATCCTCAACAAAATATTCGCAAGCTGAATCTAACAACACATTAAAAAAAAAATCATTCACCATGATCAAGTGGGATTTATTCCTCAGATGTAAGCATGGTTCAATATTTGCAAATCAATCAATCAATGCAATACATCACATCAATAGGAAAAAAGGATAAAAACAAAATCATCATTTCAATAGATGCAGAAAAAGCATTTGACTAAGTACAACATCCATTCATGATAAAAACCTTCAATAAAACAGGTTTAGAGGGAATATACCTCAACGTAATAAAGGCCTTATATAGAAAAACACCCACACCTAATATCACACTCAATGGGGAAAAACTGAGAGCTTTACCTCTAAGATAAATTAAAAGACAAGGATGTCCACTCTCACCATTTTTATTCAACATATTACTGGAAGTCTTAGCCACCACAATCAGAAAAGAGAAAGGAATAAAAGGAATCCAAATTGGTAAGAAAAAAAAAATCAAACTTTAACTGTTTGCAGACGAAATGATATTATATACAGACTCCACCAAAAAATTACAAGAAGTGATCAATGGATTCAGCAACACTGCAGGATACAAAAATCAATGCACAGAAATATGTCCCATCTATATACACTAATAATAAGGCAATAGAAAAAGAAATTAAGAAAATCCCATTTACAGTTGTACCCAAAATAATAAAATACCTAGGAATAAACTTAACCAAAGAGGTGAAAGACTTGAACTCCAAAGCCAAAAGAAACGTGAAAGGATGCTCAATGTCACTCATCATCAGAAAAATGCAAATCAAAACCACAAGGAGCTATCACTTCACATCTGTCAAAATGGCTAAAATCAAAAACACAAAGAATAGCATGGAGAGAAAGGAACCCTCATGCACTGTTGGTGGGAATGCAAACTGGTGCAGCCACTGTGGAAGACAGTATGAAAGTTCCTCAAAAAATTAAAGATAGAACTACCCTATCAAGAATCGCATCCCTGGGTATTTACCCAAAGAATACACACACACTCATTTGATGGGATATATGCACCCTATGTTTATTGCAGCATTATTTATAATAACCAAATTATGGAAGTGACCTAAGTGTCCGTACATAGATGAATGAATAAAGAGGTGGTATATATATGGAATAGAATATTATTTAACCATAAAAAAGAATGAATTCTTGCCATTTGCAATGACCTGGATGGATCTACAGAGTTTAATGCCTAGTGAAATAAGCTAGTCACAGAAAGACAAATACCATACAATTTTACTCGTAAATGGAATTTAAGAAACAAAACAAACGAACAAAGGAAAAAAAGAGACAAACCAAAAACAGACTCTTAGATGCAGAGAACAAACTGATGGTTACTAAGAGGAGAGGTGGGGGATGGATAAACAGGTGAAGTGGATTAAGAGTACACTTATCATGATGAGCACTAATACACGGAATTGTTAAATCACTATATTGTACACCTGAAGAGAATATGACACTATATGTCAACTACACTCAAATTAAAAAAAAAGTTATGTGGCCAAGAAAATTACAAAATTTCTAGTAACTTAAATGTTTTAAAAGCTTTGTGGAAATCATAAGTTGGGTGACATACTGTTTTTTATATTCCTGAAAGACAAAAAAATATATATGGATTTTGAAGAGAAAAGTTCTAGTCATATCAAGATTTTGCTATACCAGAATAGTCCTTCTCTCTTTCTTTCCGTCATTTAAATGTTATTTCTGTGGCCATTGACGTGTTAAGGCCATCTAACTCTCTCTTCCTTAACTGCTGAAAATAATCATTTCAATATTGCTTCCAAATGCTCATAAGCCAAAATTATGTTCTAGACATTTTTTGCAAGCATCATTGTAAATTAAATCTCTACAACTAAAATCATTCAAAGAGATTGAAATCTATGCAGGCTGATTTTCACACATCAGAATAAGAGGGAAAAAATACAAAGAAAAACAAAGAGCAAAAATAAAATAATGAAACCATAAAATGGCTTCAAATGGAGGGCATTTGAAATTAAGAACATTATACAGGAAAAAAAAGAATTCACTAAAATATTTATTAATTTTATTCAGTATATTTTTATACAATCCAAAGAGTGATACCTTTAAAAACCTGTTTAAAAAAACCTAATTATCAAGTAAATGAAAAATTTTGAGACATTATTAGTATTATCACCATCATAATCATATTATAGATACTACCTCGAAAAGAAATTACCCAACAAAATTAATTACCACTGAAAGAATAGAAAATTGTGAGCAAGCTGCACTCCTGAAAGTCTCCAGACTACCATACTGAACAATGTTTTATTTAAGCTAGTAAAGAGCATAGTAAAGATGGAAACTTTAGCTAATATTGCTTTGATACAAATACCTAAAAAATTTCACCAAATAACAGTAAACATATAGAACATTGCTGGAGGAAGAACAAAATTACTTCTGTTCACTCTCCACATTCTAAATTTTGAGTGAATGCATGCTGACTATATAAATCTGATTTAGAATCCCAAAGACAAGGGAGGCTTGGAACTATAGTTAAGTAGCATCCTGCTCAAATACATAGAAGGAGCCAAGGCTGAGAAAAAATGCTAAGTGTTTACTTATAAAAAAAGTGTGCACAATTGGCCACAGCCATTTGTATTTTTTAGTCCCTTTTCTCTAGCAAGTCATTTTTTCCAGGATAGACTCTTCCAAAGCTTTGCCTCATGATGTAGTCTGGGTAGCGATAGCATGATTCCCAGATTCAGCATGGTAGAAGAGACTAGAATTTTGCTTAGTGCACTCCTTTTTATGAGGAAGCTGATCCTCAGGGGGCCGGTGTTCCTACAAACCATAATACTTCTCAGTTTTTCAATAGATTAAACATCCACAATTTGATTAGGGTTTGGAGAAAGAATATACCTTCTTTTTATAAGTTAGTTTTAATTTGATGTTCTTACATGAGAAAAAAATAGGAAGAAAACAGCTCCCAAATACAGACTTCAGAGAGAAAACCAGGATTTACTTCAGAAGGGATTTTAAAATTGGTTACTTTTAAGAATTCCACCACCACCAATACTAAGTATCAGAGAGCATCACTGTATTCCAATTCTGCCAGGGGGTATGTACATTCTATGAAAAAGGCTTAGTATAGAAAATTACTGTGATGTAGGCTTAGCTCGATAGAGTTTATATAACAATTTTTAAATGAACAGTTTTGCTACAGTGGCTGGCACCATTTCTAAGCTTCTAAAAAGTTCACTGTACTTGTAGGTTTACAATCATATTAGCAGTTCTTCCGGTTTATCTATCTTTAGAGTACAAAAAATTCTCTCATAGAGAAAACACATACCTATGTGTAAATTTTAATCTAAAAGAGGCATTTAAAATTTGTTTAAATATAGAAATACTTCCCCATCTTATTAACAATTATTAGATAAGCAAGTAGTTTTCAAAGTTAAAAATCATTAGACAAGCAGACATTGACATTGATCAATTTTTTAATCTGACTAAATGTAAAATATGTGCATCAGGGTTACTTGAATTATTTTGAAATTATTTTGAATTACTAAGTATCTTCAAACTATTATCAAAATTGTAGTGATCTTTAGTATTCAACATATATTCAAAAATTATTTGGAGAGCTGTTTGATTTCAAAATGACAGCCACATGCATTGAATGAAATGCATTTACTAGAAATCAGATAACCTTGTTGTATCATGACAATTAATTTTTTAAAGTATGGTCAAAATTTCTAATAATTCTACTTTGAAGAGACAGTTCTACTCTATAGTGAATATGGTAATTACAAGAACACTGAATATAATCTGATACAGTTATGAAAATAAATAAAAGTATATTTTATGCTACTATATAGTACTTGTTTTAATTAATCTTGGCCTGATATTTCAGTTTAATTATTTTTTAAAATACATCTTGAGAAATCCAGCTTTAAAATCTTCTTTGTGAATGAGTTAATACAGTTTGATGATCTTGGTCAAAAATTTTAGCTTTCATCTTTAAACTCTAACATTTATCTTTAATTTTCTTTGTACAAAAATTGTTTTGCTGAACCCATGCAATCTGGGTTACTTATTATAATAACCCATGCTTATTTAATTAGAGTACTTAATGCAATTAAAGTATAGTTAATATTAAATAGAAATCATCTTTTCATTTTGTACATTCCACTACAAAAGATATTGCACAGAACAATAGAAAATGGGACCTACATGGTAAGGGTATATAAAAAAAATAATGTAACTAATAATTACTATTTTTAAGGAAGTGGCAGTAAAAAGAAATTAAAACTATATTCACCATTTAAAACAATTTGGCTTTTATCATTTTGTTACTACTGTTCCTGCCTTTACTGTTGTACCTGGGGAGAAATATCCCAACCCAGAAACTAAGAGCTCGCAAATGTGCTCTCATGAAACAAAGAAAAATGTTTAAATTTGGCTCCTTATATGTCACAAACATTTTATTACTTGACTTTCCAAGTTTCTTAGGAAGGAGAGAAAATTGGGGAAATCTCAAAATTAATTATTATTTAATAAGAATAGCTTGTACTCTATTATTTATTCAGCAGCTTTCACTCATAAAACTTATTACACATTGCAAATATTGCCTCATCCATCATCACTCAATGAGGACAGAAAACATGACAAGTTTTAAATAATTTCCAAGAGATCCAATATTAATATCATAGTCTATTTATACAAAATAAGGTATAATCCTTGCTGAGTGATCATGCTGACTTTCATAGAGGATAAAAGCATCAATTTGTGTCCCGGAGGAAACTGACAAAAAACTACTTTAGTGACTGAATATAACTAGATCAATGGATTTCAAAATGTGGCTCTTGCCTATAAGATCAAATTCAGGGAAAGTAAACAAACTTCTTACAAATTCAGCACTTACAAATATAACATAAATTGCAACTTCTGTGTTATCCATATTACAATGAAAATGATAGGCCTGATTCTTAGTCAAAGCTTAAGTTGCACAAACTATCTCAGATCAATAGCAACTGTTTGGAAGTTTTTGCTGAATTATTCAGTTTACTGAGACTACCAAAGACTGATGGTAGTATTTGAAAAGACCGTAATGTTTTTTGAACTTCTGTTTTAATTCAAAAATCATTATCACTAGAAAAATATGTGCCTTAGATGTAAGCTGACATACTCATTATTTTAGAGTCAAGTTTTCCAGTTTCCTATATTTATGGATGAATACCTCATTCAATAAGTCAATAAAGTCCTGTGTATTATCAAAAAAGACAAGAAATAACAGGTATTGGCAAGGATGTGGAGAAAGGAATGTCTGTGCACTATTGGTAGGAATGTAAATTGGTGCAACTACTTTGGAAAACAGTACTGGGGGATTCTCAAAAAATTATAAATAGAACTACCATAGGATCCAGCAATTCCACTTCTGGGTATATATCTGAAGGAAATGAAATCACTGTCTCAAAGAGACATCTACACCCCTATGTTCACTGCAGCATTACAGACAATAGCCAACATGGAAACAACCGAAATGTCCACACACAGAGGAATGAATAAGGAAAATGTGGTGTACACACACACACAAACACACACACGCACGTGCATGCACGGGAATATTATTCAGCCATAAAACGTAATGACATCTTGCCACTTGTAACAACACGAATGGATCTTTGGACCTTGAGGGCATTATGCTAAGTGAAATAAGTCAGAGGAAGACAAACACTGTATGATTTCACTCCTATGTGCAATCTAAAAAATTTAAAATAAGATGAAAGAAGATCATAGATACAGAGAACAGATTGGTGGTTGCTACAGGTGAGGAGTGAAGGTGGGTAAAATGGGTTAAAGAGGTCAAAATGTACAAATTTCCAATTATAAAATAAGTAAGTCATGGGATATAATGCACATACTGGTGACTATTGTTAGTAATACCGCATTGTACATTTGAAAGTTGCTAAGAAAGTAGACCTTAAAAGCTCTCATCACAAGAAAAAAAAATTTGTAACTATTCAAGGTGATGGATATTTACTAGACTTATTGTGGTGATCATTTTGCAGTACACATATACATCAAATCGTTATGTGGTACACATAATGTACAAAATAATATAATGTTACATATCAATTTTACCTCAAAAAATCTTTAGTGATCTAAAAAATTAGTAAATAAATGACTATGAAGCTACTGATAATCTTTTCATAGTACTGAGAAACATATATAGGTTACATTTAAAAAATGGCATTAATACAATATTAGACTCTGGATCAACTGACCAGATATTTTGCCATTATTTTGAAACAGTGGTTGCCATGAAGGGTTAAAGAAATGTGGATGAATGCAGGTATTGACATTTCACAACCTAAGAAATGGCATATAATTATTAAATAATTAGATCTTATAACAATTTTCAATATTATATAATTGATATCATCTTGACGTTAGAAGTACTAGCTAGAAAATGAAGTATGTGCACATATTCATAGAGCTCTGGAAGTTCTTTGTTTCAGAAGACAGTGCCTTGTACAATTATTCAGAGTTCTACAAAACCTTGTACAGGGATATACTTTCCCACATCAATGAATAAAAATAACATCCTGAAATGTTCAAGTCCTTCACTCTATTGTCTTTATATTATATTCTGTCACTGAACAAAGATTTAGTTGGTCTGAGTTTTCATGTAGTTGAGAGACAAGGCCGAATGACAGACTCATTGCTAGGAGATGTTTAATCAATAGTGATTTAATTTTACCTTCTTTCTCAATTGACTTAGAAAAACAGCTAAAGGAAAGAAATGTCATTGGTATGGGGCTGTGCATTCAAAGTAGCTATGGATTTTGTTTTAAGCAAATTATGATCTAATTTTAAATTTCCACAGCATCTCACATGTTTAATAAAAAACACACAGAATAAAATAATATGGGTAAGTTATAAAGTTGTTTTTGTATATTTAATTTTTTTAAAAATAGCACTGTCCTACAGAACTTTTGAGACAACGAAATGGTCCCTCTGCTGTCTGATATGATAGCAAATACTACCTCAGACTACTACTCCTAGCTACCATATAGAACTGAATTTCAATAGCACACCATGTTAGTTAAATTTTTTAAAGAAATGTTTTAGAAGGTGCTGATGTCCAAGATTTTAACATATTTGATACTGTGATATTATATGTTTACAACACATCATGCTGTTACCATTTAAAATGTTTTTGAAATACTAAATTCGTATTTTTAAACTATAAAACTCCATTCTATTGCATTTGTAGGAAGAGGTATTGATTTCTCCATCATTCTTATGGTTATAGTCAGTTATGATGCTTTATGTCCAGTAGTGAAAACACTTGGGGATTCAAATATGCTTTTATGTGACCATTTCAAAAATAAACCAGTAGTTATCAAAGACACATACCTTTAAGTCTTCAACCTTTTATAAATGTAAATGTAAAATGTAACAAATTAGTTTTTTGCATTTCTAACCTCTAAATATAATTATTTATTATTCTTGTGTTTCCTCATACTGCATGACTTTATATTAACTATTTTATTCTCTCTATATTTTATGCTTATACAAGCCTAATGAGAATATCAATGTTAGAAAAGCAGAATTAACTACATCCACCCTGGTGTTAGTAATCATTCATCTAGAAAATGAAGGCATATTTTCCATAATCTACCAGCTCAGAAAAACATATTCTGATGAAGAATTTTGGAAGGGAGTTTGTTCCCACATTCATAAATTAGCACCTTGGATGTGCTACTGATTTCCTATCATAAACATTTATTTTGAACAGACTGAATTACTGAAACCAGCTGCTTAGAGTGATCAATTTCACCCATCTCTCCACTCCTCTTTGCTTCTATTGGCACAACTTTAAAATTTCATAATTTCCTTTTCACAGTAGAATAACAACATTGCTCTTTCTCTTAATGCCTTTCTGTGGAAGGCAGATATATATTAGATAACACTGAGATTGGTTCATCTGTTCTTATCTCTTTTACATCCATAGCCTGCTCACCCTTGATAACATAAATATAATTATCATACACCTTAGTCAGTAATAGACACAGATTAGCTTTTTATACCAACAGTCTTTTCAGCTTTACAATGGCTTTTGCAAAGCCGTAATTGACTATCTTTTTTTATGACCATATTTAATGTGTTTTGGTTCAGGTTTTCAATAACATATTTTTCATGACTTTCCTACGTGATATATTCTGTGTCAGAACTAGAATTATACTTAAGTTTCAGCACATGCTATCACAACCCAGCCCTTCTACGTTGTCGGAGTACATTAGGGAAAAAGAAAAAAAAAAAACAAAACGGCAAGTTAAGGACAATTTTCCCACTGAGGCAACAGCAGAAATGCATGTGCAGAAATGCAGGCAGTATCATCCTGGAAAGTCTGGCTCAAAATAGGGATTTAATTAGTCTCAAATATGGTAAATCAAGGAATCAAATGTTAGTTCATTTATAACTTCACAATCATTTCCAGAAGCCTGGCTTCTAGTTTGGAAAACTCATTAATTTATAGGCAGCTATAATGGCAAGTAGGTAACACTGAGAATTACCTTCTATTTGAAATGGTAAAACTAGTCAATAAATATTTTTGATTGCAGACTATGCTTAATGATGCTGTATTTAAGCTAAGCTATTCTTCTTGTTATTAATGATGTGGCATATGGTTAATCAAGACAGATAAAAACATTTTATTTAAAATAACCGGAAATTTGGAAAAGAATAACAGTAATATCAGAATCAAAATAATATATTGGAAAAGAGACAAAAATAATGAGATAAAGACAAAAATTAGAAAACTGAATTTGATTAAATTGATAGACATAAGATTTGATCATTTGTAAAAAAGAAAAAATCCAACTAGTATGAAATAAGAAAAATATTATAGAGGAAAAACAAAACAAAAGCACAAAAGCATTTTTTTATTTGTGAAGTTGTTTTCATACTCTTTTCACACCCATAATGCAATGCATCAACAAATCCTGTTGGCTCTATCCTCAGAGTGTATATACTCTGTATTCAACTCCTTCTCATTGACCCAAAACTACCATCCTACTTTAAGCAACAGCTCCCTCTTTACCTCTTATAACAGTTCCCAAAGTGATTTTCCCTACTCCCCACTTAACCTCTAATGTTCACTCCATGGAAGAGTCAAAATATTCTTTTAAAATACAAGTCCTATACACTTAATTTTTCAAAATTCTCCAATGTCTTTCCATTGTACTGAGAAGAAAATGCAAAGTTACTCTCATGGCTTACACATTTCTAGATAATCTTGTTTTGGCTACTGCTCTGACCTTAACTGTTACCATTCACTCTATCATTCACTTTACCCCACACCTACCATATTTATATAACCAGTTTTCCATAGGAGTCCTTATGGTTTATTACATCCCTTCATTGAGGACTCTACTCCAGTGTCTTATTAGAAAAGACACTCTGGCTAATCTTTTAAACAACATCCTTTTCAATGACTCTTTATTCTTATGCTGATTAGTTCTTTATTATTTTAATAGCCCTTTGCATCATTTCATTTACATGTCAATTTCTTCTTCCATAATAATGTACCTCCATGAAATCAGTGGCATTCTTTTTTTTTTTTTAATTTTAACTCAATCTTTGTCCAGAGCCTAGAAGAGTAACAAAAACACAATACCCCTGGACTCACTATATGCTGAATAAATAAGGATTATGTTCATTTCAACAGCTATTTAAAAGGAATTTAAATCAGAACATAAAGATAACTATAACAAGTTCAGAAAAGCTTCTAAGACTGACTGCATCTAACACCAGGCACAAAGGAATAGACTAAAACGTCAGGGCATTCTGATATTTGTATGTCCAACAGCAAATTATACACTCCTTCAGCAACTTCTATTTATGTACATTGGGGAAATCCACCTCCCAGTGTGTCACATGGCCAGAGAAAGTGAGAGACTGGTTGAGGTGTACTATTTTCAAGAATATGAAGGGCTGTCGGGAAAACGTGTGGGTATGTTATGTAAAACAGTGATAATCTTAAAAAGTAATGTGTGTTCAATGATTCATTCACTCATCAGGTATTCATTAACTGAAAAAGTGTTTATCAAAGTACCAGTGATACGTGAGGCACTGATCCTGGCATGGGGAAATTATGGTAAAGCAAGAGCAGACAGGATCCATTGCCTTTATTTTATTACTGGTACAGTTGCAAAAGATAGTTTCAAATCTTAAAATCAATTGAAGGAAATTAGCATTTAAATAACAACAAGTGTTCCAAATAATGACCCCATAATAGAGATATTTAATGCAGTCAGGAAAGTCAGAAATGGTTCTTTGACAAAAGTAAAATTTGATTTGAGATGTGAACAATAAGTAGACATTAATTAGGCAGTGGAGAGAAGAAACTGTCAAAGGCCCTGGATGGATGGAGATATCATGTGAGTGAGAAATTAAGAACAACTTCATGGCAGGAGTGTGAGAGAAGCAGGAAAGACACCAGGCAATATAGAGCTTTTCTGGCCAAATTAGAAGTTCCATATTTATCCAAAACACAATAGGAATACATTAGAGGGATTTATGCAGAGGATCACCTTGAACAGTTTCATACTTTGGGAAGAAAACCCTGGCCACAATATGAAAACACATTGGGCAAGGACTATTTTACATGCCAGTTGGCTAATTAGATCCTATGGCAGTATTCAGGCAAGAGACATAAAAAGAACTAAGACTAAAGTGGGCAGGTGGAGAGTCCAAAGGTCAGAGATATTTAGCAGGTAAAACTGACACGACTCAGTGATCAGAATGGAGGAGACAAACAAAGGCACGATGGCAAGGGTGATGTTTCACTTCTGGCATGTGAAACTGTTTGTAAAGGCATGCTATCCAATGGAACAGAGAGCAGACTGGTTTATGTGAAGATCATTAATTCCCAGCTGAGTATGTTGAGCTTGCTTAAATTAACTCCAAGACATTAAAAAAATATATGCCAAACAGGTAGTTGGGATATGAAGGTTTGGTGAACAGACAGTTGATTAAGGTAGACATGTGTGATTCATTCGCAGAATTGGAAAATATAGGGGTAGGTATGGATCTCTGTGTGTCTGAGTGTGTATAAATTCCCTAGGCAAAGGTTACAAATTCAGGAGAGCAGAGAGTCTGTAATAAACCTTGAGGATTTCCACATTTTATATCTAGATAGCATAGCATTAGCCAGCAAAAGAGTCAGAAAAGGAAAACCAAGAGAAAACCGGGCTCAGCTACTAAGGAATAGAGTATTACCAAAAGGATAGAGTATTTAACTAGTAAGTACAAAATCTGCTGGGAAGTAACATGGAAGTGAAAAATCTTTATAAAATTACAGGAGTTCCAGAGAACTGATACAGAAGTTGGTAGAGAGTGAGGAAAGAAGATGGTAGTTAAATAAAATATTTTGATAAATGTGAATATTAAGAAGAAAGAAATATATTGTATTTGGAGAGGTAGATATAACTTTTGAGATTTTTTTTATCTTTAAAAACAAGTGAGAAAATACATTTGCAAGAGAGATATTGAATGTCCTTGAGATGTATGGAAATAGGGTACAGAGATATACATTGGCTAGCAAGAGAGATTTTATGTTTAAAGAAGAACGATGATCAAGAAATATTTTTCTATATTTTTTCAGTGATAAATTGGTATGAGATACTAAAATAAATACATATCTTCATCTATACAATCTGTACATCCCTATCTGTGTCAGTCCCTATATAGGTATAAATAGATCTTTTTCTTTTAAATTCACAGGGACTGTGATAAAGCAAATAATCACTACTTAAATAGGTTCATAGTAACTGGTGCCCTTGGGGTAAAACCATGTTAGTTATGATATGTAACAGGAAAAGAAAATTCAGAGAGATTGAGGATGGGGAATTTTATTGGATATAAGGAGGTAATTTCAAAAGTCACAGTAAAATAGTTTAGAATGTAGAGACAGTAAAAAATACTAAGGAAAACAAAGAAATTATACAGAAACTTTGGGCTTGAGACACCAAAGAACACTGGCTAAACTTTGAGACAAAATGCATTGTGAATAGTCTCAAGACTCACTTTAAAGTGAGTAGATTCTAGTGTAATGTGTAATGACTGATGCCAAATCTTTGGATTCCATACATAATGTTAAAGCAAGCCCTGACGTAAATTAGATAAAATTTTGGCAAAGAAAAGTCACCTAACAAATCTGATTCCTGAAAAATTATCAGAGGCACAGTCAGTGAAACCAGAAGAAACTCATTTTTTTTGGAGTTACTCCAAGTTAATGTTTTAGGAAATAGGATTCAAACCTCGGCCAACTTTCAACTGTTTTGTGATGGTCCTGGGGCCACTAACTCTTTGGGTAAATACCTGCCCTGGCCAGATTGTTACTCATTCAGAAAAAGAATAACTAGGAAAGAAAACAAATAAACAGCAGAGTACCTATCAAAAATATGCAAAATACAGCAGTATCAGCAAGAACTTGAATCACTGGAGGAATACTTCTGAATATGATTTATTTATTACAGAGTTTGCAGGATCCTTTAGGAAAACAATGGCTCTACAGATTCCAAAATACAAGAAAACCACAACTCTGTAACATGATTTGAAAGATAACATAGGAAGCTAATAAGAAGAAAAATTGGCTAAGAAAAAGAGAAATTTGGAAAAAATTTTAAACAAATGATCTAGTAAAAAATTATAATATTACTTAAACTGTTATGATCACTGCAAAGAGGTCTATTCTCTATTATGAATCTACTCCAAAACACTAAAATAGGGGGTGTTTTTCAGTAACTTTATGAAATCTCATTAATACTAATGGGTATTTTAATAAATTATATATTCATAATTATTTAGAAATTTTTATGGAGTTAAAAGGAGTAGGGCTTCTACTAATGTCCTCTGAGTATAGAAATTAAGTAATATTTAGAAATAAATTTGATTTAGAAAAATCACAGAGAGATATTTTATAAGAAGTCATAACCAAGTTTTAAGTACCCATATTTAATATATTAATTATTCTCCTAAATCTGTCTTTGGACTATAAGACATAAATATTAATTGGTTGGTTTTTATTTTTTTAATGTTCCTTTCTTAAAAATTCCACTCTGATTAGAGAAATTTACATTAAAATAAGGAATTGAAAATGTTTTGAGTGGGAATTTTTTTTCTCAAAGCAATTGTCATATGTTGTATATATGACAACATATTTTCATGTGCTATGTATGTAATTCATAGGTTCAGAACTACAAGGTGTTTTTCCTCTTTGAATTATGGATGTCGAAATTAGTATATTGAAAATACACCATGAAATTTATTTGATTTAGTTACTGACATCTTTTTTTTTTTTTTTTTTAATTTTTTTTTTTTTTTTCAACGTTTATTTATTTTTGGGACAGAGAGAGACAGAGCATGAACGGGGGAGGGGCAGAGAGAGAGGGAGACACAGCTTCGGAAACAGGCTCCAGGCTCTGAGCCATCAGCCCAGAGCCCGACGCGGGGCTCGAACTCACGGACCGCGAGATCGTGACCTGGCTGAAGTCGGACGCTCAACCGACTGCGCCACCCAGGCGCCCTGACATCTTTTTTTTATTTATTTTTTTTAACATTTATTTATTTTTGAGAGACAGAAACAAAGTGTGAGCAGGGGAGGGGCTGAAAGAGAAGGAGACACAGAATTGTAAGCAGGCTCCAGGCTCTGAGCTGTCAGCACAGAGCCCAATGTGGGGCTTGAACCAAGAGATCATAACCTGAGCCGAAGTCAGATGCTCAACTGAGTGAGCCACCAGGTACCCCTAAGTTACTGACATCTTTTAAAAAGCAGTTTATTCTCATTTATATTCCCTGATATTTAAGTTCTATTCTAATTTAAGTAATTTTCTACGAATGTATTCAACTACTGTCCTCTTATGTAAAATTAAACTTGGTCAAATCAGTATAATGACTTAAAGTAGACAATATTTTATTTTGTTCCAGTTGAATACTAAGATAAATGAGGAGATTATTTGAACTCACAGTTTTGCTCATTGCTCTCCATTTCAAACCTACAACAAAACAAAACTGTACCATGTCCTTTTTTAATCAGTACTCTAATCAGTTTCAGAGATTCATCTTGTAGCTGGAAACTGTTTCGTTAACACAAGGAAATGAGAACAAATTAATATGCTGAATATTTCCTCAAGTTGTGAATCATCAAGTTGTGGGTTAATTGGACATCAGAATCAATTTTAATTTCTACAGCCTAAGAATTGTTGATCTTTTATTCTGTGTATGTGCTGGGTACCTTGTTTTCCACTTCAACTCTGCATTTTGTATTAACTAAAGTATATATCAATTTAAAGTATATTCTAAGTGATGGAAAAGCCAGGGTATAATATTCTGTAAATTTACATTAACTTTAGTTGTTACTGATATTATTTTAATCAACTTGGATGTATTAAGACCTATTTCTCTTGTAGGTGACTTATTTGTAAAATTTACTTTATTCTAATATAGTTTGAACATTTTGCCCTAATGTTATGTGGCATTAACTATAAAATGGTCTTAATGTCACACAATTTTTTTTCTATTAGTCCATTGCTCCAATAATATTTAAATGCATTCTCTTTATTACTGCAGTTAATTTCCAACATGATTAAAAGAAAAGATCTGGAAAATATGTGAGAAAATGCAGGTATATTATAATAAATATTAACATGGGTTATTTATAAATTATTATAAGAAAAATATTTTTTAAAGTTTATTTATTTATTTTGAGTGAGACAGAGACAACATTAGCTGGGGAGGGGCAGAGAGAGGGAGAGCAAGATAATCCCAAGCAGGCTCTGTGCTGCCAGAGCAGACCTGGGGCCCAAACTCATGAAACCGTGAAATCATGAACTGAGCAAACACCAAGAGTGAGATGCTTAACTGACTGAGCCACCCAGGTGCCCCTGTAAGATAAATACTAACATTTCCACTCATTGAAGGAAAAAAATCAGAATAATGTTCTACCTTGATTTTATTTCTGTATCATGAATATGTCAAGTTGAGGCTATACTTATTAGCTAAATAAAAAGAAAGTGAATATTTACAGATGTACCAAACTAGAATAATTAACACTGTTCTGTGTTCCTCTACTTCTAAAGGTTAGATCAGTGTTCTGTTGAACATTTAAAATGCATACACTGCTTTGCAATATATCATTTAAGTATTCAGTTGCTAAATTAATTTTGAAAAATTTTTATGATATTATGATATTAATAAAGTTTCTAGTTACAACAAAGTGAAATTCTATATTAATTCCTCCTAAGGTATACAAACAACCTAGTTTTTATATTTAAAAGACTGATACATAGATTTGTTTGATCATATGATTATAGTTAAACAAAAGACAGACCAAAATAATTAAAATTCAAAAACTGTTGTTCAATTAAGGAGGAATAGCTAAAACATCACATTTGTATCAACTGTTTTCAGTATTATTTATCTAAAGTTAGAAAAAACATTATAAGCTTTTCCCAAAGGGGTGATGATAATCAAATTTAAAAATTTTCATCAAAGTTACGCTTTGAAACAGTAACAGAATTATTAATATCAGTTTTGTGTCTGTCATTACTAGCTATGAGATGTACCTGCCTTTTACAGAGTTAAAAAGACTTCCTATATTCACTTTTATTGAGACACTACACACACACACACACACACACATGCACACACACACACACACACACACACATTGAATAACATTCAATCAAAAATATTTCTATGGATCTCTGGGATAATAATTAAGATCTGGTAAAGTTTATAAAACAAAAAGTATCTATAACATTTCCATGAAACATAATTGATCTACACACACATTATATTTCTATATATACACACACATCTCAGAACTTTATAAATTTATAAAATTTACAGTAAAAACATTCTTGATTTACCATGAAATTGGGAAATAAAATTCTCTACATCATTCAATATTCAAGTCATCAATGCAACAAACACCTATGAAGGTGCCCAAGTGTTTCTTTGTCAATGTCCAGGATAAAAAGATGATTAAAGCAAGTGAGTGAAGATGCCAGAAAGAATACAATCATCCACTTCAAAAAAAAAGTATCTGACAGAAAGATAATAAAACTTTTATCTATTTCTCATTATTTTGATTCTGAATCATGGCTTATACTGAAAGAACCAAACCTTAAGATTTACATAAGTACTCTACTTTGGTCATTTGGAGTCTACCTGGATAACAGCAGACTGGCATTATAATTTGGGTCATATTTTTCTATCACATTTATAACATTTATGTTAACAAATATTTTGCATTATTTTCTAAAATTTTTACAAAAGTTTTGTAATATTTGTAATGAATTTCTTAATCTTGAAAGAAATTCTGCAATTTGTATGTATGTGACTGGCAGTTAGCAATGAACAACTGCATCATCCTAAAGATGTGTACTACAATGAGCTCCTGGGATAAAAGTAAACACAACAGTATGTCTACTTTTCTGTTGTGACTACACCAAACCTGAGTGTGGATAGAACATTATGTAAAGAGAAGTTTTTATAATCAGAGGGAGGATACTAACATGATCTCAAATCACTGATGATTCATACATACAAAGATGAATATAAGAGGGCTTGCGTCACACTCATAAAGAACAGCACTTAGCAGTTGAATATGTTGAACCTTAAATATCCAGACTAATTTTGGATGCACCTACAACTTTCTTGAATTGCACCCATATCACAGGTACCCAGTGACAATAGCCTTTGTGGGGATAAAAACCGAACAGGTCCCAATTTGATGGCCTCACAATGAAAAAAAGGCACTTTGGGCCTATGGAACTGTTGGTTTCCCTGAAGCCTCACCCTGCATGAGAAAACGTTTTAACCTAGTGTGGGACACTAGAGGGAGTATTTGTTCTTTCAGAGCACCGGCCACATGAGAAACTGGCACAGAAGATGATGAAACAATGTGTAAATGGAGTATATTACTAAACTGATAGAACATCCTGCTTCCAGTAACTGCAGGAGATGAAGGAGAACTCAGGAGGAATTCATTAGTACACTGCTTGCAACAGAAATTGATATATTTCAATGGTCAGTAACTACATGTGTTGGAGATACATAACTATGGGAACATTATGGCCAATCTAAACTATGATAGGTGTGATCTTACAGCAACTGACTCACAAAGTGCCACAAGTTAAAATTAACATGTATACCATACAGTCATATTAGGATGAGAGAAATTAGGGATCATCAATCAGTGTGCTCATGGGAGAGAAATAAGCTGTGATCCAACATGACACTAGAAAGTCTACATTGGTGAAATCTTGTTCGTTCTTTAGTCGCTGGGTATAGTTAGGCCTATGGGATTCAGTGGGGTGTGTGTGTGTGTTTGTGCACGTGTGCATTGGGCTATAGTCTCCTACTCGGCAACTGAAAATGTATGTATGTAAGGAAATAATATTTTTGTTGGGAAAGTTGCAGAAATAGTCTGATACTTTTTTTTTAATACATCTACATTTTTGTACATCAAATAATAGGACAGACATGGTTTTAAAAAAAGAAACATCCAAGAAATGAATGCCAAAAAATATTGTCAATGGTTGGACATGTGTTTGATGAAATGGGTGAATAACTGGACAGTTATCATTCCCTAGCTTCAAGAATATATGAGGATTTGACTCTTCGACCTACTCTTTTTATAACTAAACCAAGAAATGTATAGTTATTCAAGCTAAATAAGGTTTCTGTTCAGTCTGCTAAATATGTATAGTTATTGCTAAATGAGTATAGTTATCCAAGCATATTGAACTTGGTTCTAGAAAGATTATACTGTGCAAACTGTGATTAATATAATCAATGATACAGATTGATATTTGTGTCACAAACTCATGTGTGTTTTCAGTGAATATTGGTTGAATATATTTCAGAGATATTGTAAAATGCATGCTTTCATTAAGTGGGTGATAAACAAGGTACTATTTAAGGCTTTCAAAAAAGAAATGAAAAGAAGGATTCAGATGGAGTTGGGGGTAACTGATTTTTATTTATAGAAGGAACAATGCAATACATGAAATCCTAATATAGTTAGGATTAGGTTAGGAATTAAAATATATTTATTAACTTTGGCATAATAATGCCAGTTATTTTTGCATGATTCCATTGTGTAGGAATTTACTCTTGAAGAAAATACTGAAATTACCTCTGGATAATGGTAACACATCTCATTGCTAAATTCTCATTAGAGTCTTATTGAGCTTACCATCACTTCTCTATTAAATAAGCAATGGCCACTAGATATTAAATGAACAAAAGAGAAGATGATATTTATTGTCACTAAATATGTCCCAGAAATTTTAAGCCATTTTCAAAGTTTCATGATATCTACCCCAACTCCAACTACCTGTCAAGAAAGCAGATAAACCTTGAAGAATGATATTTTAAGCTGTTGTTCCAAATATGGTATAAATACTGAAGCAAATCAACAAAACCCTGTGGTCAGATATGTGACTGCTGATGTAGCAAATGCATTTAACTCCACAGTGATTTGGAAAAAAGACCAGAAGCAGTTCACTTTTACCTAGCAGACAACAGTATTCGTTCAGTTTCACACCTCAGCTCTATGTCAACTCTGCAATCTGCCATAGACCTAAGCTGCTAAAATTTTTATCTTCTTGATGTCCCACAGGGTAGCACACTGTTTCACTATTTTGTTGACAACAGACCTGACAAAAGGAAAAAGAACACAGATGCTTTGGTAGCATAAGTTACGTTACAGACTGAGAGAGAAACACAAAAGGAATTCAGGGACCCACACTCTTAGTAGTTTGGGTCTTGTGGTCAAGAGTATGTCAGGATATCCCTTCTAAAGCGAAGAAAAAATTGTTGCACTTTGCAATGCCTGTCATTAATACAGATGCAGAGAGCTCAGTGGGCCTGCTTGGGTTTTGGAGGCAACATACTATGTTTATTCTGGCACATTTACTGGGTAACCATGAAGACTGCCATCTTGGTGTAGGGCCTAGAACAAGGGAAGCTCTGTAGCAGATCCAGAAATTATAGACACTACTCTGAACCTGTAACGTATAAAACAACAATGAACTAAAAAGATCTATGGCAAAAGGGAGTGCTTTAATGAGGTCTAGAGAATCATCAGTAAATCTGAACAGAAACCCTAGAGCTTAGGAGTAAACTCAAACTCTTCTATAGATAACCATTATTCTTTTGAGAAACAGCACCTAGGATGATACCGGGATCTGGAAGAAAATGAAAATCAGATTATTGGTTATCAAGTGAATATACAACTTGAGTTGTTCATTATGGACTAGGAATTACCTTGCCCACAAAGTTGTTATTGAACTGATATTGGCAGAAATAGTTGAGCTTACGGAAAGCATTTTTCTTGGAAGACAGAGGAGAGAGCATAATAGAGTTGTTTATGGTGGTGCAGTATGATGAACAACAGGTTGAGTTAAATCAGGGAATATGTGTAAAAGTGCTTGTTGTATGATGTGCATAGTAAAATACCTATCAAAGAGAATTTAATTGATTTCACTCTCCAACAATTGTAGCCTATAACTATTTTCTGATTAAAATATATATTTGTCAAATATATAGAGACTATTCATTATCTTTGGCTATTTCACTATGTGTTTATTATAATGGGTAGTTAATAATGTTTTACTATAAAATTGAATAAAATTAAGATAAGCGCTCATAAAAACACTGCTCATCAACATATTAGATTATAATATATTATTTCTTATTTTGCATTTTTTCATTGCAAAACACGATTACAGTGGTGCTGATTGCATAGGAAGAGTAAAATTTGTCTTGGAATTTTTATTTTGCACTTCTGAAATACAAATAAAGTCTCTTGTTATATTGTTTAGGAGAACAATAAATGTGTGGCTTTATGCCTTAAGCAAAGTGCATCCTTTTTTTTCCCCAAAAAGATAAGATTCTACTAGCTCTTTAGTTATAGATTTTATATATATATATATATATTTTATATATATATATATATATGAGACAAAAGTAATTGTAATGTAATTTAGTTTCTTCATTATCATTATATAAATGAAGAAACTGAAATAAGAACATTAAAGACCTCACCTGTTCATATAGTTAAATTAGGCAGAACTGAGTCAAATACATGTTTCTAGCCTATTTTATTTTATTTTTTTAATGTTTATTTTTGAGAGAGAGAGAGAGAGAGAGCAAGCAGGGGAGAGACAGATAGAGGGAGACACAGAATTGGAAGTACACTCCAGGCTCTGAGCTGTCAGCACAAAGCCCAATGTGGGGCTCGAACTCACAAGCCATGAGATCATGACCTGAGCTAAAGTCGGAAACTTAACCGACTGAGCCACCCAGGGGCCCCTCTGAGCCTATTTTAATAAACCTTCATCAACCCATTATATATCTATGAACAAATAATTTTAATCTTTTAATTTTTCTAAAAATTCAAACAATTTATATCAAAAGTCGTTATAAAAATTGTGCAGTTTTCAGAATAGTATTTATTTTCCCTTCATTATGACTTATCAGTGTTTTCAGCTAACCAAAGTATTAAATTATTTTTGTGTTAATGCAAGGTATACAATATTAACAACTGGATAGATATTTATAGAATATCTATTACCTATTTTATGTTCACAGCTATTTCCTTCAATGTATATGATATCTACTTGCTGTGAACACATGGAACACACACACACACATACACCACACATGCACACACACACACACACACACGAGTTACATAACAATATGAGTAATTATGGCAATTCAGTATAGTGAGGAAAACAGAGAAGCTCAAAAGACATACCTGCTCTTACAGAAAGTATGAAGTTTAGATAGACTAAAGGGTGAAAGAGTTCTAGAGTTTATAGAACAATTTTACGTATGAACATATGGTTTCCCATAGAATATCATTTATTTCTCATCAGAATTTATTCTTCCCGAGAAAAAAAATTTTTTTGAGAGAGAGAGTGAGGGCACAAGTGAGCAAGGGGCAGAGAGAAACAGCAAGAGAGAGAGAATCCCACAGGGCACAGAGAAAGAGAGAAAGAGGAAGAGAACACGAGCGGGGCTCGTGCTCACCAGAAGCAGGGTTCAAGCTCACGAACCCTGAGATCATGACCTGAGCCAAAGTCAGATGCTTAACCAACTGAGCCACCCAGGCACCCAGGAATCATTGTTTATACATGAAAACAAGTAAAGGCAATTCACTCAATGAATAAAAAAACTCAAGGTGAATATATTGCTATCAATAATTTATTTAATAATGGTATCTACCATAAGACATATTTGGTGCCATTTTCTTTATTCCAGCTTTCCCTTCCACCCTCTGCACAAAAAGATGATGGACAATTTCTGATAACATTTAGGTTTATTTTTCTGATCTTAAGAGAAAGAAGAGCATGACTGCCTGTGCATGTTAGGACAGACACTATCATTAAATAGTTACATTATTGGACATGTTTCTTGTATTCCTGGCTTATTTCCTTATTTGTACACTAAGTAGTATAAAATAAAATAATTGCTAAAGTACTGAGTTAGATATGATATTGTCTCCAAATATTCTGATTCCGTCCTTTCCTGGTACACTCGGTGGGAGGATTGCTTATGTCCATCATGTTGAACTTAAAGACCCATATGGCTTGCATTAGCTTTAATACCAGTGTGTGACTCTCCATCCTTCTTTTCCCTTTTTTAAAAAAAAGTTTATTTATTTATTTTGAGAGGGGAGGGAAGGGCACGGGGGGAGGGGGGGAATACTGAGCAGGCTCCGTGCTATCAGCACAGAGCCCAATGCGCGGCTCAATCTCATGAACCCTGAGATCATGACCTGGGCAGAAAGCAAGAGTCAGAGGCTTAACCAACTGAGCCACTCAGGTGCCCTTCTCTTTTCCCATTTAAAGATGCCCAGAGAGAGACTACCTTATCATCTGCATCCTGGAATGTAGATCATATGAAGCAGATCTATGGCCAGTTTTCAGCTGACAGGATCATGAGCAAGAAATAAAACTTCATTTTGGTGACCAAAGATTTTAAGAACATTTTTTAATTGCAACAAAACTTACATCTCAACTGATACAGCTACCATTAGTTACTAAATGTGTAATGATGCCTCCTATTCAAATTTACATCTTTACCTGTAAATATGCCAATGATGTTTTATATATTGATACATAAGTATAAGCCATAGTATAAGTCGTAAGTATAGTCATAATAATAAGTAGTTTTACCTGATTATTATGAGTCTGGGAATGCCATCGATTAAAATAAACAAATAATAAAGTAAGATGACCCCTCAGACACTTTTAGATTCTTGGAAATTACCAAGTCTCTCTTACTCTCCATTATTTATCAAGTCACCTTAAGGGGATGGGAGGGGGGAAGGTGATTCATTTTAAATAATACATAGATTGATATTTGTGAATTTATCACATCCTTTTTGGAATATTATTTTTCTACTTCATACTTTTGCCTTGATTCTCCTGAATAATACACATTTTTGCTTCTGAATATAAAAAAATAAAGATAAGACTATTCTTGTTATAAGGAGAGAAGCATTTTGAATATTGTTTAACTCACATACACATTAAACTTTAAGAGCTTTTATAAAAGGAAGCCAGGTAATCACTTCTGTATTGTTAAAATTCCTTATTCATGTAATATTTGCAACTTACAAGAATAACAAAAATATTTTGAGTTTGTTTTTCAAGCTATCTAAAGGAAGATGTTATGGATCCCACATAATTTTTTCAACATAACTGAAACAGTAAACTTTCATTTTTTTAACAATTACCTAAGGACTTTTTCGAATTATTTCAATTTGCATTATCTCACTTCCTTTGCCTGGAGATTAACATTAAACAAATATGGAGATAGTTTCTAACCTGAAAAACTGCTTATTTTTCTCATTTTGCATCTTAAATGGGAAAGGACTTAATACATTTTTCTTTAATTATTCTTTAAATTTTATTACAGAGTATCTGTTTATATATTGGATAGCCAAAACTCCCCGAGGAATGTAATTTTCCATGGAAAATAATTAAATGTTAGGGGTGCATTGATTCTTTTTACTTTTAGATTCCCTTAGTTGATAGAGACTACATACCGTATGCTCCATCTTGACAAAGTAGAACTCAAACTCCGTCATTTTGAGTGACATGAAAAACACTGAAGGATTGGAAATTTGATGAGGGTGAAATAAAATATGGGTCTTGGCAGCTTTTCATTATTCTAAAAGTGACTTCAAGAAGATTAATGTTTTCAGGTATTATTTTAAGTTGTGTCAATTATATTTGTGATTATGATTCTATGCTAATCTTATCTCTTTGTTTTTAGGAGAATTTACTCCACTAGTCAGAATATCTCAAATAATTTTAAATAATAATTATTAGATGTTTAAGGGAATACAGTTTTCAGCCATGTCTTATTTTCTTATCTTAAATCTGAAGGCAAAGATAGCAACTAGACTTCATCTATGTCATCTATTCAAATATCACAACAACCCTATGAGGTGGGATATTTCATTATTCTTATATTATAGGTAGTAAAAAATAGCTCAGATAGATTAATAATCTTTCTCAAAACCACACTAGAAGCATGTGGCAGAACTAGGTCTCAAACAGATCTGAACAAAACAAAACAAAACAAAACAAAACAAAACAAAACAAAACACTTGTGCCACTGAAAGTTATGTTTATGCTATATCCCAGTTCACTGATGAGTACATTTTGCGAAAGTAACTCAATCACAGTTTCTGTTGTAGTTATTATTTAGTTTATACTTACATATTATTTTATTATTAACGAGGTATAAAAATCAATACAGTTCACAAACTAGTCTTTAGCTTGATAAATTTTACAAATGTATTCACTTCTATTACTGTAACTACCATCCAGATGAAGATCTAGAATACTGCCATCATTCAATAAGGTATATCATGTCAACTGCCAATCAATATCATGTTTTGACTTGTTTTCACATATGTCACATATCAATCTCAAAATAGTTTATTTTCTACAAGACACCAATTTACAAGCTATTAGATCAACATATTCAAAGAAGTATTGCCCATACCAACAATAAATAGAAAAATTTGTAGCTTGGGTTATATGAGAAGGAGTAGTTTACTATGATGACTGATGGGGAAAACAAAGGCAAATGAAAAATTAAACTTCCTAACTGCCTATAGCCCATTGACAAGTCCTTAAAACAGGCAGAGTGACCTTCCTGTGGAAGTTCACTTGCCTCGATGTTGACACTTTGCTAAGGGCAAAAGACAATCTTAGCCCAATCCCCCAGGATCCTGTAAGTCTGCTTCAACATACAAAAATTCCTTTGGAAACTTCCTTTATCTCTATCCCCCCCTCCAAGATATATGTTGGCAATTATACTCCAAGCTTATGGCCCACTGATATACATCTGGAGTGTCTCATTACTGAGGTTTTACTAGACAGTAACAAATGACCTTTTCCTAATAACAGCTAGCATCCTCAAGATCCTGGACACCTTGTTTCCAAAATGCTTAGAGACTTATGCTATCCCTAACCCCCTCCAAACTTGAAGGTATATAATCAGTCACCCATCACAACCCCAGTACAGCTCTCTCTGTCCACAGGTCCTGTCCCCATACTTTAATAAAACCACCTTTTTGTGCTGAAACGTCACAAGAATTCTTTCTTGGCCATTAGCTCCCAACCCTAACACTTCAACCACATCAATGACCACCAGAAAAATATTAGAACATTAACATAAGGGGAAGAAATTCCATTTCCAGAACATGATCAGGAAATTCTGGGGTCATATTAATATCCGAATTTGTTTCTTAATTCATTTGAAATGATTTATTGGGTAAGAACCAACACAAGTAATGATGTTTAAAAGATGTGGTTCAAGTATGAAATGCATAGTCCCTCGTACTTACTGACTTACTGTTTAATAAATGAGGCAAGTTCAGTGGATGCACAACTTTTAATACAAATGTCCTTTGAATCAGGTGGCAGAGCTAATGCTATTGCGAATTCAGAGAAGAAATGAAGTGTGTGTGTATGTGTGTGATGAACAGAAATATTTAGAGTTTTTTTAAATATTTATTTTTAGAGAGAAAGAGCATGAGCAGGGAAGGGGCAGAGAGAGAGAATCCCAAGCAGGCTCTGTGCTGTCAGCATGGAGCCCAATACAGGGCTTGAACCCAAGAAATGTGATGTCATGACCTGAGCCAAAAATCAAGAGTCAGACGTTCAACCGGCTGACCCACTCAGATGTCCTAGAGATTTTAAATTCTATCCTAATGTCCCTGTTATATAGATTTTTAAAGTATCTTTTATGATTTATATGTCAAATGAGCCATGAAATTATAATTTTATAGAAAAAAGTACAAAATTTTAATAGACATTTATTAAAAAAATATTTCCAGTAACAATATTAAGGTAAAATGCTATCCAGAAAATACCATACAGTGAGCTTAAAAAAGACAGGCTTCCAACAGAGATATGAAAAGATGTTCAACATCACTAATCATCAGGGAAATGCAAATCAAAACCACAATATGATATCACCTCGCACCTGTCAGAATGGCTAAAATAAAAAACACAAGAAGTAACAGGGGTTGGTGAGGATGAGGAGAAAAAGAAATCCTCATGAACTGTTGGTGGGAATGAAAACTGGTAGAGCCACTCTGGAGGTTTCTCAAAAAATTAAAAATAGAATTACCATATGACCCAGTAATTGCACTACTGGGGACTTACCCAAAGAATACAAGAACACTAATTTGAAAGGATATGTGCACCCCTATGTTTACTGCAACATTAGTTACAATAGCCAAGGCATGGGGAGATTCCCTCTAAGATGGCGGCGTAGGAGGACGCTGGGCTCACCGCGCGTCCTGCTGATCACTTAGATTCCACCTACACCTGCCTAAATAACCCAGAAAACCGCCAGAGGATTAGCAGAACGGAGTCGCCAGACCCAAGCGCAGACGAGAGGCCCACGGAAGAGGGTAGGAAGGGCGGCGAGGCGGTGCGCGCTCCACGGACTGGCGGGAGGGAGCCGGGGCGGAGGGGCGGCTCGCTGGCCAAGCAGAGCCCCTGAGTCTGGCTTGCAAAAGCGGAGGGGCCTGACGGACTGTGTTCCGAAAGCAAGCGCAACTTAGCGTCTGGGAGGTCATAAGTTAACAGCTCTGCTCGGAAAGCGGGAAGGCTGGAGGACAAAGGGAGGGAGAGCTGCTGAGCCCCCGGACTACAGAGCTCAGGTTGGTGGGGAACAAAGGCGCTCGCCAGCGCCATATCCCCCGCCCATCCCCCAGCCAAAATCCCAAAGGGAACCGGTTCCTGCCAGGGAAATTGCTCGCTCCGCGCAAACACCCAACTCTGTGCTTCTGCGGAGCCAAACCTCCGGCAGCGGATCTGACTCCTTCCCATGGCCACAGGACCCCTCCTGAAGTGGATCACCTAAGGAGAAGCGAGCTAAGCCTGCCCCTCCTGCCGCCGTGCACCTTGCCTACCCACCCCAGCTAATACGCCAGATCCCCAGCATCACAAGCCTGGCAGTGTGCAAGTAGCCCAGACGGGCCACGCCACCCCACAGTGAATCCCGCCCCTAGGAGAGGGGAAGAGAAGGCACACACCAGTCTGACTGTGGCCCCAGCGGTGGGCTGGGGGCAGACATCAGGACTGACTGCGGCCCCGCCCCCCAACTCCAGTTATACACCACAGCACAGGGGAAGTGCCCTGCAGGTCCTCACCACACCAGGGACTATCCAAAATGACCAAGCGGAAGAATTCCCCTCAGAAGAATCTCCAGGAAATAACAACAGCTAATGAGCTGATCAAAAAGGATTTAAATAATATAACAGAAAGTGAATTTAGAATAATAGTCATAAAATTAATCGCTGGGCTGGAAAACAGTATACAGGACAGCAGAGAATCTCTTGCTACAGAGATCAAGGGACTAAGGAACAGTCACGAGGAGCTGAAAAACGCTTTAAATGAAATGCAAAACAAAATGCAAACCACCACGGCTCGGATGGAAGAGGCAGAGGAGAGAATAGGTGAACTAGAAGATAAAGTTATGGAAAAAGAGGAAGCTGAGAACAAGAGAGATAAAAAAATCCAGGAGTATGAGGGGAAAATTAGAGAACTAAGTGATACACTAAGAAGAAATAATATACACATAATTGGTATCCCAGAGGAGGAAGAGAGAGGGAAAGGTGCTGAAGGGGTACTTGAAGAAATAATAGCTGAGAACTTCCCTGAACTAGGGAAGGAAGAAGGCATTGAAATCCAAGAGGCACAGAGAACTCCCTTCAGACGTAACTTGAATCGATCTTCTGCACGACATATCATAGTGAAACTGGCAAAATACAAGGATAAAGAGAAAATTCTGAAAGAAGCAAGGGGTAAACGTGCCCTCACATATAAAGGGAGACCTATAAGACTCCTGACTGATCTCTCTTTTGAAACTTGGCAGGCCAGAAAGAATTGGCACGAGATTTTCAGGGTGCTAGACAGCAAAAATATGCAGCCGAGAATCCTTTATCCAGCAAGTCTGTCATTTAGAATAGAAGGAGAGATAAAGGTCTTCCCAAACAAACAAAAACTGAAGGAATTTGTCACCACTAAACCAGCCCTACAAGAGATCCTAAGGGGGACCCTGTGAGACAAAGTACCAGAGACATCACTACAAGCATAAAACATACAGACATCACAATGACTCTAAACCCGTATCTTTCTATAATAACACTGAATGTAAATGGATTAAATGCGCCAACCAAAAGACATAGGGTATCAGAATGGATAAAAAAACAAGACCCATCTATTTGCTGTCTACAAGAGACTCATTTTAGACCTGAGGACACCTTTAGATTCAGAGTGAGGGGATGGAGAACTATTTATCATGCTACTGGAAACCAGAAGAAAGCTGGAGTAGCCATACTTATATCAGACAAACTAGACTTTAAATTAAAGGCTGTAACAAGAGATGAAGAAGGACATTATATAATAGTTACAGGGTCTATCCATCAGGAAGAGCTAACAATTATAAATGTCTATGCGCCGAATACCGGAGCCCCCAAATATATAAAACAATTACTCATAAACAGAAGCAACCTTATTGATAAGAATGTGGTAATTGCTGGGGACTTTAACACCCCACTTACAGAAATGGATAGATCATCTAGACACACGGTCAATAAAGAAACAAGGGCCCTGAATGAGACATTGGATCAGATGGACTTGACAGATATATTTAGAACTCTGCATCCCAAAGCAACAGAATATACTTTCTTCTCGAGTGCACATGGAACATTCTCCAAGATAGATCATATACTGAGTCACAAAACAGCCCTTCATAAGTTTACAAGAATTGAAATCATACCATGCATACTTTCAGACCACAATGCTATGAAGCTTGAAATCAAGCACAGAAAAAAGTCTGGAAAACCTCCAAAAGCATGGAGGTTAAAGAACACCCTACTAACGAATGAGTGGGTCAACCAGGCAATTAGAGAAGAAATCAAAAAATATATGGAAACAAACGAAAATGAAAATACAACAATCCAAACGCTTTGGGATGCAGCGAAGGCAGTCCTGAGAGGAAAATACATTGCAATCCAGGCCTATCTCAAGAAACAAGAAAAATCCCAAATACAAAATCTAACAGCACACCTAAAGGAAATAGAAGCAGAACAGCAAAGACACCCCAAACCCAGCAGAAGAAGAGAAATAATAAAGATCAGAGCAGAAATAAACAATATAGAATCTAAAAAAACTGTAGAGCAGATCAATGAAACCAAGAGTTGGTTTTCTGAAAAAATAAACAAAATTGACAAACCTCTAGCCAGGCTTCTCAAAAAGAAAAGGGAGATGACCCAAATAGATAAAATCATGAATGAAAATGGAATGATTACAACCAATCCCTCAGAGATACAAACAATTACCAGAGAATACTATGAAAAATTATATGCCAACAAATTGGACAACCTGGAAGAAATGGACAAATTCCTGAACACCCACACTCTTCCAAAACTCAATCAGGAGGAAAGAGAAAGCTTGAACAGACCCATAACCAGCGAAGAAATTGAATCGGTTATCAAAAATCTCCCAACAAATAAGAGTCCAGGACCAGATGGCTTCCCAGGGGAGTTCTACCAGACGTTTAAAGCAGAGATAATACCTATCCTTCTCAAGCTATTCCAAGAAATAGAAAGGGAAGGAAAACTTCCAGACTCATTCTATGAAGCCAGTATTACTTTGATTCCTAAACCAGACAGAGACCCAGTAAAAAAAGAGAACTACAGGCCAATATCCCTGATGAATATGGATGCAAAAATTCTCAATAAGATACTAGCAAATCGAATTCAACAGCATATAAAAAGAATTATTCACCATGATCAAGTGGGATTCATTCCTGGGATGCAGGGCTGGTTCAACATTCGCAAATCAATCAACGTGATACATCACATTAACAAAAAAAAAAGAGAAGAACCATATGATCCTGTCAATCGATGCAGAAAAGGCCTTTGACAAAATCCAGCACCCTTTTTTTTTTTTTTTTTATTTTTAATTTTTTTTTTCAACGTTTATTTATTTTTGGGACAGAGAGAGACAGAGCATGAACGGGGGAGGGGCAGAGAGAGAGGGAGACACAGAATCGGAAGCAGGCTCCAGGCTCTGAGCTGTCAGCACAGAGCCCGACGCGGGGCTCGAACTCACAGACCGCGAGATCGTGACCTGGCTGAAGTCGGACGCTTAACCGACTGCGCCACCCAGGCGCCCCCAGCACCCTTTCTTAATAAAAACCCTTGAGAAAGTCGGGATAGAAGGAACATACTTAAAGATCATAAAAGCCATTTATGAAAAGCCCACAGCTAACATCATCCTCAACGGGGAAAAACTGAGAGCTTTTTCCCTGAGATCAGGAACACGACAGGGATGCCCACTCTCACCGCTGTTGTTTAACATAGTGCTGGAAGTTCTAGCATCAGCAATCAGACAACAAAACGAAATCAAAGGCATCCAAATTGGCAAAGATGAAGTCAAGCTTTTGCTTTTTGCAGATGACATGATATTATACACGGAAAATCCAATAGACTCCACCAAAAGTCTGCTAGAACTGATACATGAATTCAGCAAAGTTGCAGGATACAAAATCAATGTACAGAAATGAGTTGCATTCTTATACACTAACAATGAAGCCACAGAAAAACAAATAAAGAAACTGATCCCATTCACAATTGCACCAAGAAGCATAAAATACCTAGGAATAAATCTAACCAAAGATGTAAAGGATCTGTATGCTGAAAACTATAGAAAGCTTATGAAGGTAATTGAAGAAGATTTAAAGAAATGGAAAAACATTCCCTGCTCATGGATTGGAAAAATAAATATTGTCAAAATGTCAATACTACCCAAAGCTATCTACACATTCACTGCAATCCCAATCAAAATTGCACCAGCATTCTTCTCGAAACTAGAACAAGCAATCCTAAAATTCATATGGAACCACAAAAGGCCCCAAATAGCCAAAGGAATTTTGAAGAAGAAGACCAAAGCAGGAGGCATCACAATCCCAGACTTTAGCTGTAATCATCAAGACAGCATGGTATTGGCACAAAAACAGACACATAGACCAATGGAATAGAATAGAAACCCCAGAACTAGACCCACAAACGTATGGCCAACTCATCTTTGACAAAGCAGGAAAGAACATCCAATGGAAAAAAGACAGCCTTTTTAACAAATGGTGCTGGGAGAACTGGACAGCAACATGCAGAAGGTTGAAACTAGACCACTTTCTCACACCATTCACAAAAATAAACTCAAAATGGATAAAGGACCTAAATGTGAGACAGGAAACCATCAAAACCTTAGAGGAGAAAGCAGGAAAAGACCTCTCTGACCTCAGCCGTAGCAATCTCTTACTCGACACATCCCCAAAGGCAAGGGAATTAAAGGCAAAAGTGAATTACTGGGACCTTATGAAGATAAAAAGCTTCTGCACAGCAAAGGAAACAACCAACAAAACGAAAAGGCAACCAACGGAATGGGAAAAGATATTTGCAAATGACATATCGGACAAAGGGCTAGTATCTAAAATCTATAAAGAGCTCACCAAGCTCCACACCCGAAAAACAAATAACCCAGTGAAGAAATGGGCAGAAAACATGAATAGACACTTCTCTAAAGAAGACATCCAGATGGCCAACAGGCACATGAAAAGATGTTCAGCGTCGCTCCTTATCAGGGAAATACAAATCAAAACCACACTCAGGTATCACCTCACGCCAGTCAGAGTGGCCAAAATGAACAAATCAGGAGACTATAGATGCTGGAGAGGATGTGGAGAAACGGGAACCCTCTTGCACTGTTGGTGGGAATGCAAATTGGTGCAGCCGCTCTGGAAAGCAGTGTGGAGGTTCCTCAGAAAATTAAAAATAGACCTACCCTATGACCCAGCAATAGCACTGCTAGGAATTTATCCAAGGGATACAGGAGTACTGATGCATAGGGGCACTTGTACCCCAATGTTCATAGCGGCACTCTCAACAATAGCCAAATTATGGAAAGAGCCTAAATGTCCATCAACTGATGAATGGATAAAGAAATTGTGGTTTATATACACAATGGAATACTACGTGGCAATGAGAAAAAATGAAATATGGCCTTTTGTAGCAACGTGGATGGAACTGGAGAGTGTGATGCTAAGTGAAATAAGCCATACAGAGAAAGACAGATACCATATGGTTTCACTCTTATGTGGATCCTGAGAAACTTAACAGGAACCCATGGGGGAGGGGAAGGAAAAAAAAAAAAAAGAGAGAGGTTAGAGTGGGAGAGAGCCAAAGCATAAGAGACTGTTAAAAACTGAGAACAAACTGAGGGTTGATGGGGGGTGGGAGGGGAGGGTGGGTGATGGGTATTGAGGAGGGCACCTTTTGGGATGAGCACTGGGTGTTGTATGGAAACCAATTTGTCAATAAATTTCATATATATAAAAAAATAAAATAAAATACACATATCCTAAAAAAAAAAATAATTTTCAAGAGACAAAAAAAAAAAAACAAAAAAACAAACAAACAATAGCCAAGGCATGGAAGCAGTCTAAGTGTCCATCAATAGATGACATGAGTGAATGGATAAAGAAGATATGGTTTACACACACACACACACACACACACACACACACACACACACAAATGGATTATTACTCAACCATAAAAAATGAAATTTTGCCAATTGCAACAACATGGATGGACCACAGTACAATACTATGTGAAGTAAGCCAGTCAGTGAAGACTAATCCCATATGATTTCACTCATATGTGGAATTTAAGGAAAACTAATAAACACAGAAAGAAAAAGAGACACACCTAAAAACAAAAACAAATCCAAAAATGGATTCTTATCTATAGAGAACAAACTGATGGTTACTAGATGGAATTAGGTGGGAGGATGGGTGAGAGGTGATTGTGATTAAGAGTACACTTATATTGATGAGCACTGAGTAACATACAGAATTGTTGAATCACTATATCGTATATTTGAAACTAATATAACATTGTATATCAAATATACTGAAATTAAATTTAAAAATAGTAGAAAAAAGTGAGTAAGAAAAAAAAATACAGGCTTTATATATGAAAGGAAACAGGTAAACTTTACTGGCATTACTCTTATAAAAAAAAAAACTTTTACAATAAATACTTGAGCAGAGCATTTTGTTTTAGTACTAAAAACAAAAGCATAAGAAAACAAAATTAAGTCTTTCTTCCATCCCTATTTAATATAAGTTATGAAGTGTTTGCAAAAATCTTTTGCTCAAGTATTTAAGAAAATGATGCAGTTTTTTTGTTAGTAAGAGCTAAGCAGTTATTTATTCATATATGTCTTGTTTTGTTTTGTTCTTACCCTTGGCTGGGGACATGGTAACCTTAAAAAAAAGATAAACTTTATTTATTTATCTTTATATTAGGGTATACCATATCAGAAATAAAATGAGATGAAAAAATATTCCCTTGAAAAAGAAAATCAGACAATCCAGACCTGAGAAGCAATTTCAGCATTAATTTGAATGAGAAGGAGAAAGTTGCATTTGGATAGTGGTGGTGGCACTGCTGAGCAAAATGATGAAATAAGAGCATGCAAAGAGTATATGGAACACAGCTGGAAACAAGTGTCTTTTGCATATGCCTTTCCACACTATCATTTATTCATATTTTCTCACCAATACCACAGCCCTGTACAAGCCCAACTTTCTATTACTTAGGTAATGTAGTTTCACTTTAAAGCCATGATCAAATAATTCATATAGGCACTTGATCCATACACTTTCTTAATTTTCTCATCAAGTCCCGTAGCTCTAACTTTTAGCCACACACAATAACTCTGTAAATTACATCTTCCTCCCAAACCTTTCTAAACGTCAAACTTCTATATCTAAGCGATTACTGGGTCTCTCCACTTAGAGATATCTGATTTCCCAACTTTAAAGTGGAATTGTCTTTATTTCACCCTTGAAAGAAAAATCAATCCCTCCAGAATTCCCTAATCTAATGACAGCCAAAATATAATAATAAATACAAATAATACATAGCACAATATTAATATCTTTCTTTCCTGTCCCTACATTCAACACATCAGGAAACATTACTGTCTGTATCTTCAAGATATATTCTTAGTCTGACCAGTTATTATCACATCCACAGCCACTACCTTGGAGGTAACCAACAACTCACCTCTCCTTGATTATTTAAATACCATCTGTATCTCAGAAGGTATTTGTCTAGTTGTCTAATTTCTCATTCTGCTAAAAATGTTATCTTGATACAGCAGCCAGAGGCATCCTTTAACATGTTTAGTAATTTCACTGTCTCCTCAAAATGTTATGATGACTACCCACTTTTCCAGAGCCCCTACAATAGCCTCAAGGGACATGTAGTGTTAATGACCTCCCTGTGTGCACTCTGACCTCACCTCCCATTATTCTCCCCATTTTCTTATGCTTCAGGCACCTTCCTTTGACTGTGGTTAAAATTCTAGGATTTTAGTCCATTGCCCTTTTTCCTGCTTAATATCTCTGCCTAATTTAAGCTTCCCCCTGATGGCTACACGGTTAATTTCTTGACTTCATATAATCCTATTCTCAAATGTCATCTACATAAGAAGTCTCATCCTGACAATCCTCTTTATTCTGTCATTTCCCTTCTCCACCAGATATTTCTATTCCCTTACTAGATTTTACCTTTACACCTACCCTCAGGCATTTTTCACTTTCTCACTTATTGTGAAATTTTCTTAGTAAACATGTTACTTTGCTTCTGTGTTTGCTTATTCTCTCTCTCTTCTTACTAGAATAAAAGAGATTCTCGTATGTTTTATTACTGATGTAGAAAATTGCCCAATATTTGGTGGATGATCAATACACATTTGTAGAATGAATGAACAAATAGATAAGCGTTTTATTAAAAAACGGCATGACTGATGAATAAAGTGATTTCTTAGCACAACATCAGGGATGCACTGCCTTTCACATATTAGAGATCCTAAATTTATCTTCAATCTGTCTACTTTTTTCATCTCTGTTAATTTAATCTTTGTCCAAGGCACCATCATTTTTCATCTGGACTACTTGCAGTAGTTCTAATGGTCCCCATTCTTTCAGTTCTGCAGCTAAAATAAACATACTTCATATTATGGCACTTCTTTGGCTTAAAGTCTTTTAATAACATCTCTGTTCCAAATTGAAAAATATTCAAGTTCCTAAATATAATGGCCAACATAATTTGGCCCCTTCCTATTTAATCCATCTCCTGTCAATAACACTCCTTCCCATTCCACTTTTCATTATGGTTCAAGTGCATCAGCATCCTTGGGGTTTACACACCAGACATTCTTCTCTCTTTAAAAAAAAAAAAAAAAAATTTTACGTTTATTTATTTTTGAGAGACAGAGTGTGGCTGGGGGAGGGGCAGAGAGAGAAGGAGACACAGAATCTGAATCAGGCTCCAGGCTCTGAGCTGTCAGCACAGAGCCCAACGCGGGGCTCGAACACACAGACCGCGAGATCATGACCTGAGCTGAAGTTGTATGCTTAACAGACTGAGCCCCCGGGCACCAAACATTCTTCTCTCTTAAGCCCACTGTACTTTCTGTTCTTGCTGTATGTAGTCCTCTCTCCCAAGTTTTCCCCTTGAATGCCTTTACATTTTTAATTTCTCCATTTATACTATAGGCTTCATCTTTGGTAAACTTGGCAGCACTGATGCAGTATCTCAGCCAATAATCTGGCTTAGCACGTAGATCCTTTATGCATGGGGTAGATGCGTGGCAATATTTAAATGAGTAACAGAAATGTAACATGGTTAGGCCTCCTAATAATTTCAAGAACCCCATTCTCCTTCTCTTCTCCCCTCATAATTACGGTCTACTAAAAAATAATTTATTCAATTCTACTTCTGTTATCCCAGGTATGTTGATTAAGTAATTTATGACTTTTTCATTCAAAAATCATGTCTAACTTGAGCTTTTTAATTTTCTAAGTATAAATATTCATATCCTGATGACATTTTTTCAAATACTTTGAAATGATTCTATAAAGATGCTCACAATGACCATATCAGGATTCAAAAAGCTCTACGTAATTTTTAGCAACAGATTTCCAAAAAGTAATTTTTTGAGAAGTTTCTTCACTGCCCATCTGAAAATTGCCTATATAATAAATTTATCTGTTTCTAGATTTGAATATATTTTACAAATACACTAGCATTTCTCACATATCTTGAGGTTTTGCTACCTTTATCTAATTTGATTTTTAAAGGATAAGATAATAGAATATTATAGAAAAGTGACAAAAATATGAGATACCTGTGTAGTCACTATTTCATGTTTTGTCATTTATTCATTTGGTCAGTTGTTTTGGCCTTTTGTTTTGGTTTTGTTTATGTTTTTTGAAATAAAACACGTTTTACAACTAAAGCTCCAACTATCATTTCTTCTAAGTCCCACATTCTATAGGAGTAATTTGCAAATCTGTGTTTCCCTTCCATGAACATTTTATATTTTCGTCAAATACACATATATTAATAAAATTTTTGTACACTCATATTTTTTAGTTTTCCTTTTTTTATTCAAAATGGAAAAAAGTGAAGAAAATTATGATAATACACCTCAAACCAATTTTGCCTATATGTTAACTAGAATTTAAATTAAAATTTGAAATTAAAAAAAATAATAATATTTTATCTTTTATCTGACCTCTCTTTGCTTTGTATTTCATTTCCCAAGGTAAATGTGTACATTTTCATTCTTTGCATGCAATTTGTTTTGAAAATTCTTTTTCCATTAGGTAAAAAGGTCAGTATTGAAAAGAACGTTTGGACTTTAAAATAAAAGCATGTGCTGAATATGCATGAATGTAGTCAACAAATATTGATTAAGCACCAAATAGTGCTAGGATATGATTTGGAGTCCATCGGCATATACTGAAATGTGAGTGTATGTATATACTTTTCACCATACTTTTGTAAATATAATTTTTATCACTGAAATATATTAATTGCTACATTTTACAATCTCATGAACAAAATATGATTAGGCAGTAATACTGAATTTTTATATTTAGCTCAGCTGGCAAAAAAAATACACTTTGTTGACAGTTAAACAATATTGTGACATGTTTATGGCTCAACAATGAGAACCAATTTGAGGCTGATAGAAATGCAAACTAGTCTGCAAGGACGCATCATTCATATTGCATGTTGATATTTTCAGACTCAGTGTAGTTTATTTTACATCCCAGGAAAACCAAGAGTTCATCTATCACCTGCTTAATTGTCTGTGGCAAACATTCAGGCCTAAGGAGTATTGAAGGCACACCATCAGCAGAGGAAGAGCAAACACGCTGTTTCCATGCAATGCCTTTCATACCTCCTCTCCTGTTCATGGACATAAAGATGAAAAAGAATTGCAAAGGAAAAGGAGTAAAGACAAGAAATGCAAATGGTGATGATGAAGATGATGAAGATGATGAAGATGGAGAAAACCAACAGACATTGTGTAGAGGGGTACTCGGGCTCTTGGTTTTTGACACATGGATTAGAATCACATCCTTGTCACTTAGTAATTATATTCCTTTAGACAGACAATTTACCTTCATGTGCCTCAGCTTACTTAAAATACAGATACTAATCAGATCAACCCAGGGATTTCTTAAAGAGAGTTAGGACATATAACACATCTAGTACACTGCCTGGATTCACTTTTCCTGTTAACCGTGTCAAAATGAGATTCTTTCTTCTACCAACTCAAAGAAGAATAATGAGTATGTTTATAAATATCAGACACATAAAATGTCCTGTTTCTGAAAAATAAGAGCCTAAGGGGCTAAATTTCTTGATATGACTCTCTCCTTCGGGGGCACACATAAAGCTCTATTTGATTCTTCTATGCTTGTTTCTATTTTCTGCTTGCTAAATTGAGAAAGTTTCCTTTCCATTTGAACATATAGTTGCTATTCTAGATTTTTCCCTCTTCAAGATAAACTAGTTTTATTTACCATCTGAGGGTAAAAAACCCAAAACCTTTCTTTATATACATTTTAATACTTTCTGGTGTTGAGGCCTTAACAGTTCACTCCAAATTTGTACTCTTGATTTTGTTTTTTATAGCGGTAGCTGAAAAACTGCAGATATTAATGGAACCCTCTCTTTCTCAAAGACATATATCATCTCTCACCTTCTGCTCACAGATTGGGAAGATTTAAAGTTGCATTCTCAAGACTCACAGGAATAGAAAAATAATTGCAATTACTTTATTTCTCAACCCCACCCAAGAACCTCTGAACTCTCTAGGTTTCAAGTGGGGAAGGTATACTTCACTTGAAAGTCATTTGCTTCCCTAAGCTCTCATGCCATCATGAAAATTTTGGAGTACTAATGGGATCCACCTGGATTTGCATCATAAATTTCTAGAAAAAACTGCAACTTTCACCCTGGACACAAACTACTGATACCTGTGGTGTCTCCAGCAACTCGGACCCTGGTATTGAACAATGATATCACGGGCACTTTTCCTTGTTTCAAAACCAGTGGAAGGCTCTTTATCACCTCGTTTGCTTTTCAAATTCCTTAAAATCTCCAGATTACTGTTGTTCTGGAATGCACATCTGTTATCTAACTCCCCAAACTTTTGAAATAGCTTGAAACTAAAGCCTAATTTTCCAATTCTTAAATAAAAGGGAAAAAGGAAAAATAAAAGCTATATATATATATATATATATATATATATATATATATACACACACACATATGTGTATATATATACATATATTCACACACACATATATATGTATATATATATATACACACACACACCTATATACATTCATATATATATATATATATTTGCGTACATATATACATATATATGCACACACATATATATATGTCTGTGACTGTCCAGTTGACAGGCAGAACCAGAATATTCAATTCCAGTGCAACTTTTATGGTACAAAAGCATTAGAGACAATACAAAAGCACTGTGCCTGGTGAAAGTTTATGGGCAAAAATTATAATCTTAACTCTAACCTTTGACTTAGTAACATCCTTTAAGGAATACAAAGAGGAATTCCCTAACAATATCTTTCCCAATAGCTTCTACATATTTTCGGACCAAATTTATTGTTCAGTATGTGTACAGTTTACAAAATGAAAGCAAAACCAATGTGCTAACCTTTCCCACGCACCATCTCAATACCAACAAGGGAAAAGAAGCAAGTTTAGATGACACAGAATGAAGTTATTGATTTTGATATGGCTTTTTATAAAACATGAATATTAAAGCATTGAATTGCCAAGATAATAAAAGTAGTTAGTGAATATCCTTCCAGCCATCTTCCTATGGATCTGTACAGCAAAAAGACAGATATTTAATATAACTACAGTAATGTTATCTTATATATGCTAACTGAATATGCAGTACTAAATTTCACTTTAAGTAAATAGAAGTGACGTTGAAGAATTTGAAGAAAGTAAATAAAAATTTACTTTTATAGTATGTTTACCATACAGATAAACTTATGATAGGGCTACATGCCAACAGACTCAACATAAGTTGAAAATATTTTAAGTTGAAAATGCACTGAATTGGGGCGCCTGGGTGGCGCAGTCGGTTAAGCGTCCGACTTCAGCCAGGTCACGATCTCGCGGTCCGTGAGTTCGAGCCCCGCGTCGGGCTCTGGGCTGATGGCCCAGAGCCTGGAGCCTGTTTCCGATTCTGTGTTTCCCTCTCTCTCTGCCCCTCCCCCGTTCATGCTCTGTCTCTCTCTGTCCCAAAAATAAACGTTGAAAAAAAAAAAAAAAAGAAAATGCACTGAATTCATATAACTTACTGATGGATGTTTGCAACCGTTGTATCATTGGTAAATACTACGGTCTGAGTTGCTACAGACATTGCAAACTTCTCAGTAGTTCATACATCATAGCTTAGCCTAGACTACCTTAACTGTGCTCAGAACACTTAGCCAATAGTTGGGTGAAATCATGCAATACAGGGACACCTGGGTGCCTCAGCAGTTGAGCATCGGACTCTTAATTTTGGCATAGGTCATGATCTCAGTGTTCATGAGTACAAGGCCTGTGTGGTGTTCTACACTGATGGTGATGGTGCAGAGCCTGCTTGGGATTCTCTGTCTCTGTCTCTCTTTGTCCCCTTTGCCCCTCCTCCCCTCGTGCATGTGCTCTCTTTCTCTCTCTCTCTCAAAAATAAATAAACATTTAAAAAACACTTAAAAAATCATCCAACACAAAGGTGATTTTATAACAAAGTGTTGAATGTATAATGTAATTTATTAAATACTGTACCAAAAGTCAAAAACAAACTGGCTGAATGCATCCAAATGGATAGAAGCGTATCAGTTACCCTCCTGATGCTGTCTGTGGCTGACTGGGGGCTGCAGCATGGACCACGGCCCAGCGTCACGAGATCCTACTGCAAATTGCTAATGTGGGAAAATATTCAAACTCAAAATTCAAAGTTTGGTTTCTACTAAATGTTGCTTTTGTACTCTCTTGAAGTTGAAAATCCTTAAGTCACACCATCGTAAGTTGAGGACTATATGTATATAGGTTTTTATCTTTTTCATAGGTTATGATCCTCACTTAGGGACAAGGATTATATTTATCTCCCCTTCATATTTATCATCTTCTCTGTAAACAGATCAACCCTCGGTTTTTATTCACATCCATTCTATTCCATGTAATTTTTAAATTTTATATAATATTTTGGTCCTTAATATCTTTAGCTCGGAATAGTTGCTCAAAAAATTTATTCTGAATTTAAAAAGTCTTATTCAGGATAACTTATTTTATTGAATCATATTTTCATTACATAAGTCTACATTGCAAATTATATGAGGCCGCATTCTTCTATTATTTTGAGGACTTTTAGTTCTTTTACATAAATGTTCATTAATTTTCTTTAATTTCTTCATTCTTACCTTTCTCTCTTTCATTATGGAGTGTCATGCCATTTCTTTTCATTTTCCATGTGAATAATTCTTCCTACAGCTTTTGATTCTCTCTCAATCTGTTACCATTTTATCTGGATCTAGATTGTCTTTCCCCTTTTGAGGTGAAATTTGAAAACTACCTTGTATTCACTTTCATGTAGCTTAATTTGAAGACAGAATAGAATTTGTTTTGTGCTACATGGAAATCCTGTAGGAAACGTAGGCTTAGGTTTTTGTAGGAAATCCCGCTAATTACTCGGTACCTCAGCCCAGAATGAATTTGTATCCAGCTCTGGCAAGCTTTGTATTGTTCTCTCATTCAGCGCAGTGCTTTAAAAGATGTAACCCAATAAACTCCCCCCAGTCTCCGATGGAATTATGAGATATATATATGGCATTTTCTTAGGTCATTTTCTTAGACTTTTATTGGGACTGCTTACAAACCCAGTCTCTCTTTTCTTGGGTGGAGGGTAAATTTATATGATTTTGTCCGCTCATTTTATATTGTGTTGGGCATGGCAGTGTTTTGTACACTACCATCCTCATCCATATCTTGTTTTTTTCCCTTCTGTTTTCCCTGAGGTTTATGGAAATGAGGCTAAATGCATCTCCTTATTTAATGGCTCTAAGTGATATTCTGACAGTTCCCTATCCCCTTACCTTGTAATCACATTGTGGGACGCTGATGAGAATTAAGTAACCAATATGGCACCTCTTCCTAGAAGTTCCTCATCCATATATGTGAAAATCAATAATTTATTCCTAATTTTGAGATGAACTACTAAAAAGTAGGGCATTTATGTACCCTGAAGTGTATTCCAAAGTATAAGAATGAGTAGTGACTATTACAGCTTGAAAGAATTTTTTTTAATTTAAGATTTGAGGTGCTTGGGTGGCTCCGTCAGTTAAGCATCTGACTTTGGCTCAGGTCATGATCTCATGGTTTGTGAATTCGAGCCCCACGTCTGTCAGTGCAGAGCCTGCTTGGGATTCTCTCTCTCCTCCTCTCTCTCTGCCCCTCCACCCTCAAAATAAGTAAACTTAAAAAAATTAAGATTTAACATTTTTAAAAGAAGGATTTATCAATTATGAATATCTGCAGTTGAAGAGCTAAACAGCACTTAAAGAAAGGTTGATTTTACTTTTATTCAAATAGTTGGATGAAAGAAAAATAAATCATGTGTGTTCCACTTTAAAACATGCTTCAGGGCAATGTTAATGTCTGCTCATTAGCACAGAGATGTGGATAGTTTCTTCTTTTAATTTTTTAATGTTTATTTATTTTTGAGAAAGAGAGAGAGTGTGAGCAGGGGAGTGGCAGAGAGAGAGGGAGACAGAATCTGAAGCAGGCTCCAGGCTCTGAGCTGTCAGCACAGAGCCTGACATGGGGCTCAGGCTCATGAACCATGAGATGATGAACTGAGCTGAAAGCAAGAGTCAGACGCTTAACTGAGTGAACCACCAAGGTGCCCCATTAAAAAAAAATTTTTTGGTGTTTAAATTATTTATGATATATAATGCTTGTTTGTCAACCAAAACACTATATATTAGACTCATCAAATTCCAAGAAAGCTTAGAGGAAACCTGTCTCTAGGCACTCATTTCAAAAATGACATAAACACATTTAGAGAGCTAAGAGACTTCTGGACACTTGCTCAGAGATTGTCAGAAATAGAATCTACATGTTAACTTCTTTTTGGTCATTGTTTCCAGCTGATATTGGCCCAGATTATCTGCCTCTGCTATAAGGGCAGAAAGTGCAGGAATGTTTTTCACCCGTAAGGAGAAAAGAAGTATTATCTGATCACCAAGAGAAGATTTTCTCTGATATTAACTAGTCTCGAAACAGAAGTTTAAACGGGAGAGCTAAAATAGGAAAAAAATAAGTATCTAACATGCACAGATATGTCAGCACTATTATAAAAAGCCCTTTCTAACATTAAATAGGTAACTCATACAACTTAACAACTAGATCATGTCAACGATTCATTTTTCTTTTAAAAGTTTTTAATTGGTTTCTTTCCTTTGTAAAAATAACTAATAATTTGAGCAAACTATAATTTTCTTCATATTTCTTACCACACTGAATAATGGAGATAGAAGAGAATTTAGAGTAAAAATTGTCCCAAGTCTCATTTTTCTAAGTTGTTACCCATGGTGGGATAAGCTTAAGATTTCTGAACTCTGTTTCCCTTAACTCTTGTTTTACTGGACTGGACTAGTTACTGATGGAAGCATTTATTCAATATCATAGTACTTAAATTCTCTCACCCCTAACTTTACTCACTATCAGCCAGGGAAGGAGGAGTGACTCAACTATTTGATGAAGGAAGTGGGTCTCAGCCAGGAAAGACCTGGCTTTCCATAAAGAAGCTTTAATCAGATCTGGGCTTCGCCCCTTTGTTGGAGGCCTGCACTTGTCTGTTGCCACTGGTTGAATAAGAGAACAAGTTGTGGTAATTTGGAGAGAAGTGTTGGAGAAACTTTGGGGCGATAAAATACATACGTGATTACTACAATGGGCTAAAACTATAATAATTCTGACATTTGATCTTCTGCATGATTTGTATGTTTAAATCTCAACCTGTGAATAAAAGGTGGCATTTCTTTTTTTTTTTTTTTTTCAACGTTTATTTATTTTTGGGACAGAGAGAGACAGAGCATGAACGGGGGAGGGGCAGAGAGAGAGGGAGACACAGAATCGGAAACAGGCTCCAGGCTCTGAGCCATCAGCCCAGAGCCCGACGCAGGGCTCGAACTCCCGGACCGCGAGATCGTGACCTGGCTGAAGTCAGACGCTTAACCGACTGCGCCACCCAGGCGCCCCTCTTTTTTTTTTTTTTTTTTAATCATTATTATTTTTAATGTTATTCTTGAGAGAGAGACAGAGCATGAGCAGGGGAGGAGCAGCAAGAGAGAGGTAGACACAGAATCTGAAGCAGGCTCCAGGCTCCACGCTGTCAGCACAGAGCCTGACACCGGGCTGGAATTCACGAACCCCAAGATCCTGACCTGAGCCTACGTAGGACGATTAATCAAACTGAGCCACCCAGGTGCCCCAAAAGGTGGCATTTCTGGCCGAATTACCTCCAAAACTCAATGATGATCAAGAGGCTGATGTATCTAGCATAAACGTGTAGCTCTAGATTATTTTTAAAAATTAAGCAACACTGTCAAGTTAAAGAGAAATGTAAATCAGTTATTCAATTAGGAGTTGGCACATTACCCTCATTTTTACCTATTTTTTTAGGATTAAAATATTTATCCTATGAAAAAAATTAATTGAATATACTTATCATTCCTATAATAAAATTAGGAAAATTCATAATACTTTTAGGTTTGTATTATTGTAGAGAATGTTTTATTATGCTGTCAATCTGCCATCGGATCTAAAATGAAAAAATACCTTTTGTAAACAAGAATGTTAAATCAAGATAAATATTTTGTTTCTATTAATTAATTTTTTTCCAGAAAGATAAATTTCTCAATGATGTTCTCATGTCATAGGATGGCTTAGTAGATGAGAATCCAAGGGCATACAGCAAGATAAAATACTCCTTTATTGGTCAAGTAAGGAAAAGTTATTTATTTTTAGCGTCCTTCTATTTTCATTTGGTTTTTATTGCATTGCTATATAGTATGAGGATTTAAATAAACATCAGATATAGTCTGGAGGTTTTTATTTTTATTTATTTATTTATGTTTAAATGTTTATTTTTGAGAGAGAAAGAGAGCACAGCAGAAAAGGGGCAGAAAGAGAGAGAGGGAAAGCATCTGAAGTGGGCTCTAGGGTCTGAGCTGTCAGCACAGAGCCTGGCGTGGGGCTCAAACCCACAAACTGTTAGACCATGACCTGAGCCGAAGTTGGACGCTTAAGCGACTAAGCCACTCAGGCACCCCTGAAGGTTTTTAAATAAATCATATTAAAATAGCAGGTTTACACTAAAACAAATTCATGGCATTGTAATTCTTAATTATTTATCGGTTCGGTTTTGTCACTAACCATTTTTTTTTCTTGACTTATGTTAAAGTACAAAATCACATGATAAAGATGTATTTTAAGAAATGCATTTAATTGATTTCCATTATGAATATTTTACATTTGTTTCATTTTCAGTACTTTAAATATTTTATATACTACCAAAATAAAAAATTTAAATATTTGTAATTAAAATATTAAAAAAAATATTTCAAATATAATTTACTCCAAGATACGTAAAGCATTAATGGAAACGGTAGCATTGTCTCTTTTCCTATAAATTAAATTAACATTTTTTCTTTACATAAAAAAACGACAAACTCCTCATGCCTCATGGAAAGTGATCATAGACCTAAATGTACAACTTAAAACTACATAATGTCTAGAATAATATATACAATAAAAAATACAGAAAAAAGATTTTAAGCTGCACTTCATTAAAATTAAGCAACTCTGCTCTTTGAAAAATACTATTCAGATAATTAAAATACATGGAGGGGCGCCTGTCCTCTCTATCTGCCCCTCCCCCACTTGCACTCCCCTGCACGCACTGGCTGTCTCTCTCAAAATAAATAAATAAACTTATAAATAAACTATAACTTAAACACATGGAGAGCCTGCTATAAAAGTATTAATCTGGTGGTAACATTTCAGGTAAACTGGCAAAAGGCAAACTAAAAATGGCTGAGGATAATCATCACGGCACCTCATGATTTCAAATTTCTAAATTCATGAAAGTATGTTTGTTCTCAGTTTTCCCATTACAATCTAAACAATTTTTATTAAAAGGATGTGATGTGTAAGGAACCAATTTGCAGTTACCATGTAGGAATGTGATGGGAATGTTGTCAACATCTGCAAAAATAATGAGTAAATAAATATAGCATATTTCTTCCTATAATATATTTCAGTTATTTTCAAGAATTTTTTCTACTCTCAAAACTGAATTCCTGGCTTTACATAAGTATAATTCCTTTCCTGAGACTAGATTAAAATATTTAAAACATTTTATTCTAATATATATGGAGAGAAGGGAATGCTACACTAAACATAAATCATTTGGAAATCAATTACTCAACCAAAAAGAAATACTACCACTACTACTGCTAATTATGTGCTCAGCTTATAAAATATTCCAAGTTTTTTTTTTCTCCCCAGAAAATGTTAGAGTTCCACCTTCAAAATCTATTGCAGTATTTTTAAAAGTTTATTGCTAATTCACATTTTTGATATGAAAAGACCACATCTCTGTATATACCTCCTTGAAAGTGGTCCCTGAATAAAAATATTAGTGCTATAATCACTTTCATATGTTCATTAGATTTTAATATGTAGGATAAATATTATAAAATATACAATTACACTGCTGAGAGAATTATCTATAAAACCTTGTCTTTCATGTATGTTTATTCAATTTAACATTAAAATAATGTCAGAATTACATATTTTAATGCAGCATTTACTTTATTTTGCTTCTGAAATACTAGTGTTGATGTGCCATGTTGAATTGTTTCTGATAATAACCCTTCCAGGACAACGGATGTGTTAGAAAAGACCAGTATCTTTATTAAATTCTCATTTGCCCAATTCTCTAATCATATCAGATCCATTTCCATTGTGTTTTTGTAGGACAGTGAAACTAAAGAACACTCATGGTTTTCTTTTTTTTTTTTTTCCATAGGTACCCAAAATATTATAAATTAATTTCTTTTAATGTTTGTTTATTTTTGAGATACAGAGCAAGAGCAGGGGAGGGGAAGAGAGAGAGAGGGAGACACAGAATTCGAAGCAGGCTCCAGGCTCTGAGCTGTCACCACAGAGCCTGTTGCGGGGCTCGAACCCATGAATGAGAGATCATGACCTGAGCTGAAATTGGATACTTAACCGACTGAGCCACCCAGGCACCCCGATTATAAATTACTTTAAAATAGAAAGCATTTATAAATTATTTTATTGAAGAAAGGATTTTTATAAAAGAAATTATTGCTACTATTTTGTCTTTCCTAATGGATTTGAGTAATAAAATTGCTACACGTAAATATATTTAGAGTAAAATATCAAACCACACCCCTCAAAACAATATCATAATACATATTTCTATAAATATTATAGTAAGATGTCTTATTCAATAGAATATACATAAGTACTATTATAAACATGCAAGGGATTCATTCTCTAATTCAAACCTTCCTGAGAAAAACTATCAGAGAGAGTCCATGAACAAGGAAACACATTGACATTAGCATTCTAAAAGTATAGTCATTAATGACACATATAAAATTATGAGTCATTCATACTATTTCAATATTAAAGCAGATACAAATATAAGTGAAAGATTATATATATATATAGATTATATATAGATATATATAGATTATATATATATAGATTATATATATATAGATTATATATATATATATATAGATGTTTCTATCATGTTACCGTTTGTTTATTCTAAGAATGGAAGAGAAAAAATAAAAGATGTTCTTAACTTACACAAGAAAATATGGTATTTAATTTAATTTATAATCCACTTACACGCAACAAAGAGACAGATACTATTGTTTCTTATCCCTATTTCAGGTATACAATGAATTGAAATAAGTGAGATACAGACATGATATTAAATATAGTATATATATTACATATAGTAGTAAAATGATGAATGTCCATCTACCAAGCTCCATCTCAAATTTGAAAGGTGCACCCATAGAGGTATAGATTACTGATAGAAGCTAAGTTCCTCAGAATGTTGACATTTTGCCTTAATGAATTTCCATGTATTCATGTATTTTTAAAGATGAACACAGGAGAAAATTATTCTACAACACATAAAGTATCTGATGCATGAATATATTTGTCAAACATTTTCCTTATGAATCAAAATATTTTAGAAAATGATAAATTTCTTTTACAGTAAAGACTAAATAAAGTATCAGAATTAAAATCACGTTTGAAACAAATGTTAATGTGGAAACCAAAATAGTCAGAAGAAATAAACATGAGAAACTTCTCAAAATAAACAAAGTGATTATATGTAAAATAATGAGAATGTGAAATACATGAAAATAAGAAAAATTTATTCTATATAATTGCCATAGAAATTCCTTAAGAAAAGTTCAGAAAAATGAAACAAAGAATAATAAAAGGAGTAACAAAGAAAAGTCATCTAAGTACTATACACAATAAGTATGAAAATATTTCTCATGCAAACAATGGTTTTAATGGAATATTCTTTAAATTCTTCCTAAAACATGTTTTGGGAAGATTTAACAAAGAAAAATACAATAATTCAATAAAGAATTCAAAAATTCTTTCAATAAAGAATTCAATAAAGTTCTAGCTTGTATTCAAAGAATACAAACAAGAATCAATCTGTATTAGTTAGGATTCTTTCTCTGAAAAAGATGTAAGATTTATTGATTGATTGATTGATTGATTTAGATATAAGCTTTATTTAAATGAAAAAGAGAGGGGTGCCTGGGTGACTCAGTCTGACTTTGCTCAAGTCATGATCTTGTGGTTCCTGAGTTCAAGTCCCACACTGGGCTCCTCACTGACAGTGGGGGGGCCTGCTTGGGATGCTCTCTCTTTCCCTCTCACTCTGCCCCTCGCCCACTTGTGTGCGCTCTCTAACTCAAAATAAAAGAATAACCTTTATAAAATAAATAAATGAAAGAGAAAGAGACTCCTTATGGTCTTATAATCAAAAATTCCTGGGAAAAGGTAAGGCATTTTAAATTGTTGCCGCATCCGAACTACGTTCACAGAGGCAGATACGCACATGCTCCCCGCCCACACACATGACTTAATTTTCCTACTTTTCTTTCTTTTGTGGTGGTTCAATTCTCAGTAATTTCATTTGCATTTCATCTTGCATTTTCAGTATCTATAAGAGAAAGCTTGGGAAGTCCTGGACCTTTTTCTTACAACTTGCAGGGACCTGGACTGGAACATTTTTCAATCCATGAACCAAAAACACTTGGTGTGATGGCACACTACTATTAGATTGAGTTGGCCTAGGGCACATAGTTAATTACTGGAATCTGAGAGTGGAACTAAATCTATCCATAGCAACTGAAAGAGAATCAGCAAGGAACATTTGCTCAAGGAAAACCCAGGGGCCTATGCCAGAGGAATAGTGAAAGGATGCTGAGCAGTTAAAACAATGGAAGTCTAAATAAATCATGTAGTAAGAATAGGGGCGCCTGGGTGGCGCAGTCGGTTAAGCGTCCGACTTCAGCCAGGTCACGATCTCGCGGTCCGTGAGTTCGAGCCCCGCGTCGGGCTCTGGGCTGATGGCTCGGAGCCTGGAGCCTGTTTCCGATTCTGTGTCTCCCTCTCTCTCTGCCCCTCCCCCGTTCATGCTCTGTCTCTCTCTGTCCCAAAAATAAAATAAACGTTGAAAAAAAAAAATTAAAAAAAAAATCATGTAGTAAGAATAGACAGGAAATGTAATTCAAAACTGGGATGTTCAGCCAAGTTATGGTATTTGTATGATGACAAAATTCAGACATGCTTAGATATACACCACTCAGTTACTACTCTCGAATTTTTCTTGACAAAGGAAACGTTCACCACATACTCTAACCTACTGGTTCAGTTCAATCTGCATCAACATTATTCGATGGATTCTTAGAATTGCAAATATTTAGGTTCCATCAGAAACTTGGGGGGTGTGATACAGCTATCTTTGCTAATGCACAGGAAATTTTTAGAAACACTGCTTTAGTCAATCAATAGGTGATTAAAAGGACCACTCCCCTATAGCTTTATATCATCATCAATGTATATCAGAACAAGCTAAAATCATTAGAATTTTTTCAATATTGAAATATCTCTTATTAGTATAACAGTGATAATTTTCTTAAAAATAAGCAAATACCCAAATATGTACAGTTAAATAGAAAACTAATGCCTTACCTTGTCCCAGTAATATTTTTAATACTCTATTACATAGCCTTATCAAACTTTCCAATAATCATCTATAAAATAGTTTTATTGTACTAATTGTATTGGATAGGATATATCTAAAACAACTTAAAATCTCCCATCAGTCACTGTTTTTATGCATTTCGTTTCTTCCTTGTCGCTCAACTAAACTTCAGATAAATTTAATAAATTTTTGACATTCATGAAGAAGGAGAGTAGTCCAGAAGTTTCAGAAGTGGGGACAGATGAAAAGCAGGAAAGGTCTTATTTGACAGATAAAGACATGATATTTTGTTTTCTGGGGCTGGTGGATGGTCAAAGATGAATCTTTCTCTCATAAGGCAATTTTTGGGGGTTTCTCAATAATGCATTGTCATTATTTTTGCTTTAAATATTCGATGATCTTTTAAAGATATAAAAGTAAGATAAAATAGTTCATATATACTTACATGGTTTTTGGGTTTTCATTTAGTGTTGTTTTCCTGCCTGAAGCTTTTCCATTAGCATTTCTTGTACTGTTGCTCTTCAGGTGATGAATTCATTTACACCATTATATATGTGATAAACTTTGAAAACACTTAAATATTTAAGTCTTAGGTCTAATACTCAAGGCATTAAGGCTTTAAAAAGTCTTTACATAACTTTAATTTTGAAAGACTTTTTCCGGGTAAAAAATTTTAAACTGACATTTTTATTTCCCAGAAAAAAAGGGGGGGGGGGCTCGGGGAGGGAGAATAAGAACCAGATGACACAAATAGAAAACAAGAATTAGCAAGGTGATAGGAATGCACATTATCAACCAAAACAACAGCAAGATAATACATTATATTCAAAAAAAGCTTACTGAACATATACCAATAGACAGCATTGTAAATCATAAAAAAAAAAATCTCAATAAAGAGAATCACTCTGTCCATCATCTATCAATTTATCTACCTACTGGGATGCAGTGAAGAAGTGTTTTGAGGTAAATTAATAACAATGAAGATTAATATGAAAAAAGAACAAAAAGGTGCAAATCACTTATATCAGTTTACTCCCAAAAAAGTTAGAAAAAGAAGAGCAAATTAAACCCCAAATCAGAGAAGATAGGAAATACTATCAAGGCAAAGTTAATGAAATAAAAATAGAAAAATATAGCTAAAAATCAATAAAATCAAACCTAGTTCAGAGGATGACTAGATAAACATTTAGCCAGACTGATCAAGAAAACCGAAAGACCCAAATTACTAATATTAGGAATGAGAGAGATGACATAATTCCAGATCCTACAGAAATTAAAAGGATGATAATGAAATATGAATAATAATGTGCTAATGAATTTTACAGTTTGGGGAAATGCACAAATGCCTTGAAAGATATAATCTTCCCAAGTTCTTTCAAGAAGAATTTCACAGGATAGCTTTCTTTCTATTAAAAAAATTGGTAGTTATGAACCTTACAACAAAGAAAACTCTGGCTTTACTTACTGAAGTCTTTTTAAACTTTTAAGAAAAAAATGATACCAATTATGTTTAAATTCTTCCAGAAAATTTAAGAGACAAGATCAACTGATTCTGATATCAAAACCAGACAAAGATACTAAAAAAATAAAATTAAATGTACATGCAAAAATTAACTATAAGATTGTATTAAAGCAGGATAATATTTTATAACCCAGTGAGTTTTACACCAGGAATACAAGGTTTGTTTAACATTCAAATATAAAAAATGAGGCGCACATGGTTGGCTCAGTCAGTTAAGCATACAACTTTGGCTCAGATCATGATTTCGCAGTTCATGGGTTAGAGCCCCACATCAGGCTCTGTACTAACAGCTCAGGGCCTGGAGCCTGCTTCAGCTTCTGTGTCTCACTCTCTCTTTGCCCCTCCCCTGCTTGTGCTCTGTTCTCTTTCTGTCTCAAAAATAAACATTAAAAATATTTTAATTAAAAAATAAAAATAAAATAAATAAATGATACAATTCATAATACTCACAAATTAAAAGTCAAAAACGATATTATCACTTTAGTAGATGAAAAAAATTCATTTGACAATATCGAACACTCAACTCTGATTAAAAACACTTATTAAAGGGGCGCCTGGGTGGCTCAGTCGGTTAAGCGGCCGACTTCGGGTAGGGTCATGATCTCACGATCCGTGAGTTCGAGCCCCGCGTTGGGCTCTGTGCTGACAGCTCAGAGCCTGGAGCCTGTTTCAGATTCTGTGTCTCCCTCTCTCTGACCCTCCCCCATTCATGCTCTGTCTCTCTCTGTCTCAAAAATAAATAAACGTTAAAAAAATAATAAAAAAATAAATTAAAAAAAAACACTTATTAAAATAGTCATAGGGAAATTATACAACTCGATTGAATGTATCTATGAAAGAAACAAACAAAAAAGTCTACAGCTAACATACCTAATGGTGAAAAACTAAACATTCTGCTCCTAAGATCAAGTTATAGTCAGTGAAAATAAGAAAAGATAAAGGGGACAAAAACATCCTACATGGAAAGAAAGAAAATGGTCTTAGATGCAGGCAATAAAATTGTTTGAGTAGAAAATTCTACAGTATATATCAAAGGCTACTAGACTAAAAGTCCATAAAGTGAGTTAGCAAGTTTGAGGATCTAAGGTCAATATGCAAAAATTGGTTGTATTTCTATATGTTATCTACAAACAATCGGGAATTGAAATTTTAAAAATCAGTATTCAAAAGAGCATAAATTTGAATTAGGGATATATCTGAGATAAAATGTACAATATCTGTACATGGCAAACTATTTCTGAAAGTAGTTAAGAAACCTACATAAATGAATACATTGTATTCATAGATTGGATGTTTTAATATTGTTAAGATGTCAGTTCTCCTCAAATTCATCTACAGATTCAATGCAATCTCAACCCAAATAACATTTTTTTAGAAGCAGACTATTTCTTTTATTTTTTTAAGTTTATTTATTTATCTTGAGAGAGAGAGAGCGAGCAGGGGAGGGGCAGAGGGAGAGTGAGAGCAAGAGAACCCCAAGCAGGCTCTGCACCATCATCACAGAGCCTAATGTGGAGCTCAAACCCGTAAACTAAGACATGACCTAAGCCAAAATCAAGAGTCAGACACTCAACCAACTAAGCCACCCAGCCACCCCTAGAAGCAGACTATTTTTAAAATTTGCATGGAAATGCAAAATACATCATGCAAAAAAAAGCAGCCCTAGAAGATGAACCAAGTTGGGGGGCTCACGACATTGGATTCCAATATTTGGTATAAAAATGCAGTAGTAAAGACAGCACAGTAGTGGTGGAGAGACAGTCAAAAAGATCAACAGGACAGAGAGAAAAAGTCCAGAAGTATACCCACACATATTAAGACAACTGAGTTTTGACACACACTCCCACCAAAAAAGAAAAACTGAGCATACTAAGTATAGGTAAGAATGTGATGAGAATGGAACTCTCATGGTGTGAGTGTAAAATGGTACAATCAATTTGGAAAGAGTTTGGCCATTTCTTTAAAAAAAAAAAAGTAAATATTCACCTATCCTATGATACAGTTGTTGTATTCACAGGAGTGAAAGCATATGTTTGCATGAAAAATGGACAAGTATACTCACAGCAGCTTTATTGGGAATAGCTAGAAGAAAACTCAAATGTCCATTGAGTGACTAGATAAACAGATTGTGGTACATCCATACAATGGAATAGTATTCAACAATGCAAAGCAACAAGCTATTGATACATACAAATACATGTGTAGAAGTCAAAATAATTAGGCTGAGTGAAAGAAGTCAGAAAAAAGAATCCTTACATGATACTTAGAAAATATAAACATTATAACCATAATGACAGAAAGCAGATTACTGGTTGCCTGGGGTTGGAGAGTGGGGTGGTAAAAAGAGGCAAGAGGTAATCACGATTAATTTTTTTGGTTGCCAGATATACAACATTTTCATTATCTTTGTTAGTTATACTGGATATACATGTATCAAAATGTATCAATTTGTGTATCAGATTTTAAATATTTATAGCCTACTCTATGTCAAGTATATTTCAACACAATTCTAAAATGGAAGAATGGGAAGAGGCAATGTGAAAATAAAGAAAATTCAGATCTTTCTTCAGCATCTCTCTTAGTCTCTTTTACACCTCCCTTGACTCAATAAACATGTAACATGGACATCAGTGTTCCTGGCATCAGGGAGAACTGGATGTGATTCGCATTTATTCCTCTCATTAATTTTATACTTTTGAAATTGGTTTAATCTCCCTGAATCTGCTTTTCCAACTTTACATAAATAGAATCTGCTATTCCAACTAATATGTGAAAACATACCCACCAGAAAGAACTGTTAAGAAGCCATAACAAAATAATTTACATAGAGCCTCCCACTCAACAGTATCCTAAGTTTTATTCCAGTGATGATAAGCAAATTTAATTATTTGTTGGGGATACTTTCATGACTTGCTTCCTTTCCAAACACTGTTCTGTTCTGTAATCCAAGAAAAATGTCTGTCTAATTGCATATTTCAGTTATATACCATCATCCAACAAAAAAAGATTAATGAAAAGCCTCCTCTACTCCCCCAAGGAAATGTTAAGCTCTAGGATGGAAATTTAAGTTATAAAGTACAATGCATTTTAAATGTGAAACTCATTTATCTTTATTCAGTTCAGATTTCTTTTAATCATATTGAAAATAATTGTTCCCTTTCTGTATCTCCATACTCAAATCAATTTATGTACAGTTAGCTTTATAGTTCAGGAAGACAGTGGAATAACTGTTACATGAATAACACTTAGCAATTTGAGATCTTACCAATTAACATGCTAAACTTATTAAAGTACCACTCTGGACCTTTACGCATTATTACTACCAAACATAACTGTTGTATGTCAGTGTGTAAAATGTAAATGAGCTAAATAAAAGTAATCACAAAAGATAAATTCCAAATAAGCACAGTTAGTTAGAATACATTCTGTTTAGTTCAGAATTATTTTGCATTGAAAGGGCACAAATAAGATTTCTTTCTTCTAGTCAAATTGATAGGAAGTCCTGTCTACTTAATTCTCAAAGGAAATGTGCCCTTGTTAGTGAATAATTTGCATTCCCGTTTTTGATTTACCTAAATAAACTGCAAGCCTAATGGACTGCTATCAACAGAAGAAACTCATCTAAAGCAGGAATATAAAGTAGATCTAAGGAATCCTTGAACTTGAAATGCTTAAAAATGTGAGTGTGTGTAAATTAAGGACTATAAGGTGAGTGATAGTCCCAAACAAGTTCTGAAATATTTAACTGTCACTGGTAATAATTTATAAAGTAGGTATATAGACATTTGCCTGATAGATCTGAGGGGCATGTTAATGGAGTACAATGAAGACAGATAGCTCCATTCTGGTACCACTGAGCAGACAGCCACCTCCTGAAACACTTCTCAGCCAAAGCACATCAATCTCGCCATGATGGCTGCTCAGATTAGACAGGGGGGCATACTCCTGTGAATCTTAAAAGGCCATTTCTGTCTCTTGTGAAGTTGTTTAACTTTGTTTTCATTTTATGGAGCCTGGCTGAGCTCTAACACACACAGGATTTGACAGATCGACTTTTTATAAAATACCTGGGAAAGAGTGATTTTTACTGAAACATAAATTACAAATTTCGCAGAATAAACTGAACTTGGCATTAACTTGAGAGACTATAAGATGGCATTTATTATTTATTACCTTTTTCATAGATTATTTATAGGTAGATTCATATTTTTGTGACATTATTTGATTTGTTATAATTCAGAATGTGAAACCTGACGGGAGGAAGGCAAACTTTGCACAGTACATGTTTAATTATTTTGAAACCTAATTCATATGGTTTATGAACCACTTGGAATTATTAGGCCACCCCAAGGAAAACATCAAATAACTGTTCCTGGACAGTCGATAAGATGATAATTTGATATGCTGGAAGCAACTCTCAAACGCATTGCTGTCATTCTTTATTCAGTATCATGCCCAACAGTGACATAACACAAAATGTGGTTTCCTTGTATTTTCCTGAAATGATTTGTTTCTAGGATTTGTAAACCTGAAGCAATGTAAAGTCAAAGTAAACAATACCAATGTTCAAACTATGTCCATAAATTTGTATCTAAAAACAAGTACAATCTATTATTAAAGATACCATCAACAGGATACCAGACGGTGCCGCTCAGAAATCAAAATGTTTTTTGTTTGATTGTTTTGACTACTAAACACAATTGTTCAGACTCACTTTTTTTTTAAATACTGCTACAAAATTTCTACATTCCTAGGAGACTGAAGGCTTTTGCCATAAATTTTGTGAGTCTCTCAAATAAGGGATGGGTTCCTGGCTCGATGCTGATCGCTGGAGAATGAGAATGACCTTCAGAGAATGATTTTGTGTTCCACAACATCTTATCATGTATCAGTACCTCGTGTCACTTTTTTAGCCTCTGTCTTCATGACTCCCCCTCTGTGCACACTAGCTTCTTTGTCTGTCAAGCTCAGGCCTGTCTTGTTTCTAGTCCATTCGAGAGCAGTAAGGGCTCAAACTGCCCATATTTCACCTTCTCAGGCAGGTCATTACTGCATCTTGCCTTCTATTATCATGACGTAGGACACAAGGCACCAAGGATAACCAGTACCTCTGAGGTGAGATACAACAGTGGAAACGCAGATGCTGAGTACTCTGTCCCAACAGCCTCGGTCCAGCCCTACTTCCACTCTCTCCCTTGGATTCCTTAATCCCCAACTCAGACCCAACTATTATTTTCTCACCTCCCCTTGAGTGTCTGCACCAGTAACTAAACTCACGCTTTGGTTTCTTGTGAATGTGAGAGCCTGCCAGGATCTTCTCCTTGCCCAATGGCTAGAATTCTACCTCCTTACCTTAGCATGGCACTTTGCAGTGTCTTCCCAGGACAAACTCCAAATTTCAAATACTGTCTGACAAGACTGCACACATGACCCAAGATAACTTCTCCCCATATGACAGAATGCTCTTTGAACCTCTAGCATTGATCATTAGCACCCTGAACTGAACATATTTGCCTCCTCTCCCACCAACATCCACCTGAGTGTGTCATTTTATATGATTCATGAGATCATTTGTTTGATGGTTGTCTGCTCCATGAGCCCAAGGACTTGTGTTTTTCTGCTCCCTATTTTTTTCCCAGAACTTAGCACAGAACATGGCATATGGTAGGTGTTCCCTAAAAGTGTGGAAAATAATGATAATATTAATTCTGGGGAAACATGAAATCTTTTCTCTCTACCCACCCCAATTGTTTAGAAGGATTAAGCAGTATATGGAGATCAGATTGATTCCCAAGGAAGACCAAGGGTAGGTACATGTTCAAACATACTAAATGGGCCATATGTTCTAGAAGTTGGGTTTCAAACAGAATAAAAGAAAACCAATAAAAGTCCCATTTACATTTAGAGGTAGAAAGTTAGAAGGCAAAATTGTCTTCCTTCTAACAAGAAGAAAAATCTGGATTATATACAAATTCATATCTTCTTGAACATATTAGAGATGATTACGGAGACTTATCATTCTTTGTAGTCTGTTCCATTATGTCTTATATTTTTTGAGAATTCATATCTTATAGCTATACTTTGTTAGAAAGGTCACTAAATATGTAAATCTATTCATTCGACTGAGTATCTCCCTCAGTATATGAAAACATGACTCTTCCATACAAAAAAAAAGCATACCTTTTTAGACTCTACTCATCTGACTTAACATTACAAAAATGTAAACACATTTGCCAACGAGTGATACAATTATTAACTATATATTATATATGCTATATACAGTATAGTATATAAAACATAAAATAATGCATAAATGATATATAGCATATAATATGCAATGTATAATAAATCCATGTCATGCCATCTCAGCATAAAACTATGTCCTATATAATTTACTTATGTAATTTAAAACACAGATTTACTTCTTTCATTAATGGGCATTTTTATTGGCTGGTGAACTCAGGACTTGGGTAGAAAATAGACTACACTTCCATAAAGTCAACTGAATTTAAAGAAGGAACAATTAAATAAGGTCTAAAACTAAGAGAAACCAACAGAATACAGTGGACTCCATTGACTTTCGTAAACCTAAAGGGAACTGGTCCAATAAGGACAGAGTCTGTGGGAGAGAAGGGCTGCCAAAAATTAGCTATGCCTTTGGTATTCAACCACTACCAAAATACAGTCTACACGGAGGAAGAATCAAGGGAAGTAGGAAACAAACAAACAAAACAGTCCTTTTTGCTCTTTGTATTAGTCTGCTAGAGCCTCCATAATGAAATACCCCAGACTGCATAGCTTAACAACAGGAATTTATTCTCTTACAATTCCAGAGACTAGAAGTCTGAGATCAAGGTGTTGGCAGAATTGCTTTCCTCTGAAACCTGCCCTGGCCTTTTTATCTGTGTACGTACATTCCTGGTGTCTCTCCCTATATATTCTTATTTCTTTTTCTTAGAAGGATACCAGTCATTTTAGATTAGGGGCCAGTCTAAGAGCCTCACTTTAAGTTAATAACTTCTTTAAAGCGTGGATCTCTTAAATACAGTCACATTCTGAGGCACAGAATGTGATGACTTCAACATATAAATTTTGTGGGGATGCAAATTCAGTCCATGACACCCTCTAATCCTTGAGTATCACTGACTGGCCAAGGCCACCTAGAGTCCAGAAGGTATAAAAATTCTGCACGCAACTCCTAGAGGTCAGCCTCCTAGATAAACTCCTAGAGGTCAGCAGGTTTACATGGAGGTGGGAAATGCAAAATATTCAGCACACCTAGGTCATAACATATGTTTCCGCAAAATTTAAAACAAACCATTTACTTTTATCATAAAAAATAAAAATATTTCATTAGTTAGTTTACTAAATATATGTTATTTCCATGTCAAACATTCTGATATCTCCATTCCCTCACAAACTATAGAGTTCTGTAATTTTTCTGTTTTACTGTAAATTTCTGACAGCCAAGTTCAGTTACCTGTTCTCAATCTGTATTCTCTTTGCACCCCTGTAAAACTTGATGTAGGATATTATCTCTTCTTTAAATATTCTTTTTCTTGGGGCACCTAGGTGGCTCAGTGAGTCGAGCATCCAACTTCAGATCAGGTCACAATCTCATGGTTTGTGAGTTCAAGCCCCAGGTCAGGCTCTCTGCTGTCAGCACAGAGCCCGCTTCAGATCCTCTGTCCCCCTCACTCTCTGCCCCTCCCCCATCACGTGCTCCCTTTCTCTCTCTCTCTCTCTCTCAAAAATAGACATTTTATCAATCAATACATGAATTTTTTTTTCTTTCTGATATTGCCGTACTATTCAATTCTTTCCTTAAATTCTTCAAGCACAAGAGTGGTTCACCATTGTCTTCCCAATAGGCAGCTGCTATTCTGCTGAATATAAAACATAAATTTTATTCCAGACAAAATATAAATTTTATCCTGGAACCTTCATAAAAAAATCAGTCTATTGGGACATTAGCTGTCAAATTCCAACACAACTGGGTAGACCCAAATTTCACATTTAAATTATTATCTCTGATCACTAGATTTTTTGCAAAGAGCAATTTTTGAGGTTATTTAGAGTGAGTGGGGAACATATTCTTCTTAATCTTTCCCCTTTAAGCTGCTTTGAAGATTTAGTTAAGAGTGAAAAGAGATATCCTGCTGCAGTAAGGAAGAAGACAGATTTTTGTAGTCCTGTGCCATTAGTACAGGTTGACCATGCCTCAGTGAATAAAGTAGCTGAGAAGTAAGATATTGGTGGGCATATATGCTGTCCAGCTTCTGAGCAAAAAGGGACAGGAAGTGGCTACTGCAGCAGCTCAGAATACATTTTGGAAGTTTACCAAGTCTTGGACAGGAACACATGGCAGCAAAGCAAATCTGTTAATAGACTGAATAAATTTTAACTTCACAGTTCTAGAGAATGATTTTGGATTCACTGTCATCCTAAAAAAAATAGAGACTAGAAGGTTAGTTCTATTTTTTGTTGTTTTGTTTTTTAAATCTGTGCCAAGAACTGTCTTGAGAAGCAATTAACATTCCTCTAGCCAGAGCTGGACCTGAAAGAGGGGAGGTAATTTTTCTAAGTTTACACAGCTAAAATATTTAGTGTCAATTTTGACTGTAAAGCTCAATGTATTTTCTCTCATTTTCTGCTTTCTTACAGAAATACATAGGATTATTTCAAAGCTATTACATTTTCTCTTTCTTTTGTTTTAATAATTCATATTTCAAATGGCAACACTATCTTCTTTGTATGATTTTCATGTAGCGATAGGGGAGCTATATAATGGAGCCATTCTTAAATGCTAGTCATTTTTTAAATTAAAAATCAGACAAGACTCTCCTTCTTAGCAAGATCTTAGCAAGATAAGTGTGTGGGCACACATTAGAGACGGCAGTCACAAGAACAAAAGGAAAGGAAAGGAAAGTGATTGGTTGTACATTGTTCATAGGACCAGCAGACCAACTCTCTGAGGAATTAGTGAAGAAAAGCATGAGCTGGTAGAGGACATTCAGGGTATACTAAGAAGTCAAAAACCACAAAAGAGACAGTAGTTAGAAGTCTCAAAAACCTCATGTCAGGAACAGTGTATGACAGACAACTTGTCCCCTTTAATGCTTGTATAATCCTAACATTTTATCATTTAACAGGGCATTGAAATTGATTTTTTTTTTAACTAATCTCATTGTTTTTCTTTGTAAAATGGATTCGTAGGGAGACGGAACATTTTAAGATGTTTAATTTCCATTTGCATTCTGGCTCTATATTATCATTAAAGATATAACATAAAAAAAAAGACATAATGATGCAATATACTATTCTGTGACATTAAACCACAATTCTTATGTTTGGTAGTTGTTTGTGGAAATGCAAAAAATAATATATGTTCACAGATATACTGGTCTTATGCTAAAGAGCAAATCATTTCTTGGTGGCTGGAGCTTTCTTCAGAAATATTAAATCTCTAAAAAAGATATAATATTCCCACTTTTGCATTTACTTCCTTCCACTGGAATTCCTCAAAATAATAACAATCACTAACCTTAATTCAATGTTTAATGTTGAGTTAGGAACTGTTCTAAGTGCTCTATGTGTATTATTTCATTTAATTCTGACAACTCAATGAGGTCGGTCTTATATTCCCTTTAGAGATGAAGGAACTGAGTCAAAAGAAGGGACTTTCCCAAAGTTATGTAGATAGTAAGTGAGAAAACTGTACCCAAGCCTACACAGTCTAATCCCAGAAACCACATTTTTATTTACTGCTCTGCCTCTATGATGCAGAATATAAAAGTACTGGAAAGAACAGTGCTCTAAAGAACTGAGAGACAAAAAAATTTTATGCATATGAAAAACTGAACATTTTATGCAAATCAAAAATTGCTGAAACATTTATAAATAAATTGTCTCATGCATAATCATTAAGAAGATAAACAATAAAGTAGAGGGGCGCCTGGGTGGCCCAGTCAGTTAAGAGTCCAACTCTATTTCAGCTCAGGTCATGATCTCACAGTCGGTGAGTCTGAAACCCACGTTGGGTTCTCCACTAACAGCACAGAGCCTGCTTGTGATTCTCTCTTCTCTCTTCCTCTCTCTCTGCCCCTCCCCTGCTGGCATGTGCACACACACACTCTCTTTCTCTCTCTCCCAAAATAAATAAACTTAAAAAAAAAGATAAACAATAAAGTAGAAAGCATGCCTCCTGATTCCTGAAAAATCTCTTCCTGATTCTCAGAACAGAAACTATCAATGGTGTTATGAGGTGAAATGTATTCCCTGAAAATTCTTATGCTAAAACTCTAAGCTCCAGTACCTCACAATGTAACTGTATTTGGAGATGGGACCTTTTAACTTGAAGTGAGTTTAAGTGAGGTCAATGGGGCGGACGGACCCTATTCCAACCCGACTGATGTCCTCATAACAAGAGGAAATTAGGACACACAAGAGAGAGAAAAGACTTGTGCACACAGAGAAAATGTCATGCAAGGACACAAGAAGGTGGGCATTGCAAAGCCAAGGAGAGAGGCCTAAGAAGAAACCAATCTTACCTACACCTGGAATTCAAACTCCTAGCCTCCAGAACTGTGAGAAAATGAATTTCTGTTGTGGTATGGCAGCCCCAGAAAAGTAATACAAATAGCTTACCAGAAATAAAATTATTTCCAGATTTTCTAATTGTTAGGTAGGTGCAAACATAGACAGTGATAGAATAAAACTTACAAGTCTTAAAATGACAAGTATTAGAATATGATGAAATTGTTACATAAAGCACTGGTGGTGCTAATTACTTGCCAATTTCTATTCTAATCTAGGTCACCCTCATAATTAGGGTTAGCGTTATATTAGATGCAAACGTATATCTTTGTTTTTAACTTAGCAAAAGAAAATAAGTAATTTTGCAAGTGATTAAATGTTATTGTAAATACAGTTTCAATTGCTGCCTGATGTTCATATTAATGGACTTAATATAATTACTTAAACAATCAGGTATATTTTAAATCTAGACCACATTCTCTTTTTTTTTATGATTATTGATAACACTGCAGTGAACATTTTTCTATAAAAAACTTTGCATATGTAGACTTACTTCCTTTAGTTAGATTGCTAGAAGTAGAAATGGTGGATTTATGGACATGAACATTTTAAAGCATCTTGAGATATACTGTCAAAAGGATTTCTGAAGACTGATACCAACTCATAATCTTTTCCTATGTGGTGGGATTATTTCATTTCTCCTAACCAAAACTAGCCTTGCGTCTGCTTCTGATACGACTAAGTCTATATTCTGTCTTGGCAAAATAAAACAATCTTCGTAAAAGTTACGCCTGTGGATATTTAAAATAAACTGTCATGTACATGTAAAACAAAATAAAATAAAATGTCCATTATATATTAAATATATTGAAAGTCTAAATATTGGGATAATTTTATTATCAAATTTCACTTAAAAATCAAGCTCTTATATTTTCAATCTGAGGTTAGACATTAAATCTATAAAATTTGTATTTATATATATTATATATAAATACATATTTAATATATATTTATGCATATAATGTATACTTACATATAAATATATATGGTATATATTTATATATTTTATTAAATATATATATATATATATAATCTTTTTCAGGCAAAGCTACTTATAAATTTTTCAAAATATTTTGGGAAATAAAAAAGATGTAATTATTTGTCTCGTCACAGCAGCTTTGCACTTCTGTAAAGACTAACACCCCATCTTACTTTTGAAACTGTAACCTGAGAACTTTAACTTTTTGAACATAAAATTCTCATCTGCATGTTTATCTGACTGGGATAGCCTACTACAATTACCTCTTTGATATGCATTCAAGTGTTCCCTATCTCCATTCTATGCTTGCCATTAAATTCACAGAATTTTACTTAAATTATCACAAACATGTCACCAAGTATCCTATACTGCAGGGACAGTTAGGGTCTTTTGCTGACTTTTAAATTACTTTGGCCCAATCATGGACTTCAAGACTATGATTCTGAAAACTTGTCTGTCAACACCTAAAGTAGGTCTGAAAGTGATCTGATTGTATCTGTAACAGATAGGTTTCCAAATAATTACTTGATTTATAATCAGTTAATTAAAAATGTTATAAAGCATTTCATTCCTTGTTTCTCATAGTTTTCATTTTGCTTTACAAGCGTATGTACTTTCTCTCAAATTCCAGACATTTAATTAAAGTCCTCCTTTAAACTGTCCATACACATACTTAACATAAAACATTACATTTTAATCACAATGAGTAAAGTCTCTGTGGTGCAATTCTTTTATTGAAGATACAACGGAAACTATTTTCCTAGGCATAACTAATTCTCTATAGAGCTTATTTTTGGTATGCTTTATTACAGTTGTCAAAGACTATGAGCCACCTGAATTGGTTTGCTATTGTTACCTAGCTTGATATTACCTCTGGGGTTGTAATTAATTCAGATCTGTGTAAGCTATCCCCACACTTGATTAAAAAAAAACACACAAACATATTGTTCTCTCTTTTTAATCTTCCTAGTCATATGTCAAAATAAGGAAAAGTAAATTTTGCTTGTTTTTCAGTTTGTATATCTATTAATGTACTATATATACATATATATATATATATATATAACTATATAATGCAAAAAAAACCTTTACTGAATTATTAACATACTGTAACAATTAAAATGGTATATTTTAAGCACATTATATGGCCTATTTCTTGATATTTACGTTACATATACTCTTAAGAACTATTAATTAAGAATATCACAATAATAAAGTTTTTGTGAAATTTTACTTATGGAATGAATTACATCAGTCTTTCGTGTACTGCATACTGTAAACTCATATCTATAATTTTATGCTTGCCAAAATTTCCAGGCCTCTAAATGTATAAGGATATATTCCTCAACCTGGGAAATCTATGATACAATAAAAACACTACACATACCCATTCTGTCAAAATAAAACTATCTGCCATATTAAAACTCTTAAAAACTGGGGAGCCTATGTGGCTCAGTTGGTTAAGCATTCAATATCAAATCAGGCCATGATCTTGTGGTTTGTGATTCAAGCCCCACATGGAGCTGTCTGCTGTCAGCAAGCACAGAGCCCACTTTGGATCCTCTGTCCACCCCCTCTGCTCCTCCCCCCGCGAAAATAAATAAATACTAAAAAAAAAAAAACACCTTAAAAATACTAAATTCTGGGGCGCCTGGGTGGCGCAGTCGGTTAAGCGTCCGACTTCAGCCAGGTCACGATCTCGCGGTCCGTGAGTTCGAGCCCCGCGTCAGGCTCTGGGCTGATGGCTCGGAGCCTGGAGCCTGTTTCCGATTCTGTGTCTCCCTCTCTCTCTGCCCCTCCCCCGTTCATGCTCTGTCTCTCTCTGTCCCAAAAATAAAATAAAAAACGTTGAAAAAAAAATTAAAAAAAAAAATACTAAATTCTAAGGAGTGCTACCATTCATGTTTAAATAGGACAAGAGCAAAATTAAAACCATTTAGAATATATCTATGACATATTTGATATTATGAAGTATGGTTCTTTTTATCTCCAATAGGAATTAAGGTCTGTGAAACAGCTATTATCTTTAGATTTTTAAAACATTGAAGAAGAAATATAACAAATGATAACCTTTCATAACTGTAAAAGAATATTTACCAATGTTTACACTAGATTTTTTAATTCTTACCTTCCTGAGTAACTCCAGTATTATGAAGATAAAACCATGGCCTTTTAGGGGTACGTGGGTGGCTCACTCACTTGAGCTTTTGACTCTTGATTTTGGCTCAGGTCATGATCCCCTGGTCAGGACCCCAGGCTCATGGGATGGAACCATGCATCGGGCTCCACACTAAGCATGGAGCTTGCTTGAGATTCTCTCTCTTTCTCTCTCTCTCTCTCTTTTTCTCTCCCTCCCTCCCTCTACCCTTCTCCCCTGCCCACACCCTCTCTCTCTAAAATAAAAAAAAAATTAAATTAAAAAAATAAAATAAAATAATGGCCTCTTATACCTAAGGGATGTTTAAAAACACATGTTGGAAACGGGAATTTTTTTTTGTATTAAAGCCACAGAGTTTGATCCAATTCTTCCCTTGGATACTGATCCCTTAGGATCAAATTATAGAAGAAGTGTTGTATAATCACTAAAAGCAAAAGATGCAGTTTCCATATGAATAGAGCACTAATGTTAAGCTAAAAGAAAAAATAAATGCCATCTATTGTCCATAAGACATTTGGCACACTTTGGATCAGCTTGAAAATGTAATCTGTCACGGTCTTAGTTTGGGTGGCTATCATTGAATCCCACGGACTGGGTATCTTAAACAATAGAAACTAATTTTTCCCAGTTCTGGAGGCTGGAAAGTCCAAGATCAAGGTGACTGTTAAATGTTAGTATTTTCTTTATGTCTACCATGACTATATTCTGATTTTAATAAACCAATTCCTAACTCCATGCTTTCAGATTTTAATTGATTTCATAGAAGGGATCGTGCATCAAATCTGAAGAAGTAAACTGTTAACTATTTGTTGAACACAGAATGCTTTAGAAGCAGATTTAATTTGTGCCAGTAAAGCTGTCCTAAACATTTATATTGGGCTTACAGTTAGCTACTGCTTAAATTAAATAGTATTTGTACACACATCTGGCCCATTGTCTAACACATAGTGAGAACTGAAGAAATAACAGGTTTGACTCTTAACTTTTCTCTTCATGTTATAGTTGAGACTTTTCTATTCCAGATGAATAAACTTCGCAGTTGGTAATAATGTACTTAGAAATATCATCTGAGGAGCACCTGGGTGACTCAGTCGGTTAAGCCTCTAACTTGATTTTTGTGGGATTGGGCCCTGTGTCCAGCTCTGCAATGGTGGTGTAAGACTGCTTAGGATTTGCTTTCTCTCTCTCTCTCTCTCTCTCTCTCTCTCTCTCTCTCTCTCTCTGCCCCTCCTCTGCTTGCACAATCACACTCTCACTTTTAAGTAAATGTAAAAAACTAAATGTCATCTGAGATGTTATTAAAATGTGTGCTGCAGGGGCGCCTGGGTGGCGCAGTCGGTTAAGCGTCCGACTTCAGCCAGGTCACGATCTCGCGGTCCGTGAGTTCGAGCCCCGCGTCAGGCTCTGGGCTGATGGCTCAGAGCCTGGAGCCTGTTTCCGATTCTGTGTCTCCCTCTCTCTCTGCCCCTCCCCCGTTCATGCTCTGTCTCTCTCTGTCCCAAAAATAAATAAACGTTGAAAATGTGTGTTGTTGCTCTTGGGAAAGATGTGATATGGAAAAGTGATTACCTATTGGATTTGGAGTTGGATCTGGATTCAGTTTTGGGGTCTGTATATATTAGTTCTAAGATCCCAGATGAATTATTTAATATTTTAGAACTCAGGTTCTGCATCTCTAAATTATAATAATAGTAATGCTTGCTAACACTCTTCTGACAATAAAACCCTTGGGAGCTAGACAAGAGCAGTGGAAGGAGTGCCCTGAGGCAGAGTCCCAAGTCCTTCAAGGGAAATGATAGAGACATAAGCTAGAGGTGAGGACGGTGACAAATAAGCTACATATTAAAACCTGGAGAGTACAACATCCTGATGTTGTGGCTTCCAAGACCTTGGGGCTGACAGACCAAAGTGCCACAGGTGCTGAACCAGCGCTTGCCTCCCCCATCCCTGCCCCTGGGTAACCCCCAGACTCATTACAATGTATTTGCATTGAGGAACCACCTTGCCCAATGGAGAAAGGCTGCTGTGACTATTCCTACAAACCTTCCCAAACTGTGGGAGGAGTTTCCCAAATGATTGGAAGCAGCCTCCATTTGAGACCACCCCACTGGACGTTAACAGCTCCTCCCAGCCCAGAGAGACCCAATAGCATCCGACCTCAAAATGACCTAGGGGCTGGCTCCACCTTGCAGAACCTGCCTGCTCTCCCATCTTGAGAATACGTTCCCTTTAATGAACTGCTGTGTGCCTGCTACTTTCCTCCTCACTGTTTTTATTTTGAGAGCAGGTCCCCTCCTAAATGTTTTGTTGGGGAATCCAAGGACCAAGACCTCCATTCACACGCAACGCAGATTCTCTCACCCATAACAAAAATATCAATCTGTCCACATTTCTTACCACAATGCCCGTATATTGTAAATGCAGTAGTAAATCTATTTTTATTAGAAAGATTTAAACCACTCCTCATCCTATCCCACAATTTTATTCTTTTCTACCATAGTCATCATTTGGGTTGTACTGTAGCACTTCTTAAACTCTCTGCACTAAAGGACCTTTAAAAAATATATCTGATACTCTTGCAATATACACACACAAAAAAGTGTCACTGCAACAAACTTACTTGTTTTTAAATACTGACTTTTCATTTTTTGTACTTACCCTGCAGCTGACTTTAACTAGCAGTTTGCAGATACACAGTGCTGCTCTATGGGCTACACTTTGAGTAGCATACACTATATTATCTCATCACAGATACTATATACCGTAAACTTTAAATTATTTTTTAAATTAAAAAATAAAATTATACACCCTTATTTCTTCTATAGTTATACATGTTAGTTTCATTTAATTTGCTTTAGAACACAAGCTCATGACCGAACTTTCTGAATCCTTCCTAATGAGTTGATATTGTTTCCCATGTCCTATACAGTTCATGGTTAGGTAAAATGTGACTTAGCTATAATGACATGAATTATTTTACTTGTTTATATTACAATACTTTAATTACTTTCACACTTCTGAGTTATTAAATGTGGCTTTTTATGTCCTGGCAATTTCATTAAGTAACTTCAAACTATACCACAAGACTAAGAGAATAATTATGGCCCATTTTGCAAATGTAAGTAGTCCTTGTAAAATATTTGTTAGGGGAGATCTTTATTGGATAAATGATTGTTGGCATGGCTGGTGGAGTATTTTTTGGATGAACTTCCAGTTCCACATGCTTAGAGATAATCAATAGCTGAAAATAAAATTTAACAATAAATGCTATTTCATATTCTCAGCTGGTTTTCCTAGCTTTTCTGTGTCATTTATTATTTTGAATGGTTACTCTGGATTTTACTTGTCTAAGCATTTATGAACATAATGTTTATGTCAGCATTAGATATTTGGTATGATTTTTCTATTCCTTGTGTCAACATAATTATATTTAAAACTTCATTTCACTATGATTGTAATATAAAAATTGAGTTTATAATAGAGTATACTGCAATACTTACACAATGTTTGAACTATGTTTCAAAGTGTGTATATATATATATATATATATATACATATACATATATATATATTTAATTTTTAAGCAAAAAGGCACATTAACTTTTCTCTGAATGGTGCCAACTTTCTGCTTTTCTTGTTGTTTCCCATTATTTCCTCTGAAAAGCAATTTGAATTATAGCTAAGGTATGAGAATAATAAAGTGAACCTTACAGTGTTCACTTTTCCTAAAATCCTATTAAAAAACATTTTATTATACAGTTAATTAGATTCATGCATATTTTATAATTATTATCATAGATAAAATTATTGACCCAGGTTATTCCAGATTGTTCTATAACCACAGGTATCAACTAATTAACAATCATCCCTAGAAGCTAAGCTTCTTGAGACTTTTTGAGTCTGGAATTTTTACCAGTGCTCCTTCAACTTTCGAGTTTTGAGTTAAAACCTTAGTCTCTCCCTAAACGAGGTATTACTGAAATGACTGTCAGCTTATTAGCCACCCAGTTTGTTTGTTTACCTCTTGCTTTGGGTCTGGGCATCTCAAGCTGAGCACCGAGAGTTTAGGATTTCACTTGAATGAATACTGCACACAGAATTTTAGGCTTACTTAATGAACTTCAATTCTCAATCTTGTAGACAGCCAAAATTCTAACTCCTCTCCCCCATCTCAGCAAGACCTTTACCAGTCACTAGCCTCAGGTTTATCCTCAGCCTTTATTCCCTGCACTGTGAACTAGCAAATAAGCTGAGGGATACAACAGAGGCAAATCTGAGGATCAGTTTCTTATCCTTTGTCCATAGGGTTTTTCATTTATTGCCCCTAAACTTCCTTAGTCTGTCTCCAATACCTTTCATCATTTGTTTTTACCCAACTTTTACACTTATTTTCTGTTGGGGTCATATACTCTTCTCAGACAGAAAACCTTTACACATCTTGGACTCTGTACCCGAAACACTCCATCTCTCATACCCCTTTACCATTAGTTAGTTGATTGCTACTCTTCTCTTTATTTCAGCTTAAGGACATCTCCATGACAAGCTTCTTTGACCTTCTTAATTACATCCAGTGCACTTACTTTTCAAGATTGATCCCTTTCCTTCTTATTCCTGCTTTTGGTAGCTCTCTAGGTTGGTAAAAATCTAACTTGATAAATAATGTGTTGGAAATAGTATTGTAGTGGTTGCGGGAATCATCAGCAAATGACCCAACTCATTTTCTGAGTTGGGTGGCATTTTTTGTTAAGCAGGATTTAACCAATCCAAGAAGGTGGTAGAAGATAAAAGTGAAAGTTGGGTTTGGGCAGAGGAAACAACACAGGTAACCATGTCGGAGACATATGTTTTGAAAAAAACTTACATAATTCAGGCAAATGCAGAGGTTTTTTTAACTTATTTTCATTTTTTATTTTTTTAAATTTCAGTATAATTAACATACAGTGTTACATTAGGTTAAGGTTACAACACAGTAATTCAGCAATTCCATACATTACTCAGTGCTTGTCACAATAAGTGTACTCTTAATCTCCTCCACCAATCTCACACATGCCCCCACCGACCCCCACCTCTGGTAAGGACCAGTTGGTTCTCTATAGTTGAGTATTTTTTTTTTATTTCCTCCCATTTTCCTTTCTTCGTTCATTTTGGTTCTTAATTTCAACATATAAATGAAATCATATTGTATTTATCTTTCTCTTACTGACTTATTTTATATACCATCATACCCTCAGGATCCAACTATGTTGCTGCAAGTGGCAGGATTTTGTTCTTTTTTTTATGGCTGTTTTTCCATCATGCACACACATGCACACACACACCACCTCTTCTTTATCTATTCATCTATTGATGGACACTTGGGCTCCTTCCATATTTTGGTTATTATAAATACAGCAGCAATAAAAATAGAGTTGTATATACCTTTTCAAATTAGCGTTTCTGTATTCTTTGGGTAAATACACAGTGGTGAAATTACTGGATAATATGGTCGTTCCATTTTTAATTTTTTGCGTATCCTCTGTTTTGTTTTCCACAGTGGCTGTACCAATTAGCACTACTACCCACACTACCTCAGAGTTCCTTTTTCTCTACATCCTCACCAACAATAGTTGTTTCTTGTGCTTTTGATTTTAGTCATTCTAACAGCAGTGAGGTGATATCTCATTGTGGTTTTGATTTGCATTTTCCTGATGATGTGTGATATTGAGCATCCTTTCAGGTACCTGTTGGCCATCCAGATGTCTTCTTTGGAGAAATGTCTGCTCATGTCTTCTGCTCATTTTTAATTAGATTATTTGCTTATTTTGGTGTTGAATTATATAAGTTCTTTATATATTTTGGGTACTATCCCTTTATTAGATATGTCATTTGCACGTATCTTCTTCCATTCAGTAGGCTGTCTTTTAGTTTTGCTGATTGTTTCCTTTGCTTTGCAGAAGCTTTTTATTTTGCTATAGTCCCAATATTTATTTTTGCTTTTATTTCCCTCACCTCAGGAGACATAGCTAGAAAAATGTTGCTACAGCTGATGTCAGAGAAATTACTGCCTGTGCTCTCTTCTAGTATTTTTATGGTTTCAGGTTTCACATTTAGATCATAATCCATTTTGAGTTTATTTTTTGTGTATGTTGTAAGAAAGTGGCCTGTTTTCATTCTTCTGCATGTAGCTGCCCAGTTTTCCTAACACCATTTGTTGAAGAGATGGCCTTTCACATTACATATTCTTGCCTCATTTGTCATTGATTAATTGACCATATAATCATGGGTTTATTTCTGGGCTCACTACTCTATTAGTCTAATTTATGCCAGTGCCATACTGTTTTAATTAATACAGCTTTGTATGTTACAAAGGAATTATGAGGACTCAAGAAGTATGAGGCCTCCAGCTTTATTCTCTTTCACAAGATTGCTTTGGCTGTTCAAGGTCTGTTGTAGTTCCACACAACTTATAGGATTCTTTGTTCTAGTTCTGTGAAAAATGCTGTTGGCATTTTGATAAGGATTGCATTAAATCCATAGATTGCTTTGGGTACTATGGACATTTTAACAGTATTTGTTCTCCCAGTCCATGAGTATGGAATATATTTCCACTTACTTGTGTCATTTTCAAATTATTTCATCTATATTTTGTAGTTTTCAGAGCATAGGTCTTTCATTCCTGGTTAAACTTATTCCTAGGTATTTTATTATTTTTTGTTTTATAATACAATAATATTTATAATATGTATTTTTGTTTTAATAATTTTATGATTAATTGGATTGTTTTCTTAATTTTTCTTTCTGCTGCTTCATTATTAGTGTATACAAATGCAACAGCTTTCTGTATATTTATTTTGTATCCTGTGAATCCATTATCTGTTTTAGTAGTTTTTGGTGGAGTCTTCAGAGTTTTCCATCTATAGTATCATATCTTCAAATAGTGAAAGTGCTACTTCTCTCCTATTGATTTGGATGCTTTTTACTATACTGTCTTATCTGATTATGTGGTTAGGACTTCCGCTGCTATGTTGAATAAAAGTAGTGAGAATGGGCATCCTTGTCTTGTTCCTGATCTTAGGAGAAAAGCTCTCAGTTTTTCATCATTCAGGTATGTTCCCTCTAAAGCTACTCTGTAGAGTGTCTTTATCAAGAATGGATGTTGTACTTTGTCAAATGTTTTCTCTGCATCTATTAAAATGATCATATAGCTCTTATGCTTTCTTTTATTAATGTTATGTATCACATTGATTGACTTGTAAATATTGAACTATCCTGGCAACCCAGAAATAAATCCCGCTTGATTGCGGCAAATGATTTAAGTATTTTAATGTATTTTTGGATTTAGTTTGCTAGTACTTTGTTAAAGATTTTTACATTTGTGTTTAGCAGAGATATTGGCCTATAATTTTTTTTTTTTATTTTTTATTTTTTGGTGATGTCTTTATCTGGTTTCGGTATCAAAGAAATGCTGGCCTCATAGAATGAATTTGGAAGCTTTACTTCCTATTTTTATTTTTTGGAATAGTTTGAGAAGGATAGGTATTTATTCTACTTTAAATACTTGATAGGATTCACTCATGAAGCCATCTGGTACTGGACTTTTGTTTGTTAGAAGTTTTTTGATTACTGATTCAATTCCATTGCTGGTAAATGGTCTCTTCAAATTTTCTATTTCTTTCTGATTCAGTTTTGAAAGGTTATATATTTCTAGGGAGTTATCCTTTTCTTCTAGTTTCACCAATTTGTTGTCATATAATTTTTCATAATATTCTCTTATTGTCCTTTGTATCTCTATGGTGTTGGTTGTTATTTTTCCTCTTTCATTTATGATTTTATTTGAGTCTTCTCGCTCTGCTTTATTCCTTTTTTTTTTTTCTTTTTCACTTTTGATGAGTCTGGCTAAAGGTTTGTCAATTCTGTTGATTTTTACAAAGAATCAGATCATGGTTTCATTGATCGTTTCTACTTTTATTATTATTATTTTTTTTTTAGTTTCTATCTCATTTACATCTGCTCTAATCTTTACTATTTCTTTCTTTCCACTGGTTATAGGTTTTATTTGTCTTTCTTTTTCTAGTTCCTTTAGGTGTAAGGATAGGTTGTTTATTTGATGTTTTTCTTGTCTCTTGAAATAGACCTGTATTGCTATAAACTTCCTTCTAGAATACATATCAGAGTATATGGACTGCTGTGTTTTCATTTGCATTTATCTGCATGTATTTTTTTTCTAATTTCTCCTTTCATTTCTTGGTTTACTCATTGTTTAGTGGTATGTTATTTATCCTCCATGTACTTATGTTCTTTCTAGATATTTTCTTGTGGTTGATTTCTAGTTTCATAGGGTTATCAGAAAAGATGCATGGTATGACATTATCTTTTTGAATTTGTTGAGACTTGTTTCATGGCCTAATAATATATGATCTTTTCTGGAGAATGTTCCACATGCACTTGAAAAGAATGTGTATTCTACTTTTGTAGGATAGAGTGTTCTGCATATATCTGTTAGATCGATCTGGTCCACAATGTCATTCAAAGCCACCGTTTCCTTGCTGATTTTCTATTTGGATGACATTGATATAATTGGGGTGTTAAAGTTCCCTATTTTTTTATCACTATTGATTACTTTCTTTGTGTTTGTTAATAGCTGCTTTTATGTAGAGGGGTGCCCCCATGTTGGGTGAATAAATATTTAGAGTTGTTATATCTTCCTGTTGGATTTGTCCTTTGTTACAATCTTTGCTTTAAAGTCTAGTTTGTCTGATATAAGTATTGCTATCCTTGCTTTGTTTCCACTTCCATTTGCATGATAAATGCCTTTCTGTTCCTTCCCTTTCAGTCTGCATGGTCTTCAGGTCTGAAATGACTCTTTTGTAGGCAGAATATAGATGGGTCTTTCTTTTTATCCATTCTATTACTCTATATCTTTTGATTGAAGCTTTTAGCCCATTTACATTTGAAGTAATTATTGATAGGTATGTATTTATTGCCATTTTGTTACTTGTTTTATGGTTGTTTTTGTAGCCACCTGTTCATTTATTCTCTTGCTCTCTTTTCTCAGATTGCTGACTTTCTTAAGCGATGTATTTGTATTTCTTTCTCTTTATATTTTCATATCTGTTACTGGGTTTTGACTTTTTGTTACCATCAGGTTTATATAAACCTCTTATGCATATAGCATCTATATTGATACTAGGTTAAGTGTCAACCCATGGTTTACTCCTCACCCTTCCATGTTTTATATATATGCTGCCAAACTTCACATCTTTTTGTGTGTCCCTTGACTGATTTATATATAAAGTGCTTCCTACTTTTCTTACTCCTGCTTTTGACCTTTCCTTTCTATACAAAATCCCCTTTAGCATTTCTTGTAAGGCTGGTTTAGTGGTAATGAATTCCTTTAACTTGTTTGCCTGGGAAACTCTATCTCTTCTTCTTTATCAAGGCTTCTAAATGATAGCCTTGTTGGATAGAGTATTCTTGGTTGCAGGTTTCTTTTCTTTCAGCACTTTGAATATATCATGCTGCCCCCTTCTGGCCTGCAAAAGTTCTGCTGAAAAATCTGCTGATAACCTTATGGGGTTTCCCTTGTATGTAACTTTTTTTTTTCTCTTGCAGCTTTTAAAATTCTCTCTTTATTACTAGTTTTTGCCATTTTAATTACTATGGGTCTTGGTATGGACTTCCTTGGGTTGTTTTTGTTAGAGGCTCTCTGTGCCTCTTGAATCTGGATTTGTGTTTTCTTACCTGTATTTGAGGAGTTTTCAGTTATTACTTCTTCAAATAAATTTTCTGCCCCCTTTTCTCACTCTTCTTCTTCTGGGATCCCTATAGTGCAAATGTTATTGTGCTTGATGGTTGACTTAGTTCCTTTATTCTCATTTTTAATTATTCTTTTTTTCTTTCTTTTGTTCAGCTTGTTTTCCATTATTCTGTCCTCCATTCTTCTGCTTTGTCTAGTCTACCTACTTATTCCATCTAGTGTATTACTAACTTCATTTATTGAGCTCTTCATACCTCATTGGTTCTTTTCTATGTTTTCAATCTCTTTTTTGAGGGTCTCACTAACACTCAAAGTGGTCCTCCACTTTTTCCTCAAGTCTAGTGAGTATCTTTAAGGCAATTACTTTAAATTTTCTATCAGACATACTATTTAACTCCATTTCATTTAGCTCTCTTGCTATGATTTTGTCCTGTTCTTTCATTTGGGATATATTCCTCTGTCTCCTCATTGTCTAACATTCTGTTTTCTGTGTTAGGAAAGTCAGCTCCATCTCCTGCTCTTTATTGTAGTGATCTTATGAAGAAGAGGTCCTGTGGCACCCTACAGGGCAGTGTCCCTTGTTGGAACCTGAAGTTTCAGAGGTGTCACCTTCAGAGGTGTTTTCATGTGCCCTATTATTATGACTTAGTCATGTCTGCCTTTAATACAGTTGTCTACAATGGCTCTCTATGCCTGTCACGGGCAGGGTTTGGTCTCTGTGTTGTTAATGGGCCAGTTTGGGGCTACCTTGTGTTTGAGTTGGGTCAAACCAGGTGTTGGGCAGAGCTGCTACCGAACTGAACTACAGGCCATTCTCCTTGTGTTGTCTCTGAGAAGCTTTCATCGGTGGGCAGAGTCTGCCATCAGACCAGATGTCTGCCCCCTGCCCGCTGCTGGGCAACAGTCAAACTGCTGTGTGTGCTTATCTTCCCCTCTCCCCAGGGCAGGAGTCACTTTGGAGTAATGCTGGTCCCAATCAGGGATGCTTGCACACTGTCAGGTTTATGGCACCACTTTAGATCGACTCCTACAGAGGGTGTGTTGGAGGGGGCTGGTCCACAGAAGAATGTAGTGGTGTGTGGCATACTGTGCTAACAAGGTTGTGCCAGTCCGCTGTGGGAAGAGACATGAGTCACTTAGAACTCCTGCCCATGGTAGTTGGAGGGGCAAGTCCACAAGAGAACACAGGGCAGAGCACACTGTTAGAAAGCTAGGTAGAAGGTGTTTGGGCTGCATAGTTTCCAAGGGGGCTGGGTAGAGAAATGGCACCTTCCAGCTCCTTTGTTCCTGGAGAAATCTCTTAAAGATCCCTGCCCCTCCAGTGCATAGCAAATTAATTTCATTCCCATATACCCTAAGTGCTTTCCAAACTACTGCTTCTATGCTATATCTGAGCAGAGTTATTTTTATGGTATCTCTCTGAAGAGGTGGACTGTTTCCTATTGCCCTCCAGCTCTTCCAGAATCAAGCCCACTGATTTTTAAAGTTCCAGGTGTTAAGCACTGCTGACTAAGTTCTCATGAAGATAAGCACCTCTGTTTTTTCAAAGCCAATTATTATTGGGATTCATTTTCCACATGCAGCTCCCCCACACCTACAGTGCCTGGTGTTGGGTCCACTCCTCCATGATCCCCAGGCCTGTGGCATCCCTCCCTCCTAAAGACAGTCCAGAGGATCAGCTTGGTCCTCAACCATGTCTCTGCCCTTTCTACTGTTCTCAATGTGGACTCTTCTCTAAGTTTATCTTTGAAAAGACTGTTCGGCTAGTCCTTGGGTCATTTACGTGGGTGTGCCTAGGTATACACATGGGACAAGTTGAGCCTAGGATCATCCTAGTCCACCACGTTTCCTAGAAGTTCCAAGAACTTTTTATTTACTTTTAACATTGCTCCCATTCCTCCAAAACAATCTTATTTTTTGCCAAGTTTGACCGTGATGGGGCTGGTATTCTCCAGACCCAACAGCGTTTACTCCCCTGGTTTACAGATAATTTTCAAGTCATTCTAATTCCATCAGACTATCTCCAGGAAATAGGAAATTTTTAAAAACCCCAGGGACTTAGCTTAGCCATCAATGGCAGAATCCTGAAGCACTGGTGCACAAATTTCTCCTACCAAGATCCTGGTCTCTGCTCCAGTTCTGTTTCCAACAAACTGGTTATTCATCATCTTTCTTTTTTCTAAGAGTTATGCATTATTGTCACAAGGACAAATGGTATAATCAATCAAAAAAAATTTTTTTAGCTTGTAATGAAAAAATAAATTCCAAAAGGCATGGTAGTATTTACTGGAAGCGTCAGGCAATGATAAGATTATGAAGGGGACTTCTTTGCCACCACTAGGTATTTAGATTTTTTTTTTTTTTTAATTTTTTTTTTTCAACGTTTATTTTATTTTTTGGGACAGAGAGAGACAGAGCATGAACGGGGGAGGGGCAGAATCGGAAACACAGAGAGAGGGAGACACAGAATCGGAAACAGGCTCCAGGCTCCGAGCCATCAGCCCAGGGCTCGGACTCGAACTCACGGACCGCGAGATCGTGACCTGGCTGAAGTCGGACGCTTAACCGACTGCGCCACCCAGGCGCCCCTAGATTTTAACTTGTAGAACTAAGGATTATACATTCCTCTTTTTACAGCTATAGGCAGGTAACTTAAATGTTTTACAAATAAAATGAAGAAGGACCAACTTGAGATATGAGTCCACACCTCAAGTTATTAAACTGCATTATTTAACACTGTCAGATAAAATGCATTCTTATCTTGAATTCGTTTATTGATCAGCTTTTTTTCAAATTTATTTTTTAATTAACATCCAAGTTAGTTAGCAAATCAGCTTTTTTTTTTAAATAACCATTGTATAGATATTCTGTGTAAGCATTAAATGGTATTAATAAAAGTATTTTAAACATATTTATTATGGTTAATTAAGCATTGCCACAAATCCCTGGCAGCTTTTTTTTTTTTTCAATTAAAGGGTGGATTCGAGATTTCCCTTCCATTTTAATCTGGGCTAGCTCTAATGATGAATAGATTTGTGGCAAAAATTATATTGCGTGAGATCTAGAGTCCAGGCATTTAAAAAAGCTTTGCAACTTCTACTTTTACTTCTTGAAATGCTCCCACCCCCATGTAAAGCAGCCTGGGCTAGAGTGCTAAATAATAAAAGATCACAAAGGGAAATGCTCAGCCATAAGCTAGTACCAAAACAACTGACATGTGAATGAACACCTTAATAAACCTCTAATCCCAGAATGCAACAGCATAAGGGACCACAGGAGAGACCCAGCAAAAGAAGCAACTAGATGAACGCAACTAAACTGCAGAATCATGAGAAATAACAAACTGTGGTTGTTTTAAGCAACTGAGTGTTAAAGTGGTTTGATATACAGCAATCAGAAATTTTTTTTTGCTTTTAGAATGAATTAAAGAGATTGAAAGTAAATGAAGAGAGAAAAGTATACAATTCAACCATTTAAAGTACACAATTTAATGTTTTTAGTATATTCACAGAGTTGTGGAACTATGACCACAACAAAGTTTAGAATGTTTTCATTACTCCAAAAAACAAAAACAAAACCCAAACATTGCCCTATATCCCTGAGTAGCCAAACTGTCAGTCTCCATTTCTCCCTCAACCATTCCCACCCTAGACAACTGCAAATCTACTTTGTATTTCTGTAAGTTTCCCTATTCTATGGGTTTCATGTAAATTTAATAATACAACATGTGGTCTTCGGTAACTGGCTTCTTTCACTTAGCTCATGTTTTCAAGAATCACCATATTGCTGGGGCACCTGGGTGGCTCAGTCGGTTAAGCATCCGACTTCAGTTCGGGTCATGATCACATGGTTCGTGAGTTCAAGCCCCACATCTGGCTCTGTGCTGACAGCTCAGAGCCTGGAGCCTGCTTCGGATTCTGTGTCTCCCTTTCTCTCTGCCTCTCCCCAGCTTGCACTCTCTCTCTCTTCCAAAAATGAATAGACATTAAAAAAAAAAAAAAAAAAAAAAGATTCACCATACTGTAGTATATATATATATCAGTACTTTATTCCTTACAACTGCTGACTAATATTGCATTGTATGGATATACAACATTTTTTACTTGTCCATCTTTTCATGGTTATTTGGATTATTTCCACTTTGGACTATCACTATTAATTCTCCTATGGGTATTCATGGGCAAGTTTTTGTGTGGACACATGTTTTAGTTTCTCTCAGATATACTTCTAGGAATGGAATTGCTTGCTGTATGGTAAGTCTATGTTTAGCCTTTTGAGAAACTACCAGTTTGCTTTCCAAAGTGTCTTTACCATTTTGCTTTGCCACCAGCAGCACAGGAGGATTAAAATTTCTCTAGTCCTTGTTAACACCTGTCTTCTCTCTTTTATAAATCTTTTTTTAATATTATAGTCATACATGAGTATGAGGTAATATCTAACTGTGGTTTTGATCTGCATTTACATAATAGCAAATATGCTGAGCATTTTTCCTTGTGCTGGTCAGTCATTTGTATATATTCTTTGGAAAAAAATGTATATTCCAATCATGTACCTATTTTTAAATTGCGTTATATACCTTTTTATTACTGATGCAGTAATTATTTATTCAGGATGCAAGTCCATTATAAAATACATGATATGCAAACATTTTCTCAATTCTGTGTTATTTTTTGCACTGTCTTAATGGCATCTTTTGAAAAACAAATGTTTTCAATTTTGATGAAGTTAAATTTTCTTTTATTCCCCCTCTTGTCATTTGTCCTCTTGGCATGATACATAAAAAGACTTTGCCTGATTCAAGGCCATGAGTTATTTCTCTTATGTATTTTTCTAAGTTTTATACTTTCAGTTCCCACATTTAGAAAGTCAGTGTAAAAATTAATATATGAACACTCACTCCTATTCCCTTTCCCTTTATATATATGTATGCATATACATATATATGTGTATACATATATTATACATACACATATATACACATATTTAAGCTTATTCCAGTACTAAACAGTGTTGATTACTATATCTTTTTTTTTTCTGTTTGATTTACTCGTTTATTTATTTAATACTACCTTTTTGTGCAATATGCTATCTTTGTAGTAGCACTGAAACAGAAAGTGTGACTCTTACAACTTTATCTATTTTAATATTGTTTTGTCAATTGGAATCCTTTGAAATTTCATATAAATTTGAGGATGTACATTTACATTTCTGAAAAGCAGCTATTAGAATATTTATAGGAATTTCCTTAAATCAGTAGATCACTTTGAATAGTACTATCACCTTAACAGTATTAACTTTCCCAATCCATGAACACAGATTAACTTTCATTTAATTCGGTATTTTTAGAATTCTTTCATCAGTGCTTCACAGTTACAAGTGTACAAGTCTTTCAACCTCTTGGTTAAATTTATTCCAAAGTATTTGACTCCTTTTGATGTTATTGTAAAGGGAATTACTTTCTTAATTTCATTTTTTTAATCTCTCATTGACAATATAATTTGTTTTGTATATGCATATTTTGTCCTAAAATCTTGACAAATATGTTTATTAGTTTACTAGCGAGAGGTTGTGCATGTTTGTATGCCTTAGGATTTCCTATATAGCCTTGTGTCTTCCAATAGTGATACTTTTATTCCTTCTATTTCAATCCGGATGCTTTTTATTTTATTCTCTTGCCCAACTGTCCTGACTAGTACTTACTATATAAGAGCGAACAGTAGTGGTGAGAGAAGACATAGTCATTTTGTTCTTGATCTTATGAGGAAAGCTTTCAATATTTTACCATTAAATATTATGTTAGCGGTTGCTATTCTGTAAACGCCCTTCACTAGATTAATGAACTTCCTTTCCTCCCTAGTTTGTTAAGTATTTTTATTCAAAAGACCTATTAGAAGTTGTCAGAGGTCTGACAACCTCTGCCTTTGCATTTAATTTTCTTCTCGATGTACACTTAATGTCATTATTCATATAATTGGCTTTATATCTGCTGATTAAATATTCCCAATATGTCCAATAGCTTTTTTTCCCCCATATTTCTCTTCACTGTTTTCCTTAGTGGGTATTTTCTAGTGTAACATCACAATGCTTTAATGATTTTTTTTCATTATATTCTCTGAGTTATTTTCTCAGTTGTTTGTCTAGGGTTTACCATATAAATCTTAATAGTATACTTCAGATTTTTGCTAACTTAATTCCAGTGAAAAATCAACATTTAAAACATTACTCATATGTAGCTCTATTCTTTCCTCCTCCCTTTTGTACTAGCATTGCTCTGCATATAACATCTAAATATGTTACAAATCCAACAATGCATTCATATAATCATTAATGTATAAAATTTAATACTTTATTAAAAACTGAAATAAGAAAGAAAAGCAAGTTTTTATTTATTGAGTTTGTTACACTGACCTTCTTATTTACAATTTCTGATTCTCTTCATTGTTCCCTTTTTATTCTTGGATGACAATGGTTTTAGCAGTACTTTCTTTGACTTTCTCTTTCCCTGACTTCTGTTACACTGTCCGCGTCATACCTAGCTGTTAGGCTCCATTAATTGCAGGCTATTTTCTCTACTGTTTTCAAAATGTCCTGGTGTATAAATGACTCCACATTCTGAACCAAATAAATCTTGGTTCCTTTGTTACTGTAGATTTTGAGGCCAGACTTAAGGTTTGTTTTAACTTCATGGCTACTTATTTTCCTAATTCTCTCTAGAAAAGTCATTGGCCTGAAAAGGTGGTTGCTTTCACGGAGCTAACAGGTCCCTCATAATTGTTTACT